>NC_091250.1:85335701-85638731 GCF_042477335.2 Ovis canadensis
AAATGTTTGACAAATAAACCATGTTTATTTTCCCTGTCACTACATTCTGAATTTTACCTGTCACATGTCTATCAAATCTATTTCGTCTTTCTATCTTCATTGTCTAGGTGCTGATCCTCATCATCTCTTATATAAGGATTTAGCATTAATATTTAATTTGAAAATGAGTTCTACATAATGTTTATTTGAGAGATAGATGGTTTCTGGAGTTGAATCAGTGATTTGAATATAGCAGAGTCAAGGTGTCTTGAGTTCTCTTGGCCTTTGCCTCATGGGGAAGGAGAGTGATGCTGAATTTAGACTGAACAGGGGCAGAAGAATTTAAATAGGGCCTAAGAAAGTAGAGATGTTTTTAAGTACAGGTCAGCGTGAACTTTGTTTAAGTTTAATAAATTAATGATGATTTTAAGATAGGAAGATGAGTATGAAAGCAAAAGAGCATAAAGATTTTCACCAATCTAAAGGAGTATGATTGGACCATACTCAAGGATCTGATAGGAGCACAAAGGATGGGCAAATATGGGAGAAATTATGGAGTTAGGTAGATTACTGGTTTATAACCGAATGTAAAGAGTAAGAAAAAAGATTTAGGAAGCAGATGACTGACTTCAAGCTTCTAGGTGTACTGAATTCTTCAAGGCCTTTCTTGAACTCTGAAACATAGAGTATTAAACAAGTATCTTGGACGTATATATAGTGAGTGATCTGAGGGAGTTTATGAAAGTCCTTAAGAGTTACAATTTATTGGACTTGAAGTGACATTAATTTGAACTTTTTAGTAGTTGGAAACATTTTGATCCCACGATCCATGTTTGGTGCCTTACACTTAATGCTATTCTAAAATAGGTTTAATTTATTATATATTTGGCAACAAAACATTCTTCATATCATTTGAAATAAAACTATGAATTTATGTCAACATCTTTACTGTATTATCTTTCCGTGTTTCATTAAACAAGCTAATAACCCTTTTTTTTAAGGTACAGCAGGGAAGAACTGGAAATGCAGAAAAGGAAACAGCGCTTCCATCTACAAAAGCGGAGTTTACTTCTCCTCCTTCTTTGTTCAAGACTGGACTTCCACCAAGCAGGTTAGTAAGACAGTGATGATTTAGTTTATTGAAGGCATTGGTTTCTTCGCCTTGAGTGCTGTGTAAAGTATGAAACCTCTGAATGATACATCAAAAAACTGGAACCTTCTGTTTGGTTTTTAGTACAAAATGAATTCTTTGTGAAAAACTCTTCTGAGTGCTATTTCATCTAAAAAATCTAGGTAAGCAAGGAATGAACCATGGTATATAGTTATATTTGTATATACAAAGAGATAATAATCTCATATTTGGGAAAGGTGATTAACAGTGGTCTTGCTGTTTTCTGTGTATATTGTTCTTTCATAAAGAATTATTGAACATTCTAAGTCTAGAGCAACAGACCTAAAGATGTTTACTGATTTTAGTAAAACATAGAAATTTTAGCCTGAGGAATCTTTGAAAATTAAAGCCATTTTCTCTTCTTTCTTTGATTTATTGTGATAATACCTAACTTTAAGTTCCATAGAGTACCAATTGTTGGAGGCAGATATTTTGGTAAATGTCCTTTTAACTTAAGCATAACACGTGATTAGCCTGTTACCAGGAAAATGATAAAGGGTAGGCTAAAACTAGGGAAGTTGGATGTCAGCAGGTTAATCTTGGGTTAGATAAAGATGACTTAAATCAGTTATTTCTATGAGCCTGAAACAAGACAATAACTCAGTTGTGACTAGTTCTCAGCCAGATCATTTACCTTTTGTGTTACTTATTTCATATACTTTACTGGTTTTGTCATTATGATATTTCATACTGTATGACTATAAGAAGCTCTAACATAAAATTTTAAAACTTCCAGCAAAAATTAAAGGTCATAAAGCCATCTCAGATTTTGACTGTCTTTTCTCAGCTTAACAGTTACAAGTTGTGGATGTTTCTGAATAAGGTTTTTTAAACTTAATACGATCTCATGAAATGTTTGTATAAAAAGTATGATAAGTGACGAATATTGGTTCATTTAATATATAGTATTATTTTGTTTTTTTCATATTTTACATGAGACCAGCTTTCATTCTTTGAGATTGTGGTGATCTACACTCTAGAATGGTATAAGAGCTTAGACTCCAGGGCCAGACTTTTGGTTCAGTTTCTGGTTGTATTACTTACAAGCTGTGTGTTCTTGGGTACATCCCCCAGTCTTCTTGTTTTTTCATTTCTTAGTCTATAAAATGCAGTAATAATATTACAATAATAACCTCTGGATATTAAATGGATTAATTTATTGAAGGTGTTTAGAATAGCAGTGCATACATAATAATTATTTTTAGATGTCATTATCATGATTAAACTAATTGAACTTTTAAAAGTCAATAGCAGTTTTTCTGTATTTTGCCCACTTCTAACTGAAGCACCACTGCCCCACCCTGCTTTAAAAATTTGGATCAAATTATGTAGGACATTGTGCCATTATAAGGGTTTTGACTTTTCCTATACATGAAATATATGGGGAATCTCTATCAGATTTTGAGCAGGGGAATGAAGTAGTCTGATTTTGGTTTTTAAAGTCTCAATTTAATTGCTTTATTAAGCCGAGATTACAGAGTGATTAAGGGCAGTAGTTGGGAGACCAGTTAGGAGGCTGCAGCAATTATCTAGCAAAGATAATGGTAAACAGGACCAAGGTGGTGGTGGTGCATCTTAAAAAGGATGTATTTCAATGTCGGAAGAATGTTTAACTATCAAATAATATTGAATGACCAGGAATAACAGGACTGGGGCTGACTTTGAGATTTTAGAATGCAAAGATTGTGGTGATTCTGACCAGAATCATTTTAAAGTGGTGTAAAATGAAGATTTTAGAAAGAATTTTTGGAATGGATTCAGGAGACAACAGGAGGGAAGGAATTACAGTGAGACAACTAGGACGAGGGATTAGAATGAACATTTTTTTTGAGGTTTTTTGTTTTCCTTTTGAGGGTATATGGAGGGAAATGTGGAATACTTTTGACAGTATCTAGAGGGAAATGTGGGGTTGGGAGGAGATTTCTGTTTGCTTTTGCCAAAATGGAAGTATAACATGTTTTTATACTCATGAGAATGAGTTACTAGAAGGAAAAATTAATGATGTAAGAAAAGAGAAAGTACCGTTATTAAAGCAATGTCCTTAAGGTCAGAGCTTGTGGATGTAGTGTGCCAGTGAAGGATTTAACCTTAGGGAGAAGCGGAAACAATTTTACTCATTGTAATAGGCGAAAGGAGAGCTTTCCTGGTGGCTCAGTGGTAAAGAATCCTTCTGCCAATGCAGGAGACACAAGTTTTATCCCTGGGTTGGGAAGATCCCCTGGAGTAGGAAACAGCAGCCCACTCCAGTATTCTTACCTGTTAAATCCCATGGGCAGGGGAACCAGGTGAGCTACAGTCCATGGGGTCACAAAAGAGTCAGACACAACCTACAGACTAAACAGCAATAGGAGGAAGGCCAGGATTCAGTGAAGGTGTGGGGGGTGGAGTGAAGGGGGAGGGGCCTGGATAGTTAATGGTGATGGGAACAACTGAAAGTTCTCTTTCTGATGGCTTCAATTTTTTCCCAGCAGCATAGGATGCAGATTTATCTGGTAAAAGTGAAAATAATGGAAGGGAGTATTGAATATTTGAGAGGAGAGGAGATGATATGAAATAGTTATTTAGAGGGTGTATAAACAAACTAGGGAAAAGAAGTAGGATTGCTAGGCAGTTACCTGGAAGGAAATGTGGGGTCAAGTGAGGGCTTTTTCCCCCCTAGATGGGAGAAACCACAGCACTTTTATATGCTGATAGGAATGAGTTAGAAGAGTGAAAAACTGGTGACACAGGAAGAGAGACTCTACATTCCAAACTGTTCTTGAGGTGGATGGCCGTAAGTTGAAGTGAGACCAGTCAGCTGGTCTGGGTGTGTTCCTGTTGGCATTGTCAGGTGTTCGTGTGTTCAGGAAGAGTGGCTGGAGTTGGATTTAGCAGGAGTTGAAGTTTTACCAGACATGTATGACAGAGGGATATAGAGAGGGCAAGGAAGGTGAGAGTGTGCTTAAGAGCATGATCGTGACGATGAATCATGGATCCGAGGAGTGATAAAGGGACACTGGTGGATATGACACACTGCAAAGGATGTAAAAAAACGATTGGAAGAATTAGCTGATTCATCACTACTGCTGAAAAGAGTGGGTAACTACCACCACAGCTTGTGGAAACAAACCCAACATGTCAATGCTCTCACTTTTGGATACAGAGAACAGTATTCATCGCTCATTAGAAAAATTTGTTTTCGGGATTCATCTCCACTTGATCAAAAGGATATTTTTCAGCCACTGTGAAGTATTCCTCCAAATAAATATTTGTTTCTTATTCTTATATATGCGCAAAGTATATCTGTTTTTTTTTCTCTGTACTTATAGAAATTAGAAGTTTTTGAAAGCTTCTGTTGACTTTAAGGACAAGACAGTGAATGTCTTTTAAGTCATAATAGAGACTGCATAGCAAGTATTTAGCAGTAATGAGGTGTACTACGGATGTAGTCACTATTTCTTTTTTTAAAATCTTAGATTATTTTATTAACATATAGGTGACTGATAGAATGTTTGCAAAGAAATTATTTTTTAATGGTTCTTTGTACTTTATCAGTAGAAATGTTGGATTTCTGGCTTTCTGTACTGCCCAGCAAATTGACATAATTAAATAAAATGTTAATATTGAACATATCAGAATGTTTTGCTTAGTTTTTAAAAGTTTTCATATAGAACAGGAAACAGAATATTACCATTACAACCAGAAGCCCCTGTTGTGCCCCCTCATTTATTGTGTTCATTTTTTAGTATTGACAAAAATTTAGACTTATGAAGAGGTGCATGGAGAAGGCGATGGCACCCCACTCCAGTACTCTTGCCTGGAAAATCCCATGCACGGAGGAGCCTGGTAGGCTGCAGTCCATGGGGTTGCAAAGAGTCGGACATGACTGAGCAACTTCCCTTTCACTTTTCACTTTCATACATTGGAGAAGGGAATGGCAACCCACTCCAGTGTTCTTGCCTGGAGAATCCCAGGGACGGGGGAGCCTGGTGGGCTGCCGACTATGGGGTCACAGAGTCGGACATGACTGAAGTGACTTAGCAGAGGTACAGGAAAAGTATTATACACAGTTCACTCAGATTCACTAATTATTAACTTTGTGCCATGTTTGCTTTATAATTTCTCAGAAATATTTTTTCCTGAACCATTTGAATGCTAATTATAGACATTATGCACTTTTTCCTTGACTACTTCAATGTATATTCCTAAGGACAAGTACATTGTGTTCCATAATTACAGAGAACAGTTATCAAAGCCAAAACATCTAATAATGAATTAGTACTTTAGTATATAACCAATAAATTTTGCTGATTACTATATTTCAATAATATCTGATAATTCTTTTCTTTCCTCCTGGATTTAGGGTTCAGTCTAATATTATTCATTACAATTAATTCTTTTGTGTCTATTCTTCTTTGATCTAGGACAGTATGAGCGTTCTTTGGGTTTGTTGACGTTAACTCTTGGAAGAGTTCTATCTGGTTATTTTGTAAATCATCCGTCAATCTGGTTTTGTCTGATATTTCTGTATTATTAGGTTTAGGTTTTGCTTTTTGGACAGGACTCCTACCTAGGTAATGAATGCTGTGTTCTTCTCATTGAGTTACTCTATAGGTGCTTATGTCAGTTTGTCTTCTTATTAGCGGTGATAGCTTTATTACTTTGTTGTGGTGGTGTCCTTTGGGTTTCTACAAAGTTACTGTCTAAATAAGTGATCTGTGAGGAGACTGCATCAATATTCTGTCTTTGAACTTGTCCAAGAATTTCAGTGTTCAATTATGATTTTTATTTAGTCAGTTATTACTTAAAAATAGTTATCATCTGTTATTCCTCTTACATTTTAGTTGGCAGTCTACTTTAAAAATGTTTTCCCACCTCCCTCATTTATTTATTATTAGATGCAATTTTTATTTTATATGCTTGAGAGAGTATGTGTGACATTAATATGGCTTATTAGTTTGTGTGGATACCACACACACACTGTAATTCATACTGATTCTCAAATTATTCCAAATTTAGTCTGTGGGAGCTTCTTTAAACCGGCTCCTATGACCTTTTGGCATGTCCCCACCATCTCTTTTTTTGATGATTTCTATATTTTCTAAGCTGGGTGCCGAAGAATTGATGCTTTTGAACTGTGGTTGGAGAAGACTCTTGAGAGTCCCTTGGATTCCAAGGAGATCCAACCAGTCAATTCTAAAGGAGATCGGTCCTGGGTGTTCTTTGGAAGGAATGATCCCAAAGCTGAAACTCCAGTACTTTGGCCACCTCAGGTATAGGGTTGACTCATTGGAAAAGACCCTGATGCTGGGAGGGATTGGGGGCAGGAGGAAAAGGGGACAACAGAGGATGAGATGGCAGGATGGCATCACTGACTCAATGGACGTGAGTTTGAGTGAACTCTGGGAGTTGGTGATGGACAGGGAGGCCTGATGTGCTGCAGTTCATGGGGTCGCAAAGAGTCGAACACGACTGAGCCACTGAACTGAACTGATATTTTCTGGTACTCCTAGATGTTTTAGTCTTGTACTTTCCCTGCCCCTTCCATAGAAGCAACCAAATCTTGAAGGGATCCTGATGCTTTTTAGTTGGAAACGGTAGTTAGAAACCACAATCTTGGCACTAATTATCTCAGTGCTATTGAGGTGTTACAGTCTTTCTAGTCCTTTTCAGCACTCAGAGCTAGGAAAAATTAAGCATTTTTGATATGAAATTGCCATATGTGCATTATTTTTATAAAATTTTAGTCACAAAGTCATGTTTCATTTACTTCCAGTTTGAAAGCACAGATTCTACTCCTCTTTCCTTATTTCGTATTGCACCTTATTAATCATTTAAAAGATAATTTGATTCATTGTTTGTTGCTATTCAGTATTAGCATTTCTTCTCCACACTTACTAATTTTTTTCTACATGTTCAGAACATTTAACATAGTTCCACAGGCAAGGCTATCTAAAAGTATAGTTACTCTTGTCACAGTTCTTTTCATTTCTGTCAATAAAAAGTTTCATTTCATATAGTTTTTTTTGTTCTTCATGTTTTTTATTATATAAATAAGCAGATGTGTAATTATAAATATATATTTTTCCTGTTGCTTTAAAAGAGTATCTTATTTTTAAAGGGTCAGCAGGAATGAAGTAGTTAAACACACAAGATAAAATTAGTTTTCTTTAGAATTTTAGTTTGACCAACTATAATTATTTTTCAAAAAACCCTGGGTGCTTTTCACCATCTGAAATAAAATGTAGCCCTCTGAGTCAATCTTTGTTGTTGTTCAGTCACTAAGTTGTGGCTGGCACTTTGCAACCCCATGGACTGCAGCACACCAGACTTTCCTGTCCTTCACTATCTCCTGGAGTTTGCTCAAATTCATTGCGCAAATTCATCATCACTGTCCATTGAGTCAGTGATGCCATCCAACCATCTCATCCTCTGTCATCCCCTTCTCCTCCTGCCTTCAATCTTTCCCAGCATCAGAATCTTTCCCAATGAGTCAGCTCTTTGCATCAGGTGGCATCAGAGTATTGGAGCTTCAGCATCAGTCCTTCCAGTGAATATTCAGGACTGATTTCCTTTAGGATTGACTGGTTTGGTCTCCTTGCAGTCCAAGGAACTTTCAAAAGAGTCTTCCCAGCACCACAATTTGAAAGTATCAATTCTTCGGCACTCAGCTTTCTTTATAGTCTAACTCTCACATCTGTACATGACTACTGGAAAATCCATAGCTTTGGCTATATAGACTAATATACAGCAAAGTGATGTCACTGCTTTTTAATACACTTTCTAGGTTTGTCATAGCTTTCCTACCAAGGAGCAAGTGTCTTTTAATTTCATGGCTGCAGTCACCATCTGCAGTGATTCTGGAGCACAGGAAAATAAAATCTATCACCCTTTGTACTTTTTCCCCTTAATATTTGCCATGAAGTGATGACACCAGATGCCATGCTCTTAGTTTTTTGAATGTTGAGTTTTAAGCCAGCTTTCACTGTTTTACCCTCATCAAGAGGCTCTTTAGTTCCTCTTCGCTTTCTGCCATTAGGATGGTATCATCTGCATGGCTGAGGTTGTTGATATTTCTCTGGACAATCTTGATTCCAACTTGTGATTCATCCAGCCCAGCATTTTGCATGATGTGCTCTGCATGGAGCAGGGTGACAATATACAGCTTTGATGTACTCCTTTCCGAATTTTGAACTAGTCCGTTCTTCTGTGTCCAGTTCATAGAGTTTCCTCAGGCGACAGATAAGGTGGTCTGGAATTCCCATCTCTCAGAATTTTCCACAGTTTGTTGTGATCCACACAGTCAGTGGCTGTAGTGTAGTCAGTGAAGCAGAAGTAGATGTTTTTTTGGAATTCCATTGCTTTTCCTATTATCCAACAGATGTTGGCAATTTGGCCTCTGGTACCTCTCTTTTCTAAACACAGCTTGTACTACTGGAAGTTCTTTGTTCTTGTACTGCTGAAGCCTAACTTGAAGAATTTTGCACATTACCTTGCTAGCATATGAAATGAGTGCAGTTGTTTGAACATTCTTTGGCATTGCCCCTCTTTGGATTGGAATGAAAATTGACCTTTTCAGTCTTTAGGACCTTTTTAAAATTGGACACCACTGAATCTTTTCAATCTTTATTTCCAACTACAGTGCATAAACCCTCCTTTCTTTTAGGTGAGTCTACCAGGTGTCTTTGGAAATATTATCTCCCTGTTGTTTCTTTGCTTATTTCTCATATCCATTCTCCATAAAATTTTGGTTTGTGTTCAAAATCCTAAATTTACAAAGCATACAGCCTTGGATGGATATTGTAAACTCTTGAGTCTGTAAAACGGGAGTAATAATTTCTAGACTAAGGGATGTAATGAGAAGCAAATATGTTAGGGTATGAAAGTACATTGCCAGCACTCATCAGTCTAAGAAATTATACTTTGCTTGACTAGTAATACAAACTAAGAACCTTCCTAATTTATCATTTGAAGTTTTAAACAAGGTGATAGTATATGGGGGTGTATTTTGTGTGTCATTATTGTTAAATAATTTAAAGCTTTTTTCCTGGGCAACTTGATGCTGTATTAGTGTGCTTTTAATTACTTTCACTTACGGACTTAAATGTATAAATTATCAGATGTTTTGGTCATAGCACCTAAAAGAAAAGTAAAAGGAGGAAACACGTCTAAATTTTATTTCTTCGATTTCTTTTCTTTGGGGGTCTCCATTATATATTCCCTGTGAGAAGTAAGAATTTTCTAGTCAACTTGCTTTGATAAAATTTCTTAAGAGAAAATAAACTTACTCATTCTCAAAAGGATATTCATCTGAAAGTCGAAAATATTCTGACTTTTCAGTAAATATCCAAATGATAATTGATGCAGACCAAAATATATTATTTATAGCCTTAGAATAGCCTCAGGTTGCATATATTATTTTAATAGGTTATAGAATGACAGTTTGCATACATGACTGTTACTTTAAAGGGATCCTCATTGATATTTTTGCAGATGTGTTATATAATGCTGATCTTAGGTTTTAAACTAATTAATATATGTTTTATTTTTGTCTGCTCTGGATCTTTGTTACTGTGCCAAGCTTGTCTCTAGTTGTGGGCAGCAGGGGTTAGTCTCTAGTTGTGGTGTGCGAGCTTCTCATTGTGTTGGCTTCTCTTGTGGAGTATGGGCTCTATCTAAAGCAAGCAGGCTTCAGTAGTTGTGGCTCATGTGGTTAGTTGCCCCAGGGCATGTGGAATATTCCTGGACCAGGGATCGAACCTGTGTCCCCTGCATTGGCAGGTAGATTCTTAACCATGGGAACCAGGGATCTTAGTTTTTAAAGCTGCAGTTCTCCTTGAAGAACCAATAGAAAATTTCAAGATTTGTTTTGAATGAAGAAAAGTTAGATGTGACAGGTGTGGAGTGCTGTTTGAGTCTTCACTTTTAATATTTCTGTGGAACTCAAAATTTAATAGCAGTGTTAATAATATAATTTCTAAATAATAATTAACTTTGTTATTATAGTGTATAAAGAAACACTTGGATTTATATTTAACCTGGCCAGCAACATGGAGGGCCTATTCACTGATCCCCAAAGGGCCAGACAGTAGAGCATTGTGTTCATCATTCTACTATTGACAATGAATCAGTAGCCATATTGGTAGAAAGAGAATGACTGCTTTCTTAAACTTAGAGCAGTTTCATGTCATAGACATTGGATTTGGATATTATATTTGGGTTTGCCCTTATGTTAATTTAGGATAGTTTCATTAAATGTCTAGGGCTCTGTTTCCATGATTGTAAAATGATGGAGCTGGACTATTTTATCTGAAAAAGCCCTGAATTATTTATTTTCTGGCTAGTCCCTGGTTTACATGGAAGAGGAGATTTGAGAAATTAGGGAATTTGCCCAGATTCATGGCTAAGTAAGAGGCAGAGCCAGGGCAAGAATCCCTGTTTTTTCACCTTCAAATGCTGCGGGTCAGGAAAGTTGACTTTCATAAGTTTCATTTTAATGTAACTTTAAACTTTATATTTGTTGCTTTTACTGCTACTGTTTTAGCATCTGAAGTTTCTTTTATATAAATCATTTGACTTATAATTTTTAACTTAGTTTTTCTTTTGATGTCAGTTTATTTCTTGAAATAAATTGGCCATTTTATAAGGAAGATATTAGTTCTTTAATTTGAAACTGATACATCTCAGTACTTAGATTGTATAACTCTCCCCACACTTCGCCTTCTCCCCCCACCCCCCAAAAAATGGTTTTGGTAACTTAGAAAACTCCTGTTCTGATTTTGTGGTTAATGTCAGGGGGTAGTTATTAGGAATTTTGACACTATATTTTCAGTGAGTATTTTGTGCTTTTGAAAATTAAAAGTAAAAACTGTAGCTCAAAGCTGCACATACTTTCTTAGAGCAGAAGATAGAAAATGAGATTCCAGCTCTTATAATGAATGTAATTGAGAAATGGGGAGTTATTTTTGAAGCATTCCTTAGGTCTATAGGAGAACAGTTGTACAATGGTTGAAATCCATTTCATAAATTACTGTATTTGGAGACACAGACTTTTCTCACCATGTTACTCTTAATTTATATAGTACTGTGTTTTTGCTTTTTTTTTTTTTAACTCTTGAAGCCCACTGTAAAGAATAATACAGTCTAGTATAGAGTCTAGTTTGTTTTGTTCATTCACATTTGTTACTCTTGTAAAGCCAGTTACTGAGAAGAATGAAGTTGTTTAATGAACACAGAAAATTAGAATTGGCATTACAGATGATTGCTATAATCTTATCCCAGTGTTCAGTTTATTTCTGTATTTTGTTTCCATTTTAAATTTTAAACTGTGCTCCTTTTAGTTTATTAGTTGCAAATTATAAGTTGTTTTCCCATCTATTTGCCATCAAGTGATGCCTTGATCTTAGTTTTCTGAATGTTGAGCTTTGAGCCAACTTTTTCACTCTCCTCTTTCACTTTCATCAAGAGGCTCTTTAGTGCTTCTTCACTTTCTGCCATAAGGGTGGTATCATCTGCATGTCTGAGGTTATTGATATTTCTCCCAGCAATCTTGATTCCAGCTTGTGCTTCCTCCAGCCCAGCATTTCTCATGATGTACTCTGCATAGAAGTTAAATAAGCAGGGTGACAATATACAGCCTTGACGTACTCCTTTTCCTATTTGGAACCAGTCTGTTGTTCCATGCCTAGTTCTAACCGTTCCTTCCTGACCTGCATATAGGTTTCTCAAGAGGCAGGTCAGGTGGTCTGATATTCCCATCTCTTTCAGAATTTTCCACAGTTGATTGTGATCCACACAGTCAAAGGCTTTGGCATAGTCAAGAAAGCAGAAATAGATGTTTTTCTGGAACTCTGTTGCTTTTTCAATGATCCAGCAGATGTTGGCAATTTGATCTCTGGTTCCTCTGCCTTTTCTAAAACCAGCTTGAACATCTGGAAGTTCAAGGTTCACGTATTGCTGAAGCCTGGCTTGGAGAATTTTGAGCATTACTTTACTAGCATGTGAGATGAGTACAATTGTGTGGTAGTTTGAGCATTCTTTGGCATTGCCTTTCTTTGGGATTGGAATGAAAACTGACCTTTTCCAGTCCTGTGGCCACTGCTGAGTTTTCCAAATTTGCTGGCATATTGATGATGCTTTCACAGCATCATCTTTCAGTATTTGAAATAGCTCAACTGGAATTCCATCACCTCCACTAGGTTTGTTCATAATGATGCTTCCTAAGGCCCACTTGACTTCACATTCCAGGATGTCTGGCTCTAGGTGAGTGTGAGTGATCACACCTTCATGATTATCTTGGTTGTGAAGAACTTTTTTGTACAGTTCTGTGTATTTTTGCCAGCTCTTCTTGATATCTTCTGCTTTTGTTGAGTTCATACCATTTCTGTCCTTTATTGAACTCATCTTTGCATGAAATGTTCCCTTGTTATCTCTAATTTTCTTGAAGAGATCTCTAGTCTTTCCCATTCTATTGTTTTCCTCTATTTCTTTTCATTGATTGCTGAGGAAGGCTTTCTTATCTCTCCTTGCTCTTCTTTGGAACTCTGCATTCAGATGCTTATATCTTTTCCTTTTTTCCTTTGCTTTTCACTTCCCTTCTTTTCACTGCTATTTGTAAGGCCTCCTCAGACAGCCATTTTGCTTTTTTGCATTTCTTTTCCTTGGCGATGGTCTTGATTCCTGTCTCTTGTACAGTGTCATGAACCTCCATCCATAGTTCATCAAGCACTCTGTCTACCAGATCTAGTCCCTTAAATCTATTTCTCACTTCCACTGTATAGTCATAAGGGATTTGATTTAGGTCATACCTGAATGGTCTAGTGGCATTCCCTACTTTCTTCAGTTTAAGTCTGAATTTGGCAATAAGGAGTTCATGATCTGAGTCACAGTCAGCTCCCAGTCTTGTTTTTGCTGCGTGTATAGAGCTTCTCCATCTTTGGCTGCAAAGAATATAATCAGTCTGATTTCAGTGTTGACCATCTAGTGATGTCCATGTGTAGAGTCTTCTCTTGGGTTGTTGGAAGAGGGTATTTGCGATGACCAATGCGTTCTCTTGGCAGAACTCTATTAGTCTTTGCCCTGCTTCATTCTGCATTCCAAAGCCAAATTTGCCTGTTACTCCAGGTGTGTCTTGACTTCCTATTTTTGCATTCCAGTCGTCTGTAATGAAAAGGACATCTTTTGCGTGTGTTAGTTCTAGAAGGTCTTATAGGTCTTCATAGAACCATTCAGCTTCTTCAGTGTTACTGGTTGGGGCATAGACTTCGATTACCATGATATTGAATGGTTTGCCTTGGAAACTAACAGAGATCATTCTGTCATTTTTGAGATTGCATCCATGTACTGCATTTCGGACTCTTTTTGACTATGATGGCTACTCCGTTTCTTCTAAGGGATTGCAGCTGTGAAATTAAAAGACACTTAACTCCTTGGAAGGAAAGTTATGACCAACTTAGCATATTAAAAAGCAGAGATATTACTTTGTCCACAAAGATCTGTCTAGTCAAGGTTATGGTTTTTCTGGTGGTCATGTATGGATGTGAGAGTTGGACTATAAAGAAAGTTGAGCGCTGAAGAATTGATGCTTTTAATTGTGGTGTTGGAGAAGACTCTTGAGAGTCCCTTGGACTGCAAGGAGATCCAACTAGTCCATCCTAAAGGAGATCAGTCCTGGGTGTTCATTGGAAGGACTAATGTTGAAGCTGAAACTCCCAATACTTTGGCCACCAGATGCGAAGAGCGGACTCATATGAAAAGACCCTGATGCTGGGAAAGATTGAGGGCAGGAGGAGAAGGGGGTGACAGAGGATGAGATGGTTGGGTGGCATCACCGAGTCAATGGACATAGGTTTGGGTGGACTCCAGGAGTTGGTATTGGACAGAGAGGCCTGCCATGCTGCAGTTCTTGGGGTCACAGAGTTGGACACGACTGAGCGACTGAACTGAAGTTCTTTTTTTAAGCTTTTTTCCAATGTCATAATTCTTTTAAACCAATTCAAACTCTTGTAAGAGGAATAATAAAAATTCCATTACCGTGTAGAATTACTAAAATATTTAAACCTGCTTGGGTTTCTTATAATTAGACAAACATAAGACTTTTGAAGTGGATGTTAAATGAGCATTAAATGTAAGATTGACTTCCTCATTTGTTCTTGGACTGCTTACCGTTCTGTCTTAATTTGTATACTGAAAAAAATGAGATTTGTATACTGAAAAATATGTACCTGTTCTTCAAAGCATTTGAGCACTCTGAATGCATATTGCTATATTGTGTGGCTTATAAGGTTTTATGTGATTGCACATATGAAGGTCTTTATTTTTTTTAATTACCTGTAGAAGCATGTCTTTTCCTATCAGTGATACACTTAAAAAATGCAGCTGAGCTTAAAATATGGTAATCTCTACCAAAAGTGGATCCTGCTGTCCTGTTGCAAACAGATTGGTAGATAGTATATTTGGAATCCAGCGCATAATATTTACCCCATTCTTGTTCTCCCCTCGATCTAAAATGTCCTCCCTTCCCATCTGATATGGCTAAATCCATTTTACGTGTCTTCTAAGGCTTTTTCCTAAGTAACTTAAAAAAATGTAATATCGATTTTCATGCAGAATTGTTACAGCCATCTATTCAGATGTATGACCTGAGTTAGATAATCATACCACCAAGTACATCTGTCTTTAATTTGGAAATTATAATAGTCACATTCTAGGTATTTTCCTAGAGATTTCACTTAAAATATCTCCTGCTTTGTTCTTATTAGAATCTCCGTTGTGAGAAGACTACATTCATAGATTTCTGCAAGGATATGTGTTTCATTCCTTTTGCTTTTTTTTTTAGAATAGAGGTTCTCAACTTTCTTTGAAGCAGTAAGTCCTTTGAAAATTTGCTGCAAACTGTGGACTCTTGCGTAGAAAATACATGTATATATATGCACATATTTAGGTTCAGGGACTTCTTGATTTCTCTGTATCCCATGGATGCTAGTTAAGAACTCTTGCTCAGAAGTACAATTAAATCCTTAGGGTAAGCCTGACCATCAAGAGGGCGGTGTTCTCAAACCACATTGTTTTGCTCCCCTGATTAAATTGCTTTTATTGACTAGTACATTGTTATGCTTCACCCACTGTGGAGGAAACTTGAGAAACAGGATGTGAAATTCAGTTCCCTTTTGGCTATAGTAATATTGGAAACTTTGTCACTATTTCAGTGTTTTTCAAAGCATGAGATTGCCATCCATTAGTGGGGTATGAGACCAGTTTGGTAGTCTGAGCCTCCAAATATTAATTGATTTTAGTTTTTCCCCCCTGTATTATATGTAAATATTAATAAAGGCATATTTGATTTTAATGTTACCATTTTCCTTTATAGTAAGTGTTACTACTGTTTTATGAAACTTCTGTTTTTGTTTTTTATATAATGTATGTGCTGGGTTCCTATGTAAAATATATTTCCTAAATAACTGTTTTGTTGTTTAAAAGCTTAAAAACTACTGCAGTCTATCATACTTTCTCTTAAGATGTAATCAAAGGAGAAACTTTTTGTCTTTTTACTATCTATAAAATGGGAGAGGGAAAGTGCTGCCTCATAGGATTGCTATGAGGTGTAAATATATGTAAAATGTTTAGAATAGTGCTTTCCTGGCACCATAGTAGGGGTTCAATAAATGCTAGCTGTCATAATTACCAAGAAAAGTAATCTTCAGTGCTAGTGTTTTGTTTTTATCTTAAATGCACACTAGAGACTTTAGTTATTAAGAATGTCCTTTATTTTGGCTGTTAAAAAATAAACTGAGAGATAAATATGTGGCCAAAGATTAATAACCTTTTGTCTATCTTCCCTTTGTCCCGAGTTCATTACTTTAGATTTTCTGTTGTACCTATGTAAGCGGCTCTCATACCCTTCTGGAACATCAGAGTTACCAAAATATGGCATTTTAATTTGATTCCATTAAAGTTTCAGAGTTGTTTTCATATTCATCTGTGTTAGGAGGAGAGGTAGAGGTTCTTGTGAATATTTACTGCCTGTATTAAACTAGTTGATGAAACAGTAGCTGTCCACCATGGTAAGTTGCTGTCTTTTCACTTTTTACTATGTGATTGAATCTAATATAGAGAAGAGAATCTTGATACTCCATTAACTGCTATCTGCCTTACTGAACAAGTTTTTAAGTCCAATTAAATCTGTGCTTTGTAGAAATCCAAGTTATTGTAGATCTTCATGGTGAAGCTCTACAAATCTTTTTATGCATTGAAGTAGAAAGTGGTGCATCAGAAACTTTAAAAATAATATGGTTCAATATTATTCTCCATAATGTGGCAACAGAATTGATACTTGATTATTCTATTTTAATATTAAATATTATCAAATTAAATGTTACTGTGATACATATGTATCTGTTCTAAAATAACAAAATTTCTCATCAATTTCTAATTCCTAACAAAATTTTGATTCAGTTAAATCAATTTGTATGGTAAAAGTACTTGGGCAAGAAGATGTTACTATTATGGAAATGCAAGGAATTGTAATTTTTTAGACTCCCTCAAGCCATATGTGTTTGTTCAGACTAACTTCTCATTTGTATCTTTTTAGAAACATAGTATTTGCCATTTTGAATCTTTAGTGATAGCCTGCTTAATCACTGCAGTCATGTCTGACTCTTTGCAACCGTATGGACCATATCCCACCAGGCTCCTCTGTCCATGGGATTCTCCAGGCAAAAATACTGGAGTGGCTGCCATGCCCTCCTCGGCGGGATCTTGCACACCAAAGGATCAGACCTATGTCTCCTGCAGCTCCTGTATTGCGTGGGGGCGGATTCTTTACCGCTGAGCCACTGGGGATGCCCTTTTAGTGATAGAGAAATCCATTTAAAGCTGAAAAAGATAATCAGACTTCTCTAACTACACTGAAGATCAAATTTTGTTAAATGAGTACTCCCATATGGCCCAGAATTTTTGAAAGCACAAATGCTTAGAAATCCATGGTCAAAGTTATAGAATCTTTCCCTTTCATCACTTTTAACAATTTGGAGGATTTGTAATGCAGGTTGCAAACCCAAACAACTTTGTGAGAATTTATTCTTGACAGGAACATTGAAACATGTATAATATCATGTAAGAAACGAATTGCCAGTCCAGGTTCGATGCAGGATACAGGATGCTTGGGGCTGGTGCACTGGGATGACCCAGAGAGATGGTATGGGGAGGGAGGTGGGAAGGGGGTACAGGATTGGGAACTCATGTACACCCGTGGCGGATTCATGTTGATGGATGGCAAAACCAATACAGTATTGTAAAGTTTAAAAAAAATTAAAATAAAAAAAAATAAAATAAAAGCAGCTTGAACATCTAAAAAAAAAAAAAGAATGGAGTGGGGAGAATCTGGTGATTGAGAACAGAAGAGAACGGAAAAGAAAACAGTAGAAATAAGGATTTTTACAATGAAGTCTAGGTACAGTAAATGGTGAGAGAAGTCTAGATCTCAGAAAATATATACTTTTATCTGCTGAGACGTTAAAATCTGAGATATGTTTTTATATGGGAGAACGGATGGCATGTGCATTTCATGTGAAATTACAGTGATCAGACCTTTATAAGTATTTTAAATTTTAGGGAAAAATTACAGCAGTATTTGTTTTGTCAAAAGTATATGAATTTTCCTAATCCGTGAATGTTAGGATAGTTTCCCAGCTATACTAAAGGATACAAGTGAAGGAAAATCACTTTTGATCTTTGAGATCATGAGGAAACTTGGGGACGTCACTGACCCAGGCATAAAATCAGTAAGGCTTGAACATTTAAAAAAATATATTGATAGAAATCTTACATGGGCAGGATCAGTAGTTAAAGACATTTCAAATGATATTATAGGCTTTTTATAGGGCTCTCTTTTTCTGAGCATAAAATTATTTATTGGCCATTTCAAGGTTTACTTGAGACATATTTCCACCAATTCTTGCTTTCCAAAAGTCCTAGATTTTTCAAGGGCTGCTGTATCTTGCTGGAAGGCAGCATGGCTCAAGGGAAGGAATCTGAGGCTTTGAAATCAGAAAGACTGAGGTGTGTAAATTAGTTTTGCCATTTAGTTATTACTGAAGTCAGTGACGTCACTCTAGCTCTAGCTTTATCATCTCTGACTGGTAATATGTTGATTTTCTTTAAGGGTTATTGTGAGATTTAGGTATAGAATGTAAGTGTTCAACAAATAGTAGCTGCTGTTACTAGTCATTTTAAGGAATCTAACTTGATGACTGTGGAAGGATTTATGGTACTTTGATTGTTCTAAAATTTTAAAAGCACAATTGTTCAGAACTGAAGTACAGATAAAGAGAAATTCATCTAATTTGCGTCCATTTTTCATTGCCAATGCCTACAAGTGACTTTTGTATTTTATTAACCATATGCATTTTTATAGTCCTTAATTACATGTATAAATGGCTTTTAATGTTATTTTATTTTTAAAAAATTTAACTTGTTAGATTTTCCTATTAAATTTGCAGCATTATTTTGTGATAGACTGTTTTTCCATCTACTCACAAACTTTAACAGTTGTAAATACAGTTGGAGGTGGGCCTGGCATTTAAATATTTGAGGCTTTCTAACGGTAATACAGAACTGGTTCCCTTTTTATTCTTTTCTAATGCTCAGAATAAATTACTAAGAAAAATATTCTTAGTGTCTCAAAATTACTATTTTATATATTATTTATGCATTATATATTTTCAGGCCCTTTTGAAGAATTTTTAAGTCTGTAATATAACTGTGGTATGTGTTACAATTATAGTGGCCAGTAAATTTTATTTCCATTTGTTTAGTATTTGCTACCTGTTTCAATTCCACAAAGGTAAATTCAGTTGGAGAGTACTAAAAAATAATGAACTTTAAAGAAAACCTTCAAATATACTTAAAAATTAGCATTATGATCATTGTTGGATGTTCTAGTCTTAGCTCATTAATAAAAGTTTTTACCTAAATGAAGTTTTTTTCAAAGTGTGTTGTGATAGTTTTATTTTAAATTACATTGCAAAGGGTTTTGGGCTTTATTTCTCACCTAATATGTATATACTGTCCAAACATCTAGTTAGGTGAAACTGAAATGATTCAATTTTTACGTTACAGGAGATTACCTGGGGCAATTGATGTTATTGGTCAGACTATAACTATCAGCCGAGTAGAAGGAAGGCGACGGGCAAATGAAAACAGCAATATACAGGTTTAGTATTTTATGAGTTACTATTTTTAAATGAAAGATTATATCTGTGTTCTGGTTTAATGTATTCAGTCAAAGCTCTCTCCTATGTGTTAGGTACTTTCGGTGCTTTTAATACAAAGGGGATTTAAAATGTGAATCAATCACTGCAACATAATCACTATGTTATTACAAAAACTGTTCTATTTAAAATGTATAACCTTTGGCTATTTTTCAGTAAAATTTCTTTTCCTTGCTATGAGTGTGATATATAGACTCAGTGGACTGAAAAGGGAAGATATGAGAAAAGTTTAAAGAAGAAAATAAAATCATCCATAGTTCTGCCATCTAAAGATAACTACTCTGAACATTTTGATACACCTTTTCCTCATCACTAAGTAAGATTGGGACAGATACAACTACAGTTATATTTTTGTATATCCATTTTTTTCTGTTTAAAATTATCATTTGCATTTTTCCATATTCTTAACAATTTGATTTAAAATCTCCTTCGGAGAAGGCAATGGCACCCTACTCCAGTGCTCTTGCCTGGAAAATCCCATGGGCGGAGGAGCCTGGTGGGCTGCAGTCCTTGGGGTTGCTAAGAGTCAGACATGACTGAGCGACTTCACTTTCACACATTGGAGAAGGAAATGGCAACCCACTCCAGTGTTCTTGCCTTGAGAATCCCAGGACGGGGGAGCCTGGTGGGCTGCCGTCTATGGGGTCACATAGAGTCGGACATGACTGAAGTGACTTAGCAGCAGCAGCAGCAGCTTGATAGATTTATTCTATGGCTGTACCATAATTTATTTAATGTGACATTTCTGAGAGAAATAGATCTCGTGCTTTTTAGTTAAAAGGATGAAAGGAGATGAGTTATTAGTAGCGTGGATAACTCAAGTTTGAACTTGAGTAACTTCAGATTTTCAGCTGTTAATTGACCACACTTTTTCATTATTACTTTTCTTTCTCTGAGTACTTTAAAAAATATCCAAAGTGTTTTGATTCTTATTACCTTTAATAAATTAATCATATGAATGTTCTTTTTAGCACCTTTAAAGGTAAATTATTCCTAAACTGGAAGACAGTCCTCTTTCTTTCCCCCCACAATTAAAAGGCCATGCTTATTCTTAAAATAACTCTGCTTTCTACTTAAAAAATAGCTTTTCAACATAAGCCTTACAAAAATTACTGTACTTAAATGTAGGAAAAGTTAATGAAAGGAAGGATTATATGTTTAAATGATATGCTTCAGCCAGCAAGGATTTGAAAAGTATAAATATATAACATTATGTTCCTGCTTTTTCTGGTTTTCCCAAACACATTTGCACATTAGAGTCTGTCAGGGATCTTGTAAAAAATTCATATTTCTAGGTGCCACTCTCCTGTAGGTTTGATGCTTGTCCCTTACCTATTCATGAAGATCGGTATTTTATAAATACTTTTGCTTATTGAGTATAAACCCTTGTTCTGAAAGTTACAGGGCTCATATGAAGAAGCTTTTTATATATCCAGTTGCCTTTTACTTGCACCCTATTTGATGCTTGCCATACAGCCTCTTACTTTACAGCCTGATGATGACAGGCTTTGGTATAATGCATATCTGGTTCTGCTGCCATCTTAGTTTCTTAATTCTGCTATCTGTGACTAATGATTAGAATGCCTTAATTTGAATACTTTATCTTTGGTTGAGTAACAAAGATAATACTCAGTACATTTTATCTGTGATTGTCTCTTGCTTACAACGTTATTAAATCTCTTAGTTATTCCATAAGAATTTTACTTGTAATGATTCATTTTTTCCTAGGCTTTGACTATGAGCATTTTTAAAAGTGTGTTTGAGTGTATACTCACATACGTGTAATGTTCACTCATGCCCCATGCATAGAACAATTAGTCCTACTTATCCAAAATACGTGTATGTGAATAAAACTTATTTCTTAGATTAAATGAGATTCATTTACTGCGTTTACTCTTAGATAAGAATATTTATTCACCTTTTTACTTAACTGTGCTCTAATTTTAGGTCCTTTCTGAAAGATCTGCCACTGAAGTAGACAACAATTTTAGCAAACCACCTCCATTTTTCCCTCCAGGAGCTCCTCCAACTCACCTTCCACCTCCTCCATTTCTTCCGCCTCCTCCGACTGTCAGCACTGCTCCACCTCTGATTCCACCACCAGGTAAATAGTAAATGAGACATTTGATTCTGAAAGAAAAATAGCCTATGTGTGTTTTTAAATTTTGAACTTAACAATTAAAGTATATATTTGGAAACAGACTCTTCACTGCATTACATTAAAAGTAGTAGAATAAGAAACTTATGCTCAGTCTTCAATAGATTCACACTGAATCAGCTGTATATGTGTCTTAACAATTTCAGGAAAGCAAAGAGGCAGTATACTAAAATAGAGACAAGTGGACTAAAACTGTGTTCCGAAAATGTGATAGTGATTCCCCAAATTAAAGTTGCTGATTGTGTATGTATAAACTCACATTGAGTCATGTTACCTTGTTTTGGAAAAAAGTAAATAAAGATACTTTTAGAATTGCATAAGTTAAAAAAAAATTATATCCTATGAAGAGAATTAAATTAAAATCTCAAGTCTAGTTGTCGTCTTTGTATACTGGTTTCCTTTTTGGAGACTGTTTCTGGGTGCCAGGGGCTTATTAAACATAACAGAAAATTAATGTCAGTTTTTATAATATTCTTAGCCACTTTTGGTTATTTATTAAAAGCTAGATCAGTGGTAGTAGGAAAAAATTCACAAATAATTCCCTAATTGTATACTTTCAACTTTTGTCTGATAGCCTTTGTTATTTTATTCACAGCAGGCTTTTAATATTTATATCCCTTAGCCAGTTTTTAATGAAACTAACCAGATTGAGATAATTATTATTTTTTTCCTAGGGAAAGCTCCAGTAATAAGTGTTAAAAATTAGCTGCTGATCCTAACCAGAGCTACATGTGCCACATATGTAAAAATTTGCTTTTTATTAATAAAATCAGTTTATGCTAGAGAGCCACATTCACTCACTCACTTTGCATTTGCCAGAGAGTTGTCTTTAGGAGGTGGCAGTTCTGATTAGACTACAGAGGCATTTAAGGGATCTGAATAATCCTTTGTAATAGTCATCCTTTTCCTCTAAAATTCAGCTATTGCATCAGCCCCACAACCACAGCACCTTTGATTTCCTTCTGAGATTCTGCTTTCCAAAAAGGATTAGAAAATTATGAAACATGACTATGGCTTTAGGGAATCTGTTGTTTCAAAAATAGTAGAAAGAGAAGATTAGATAGGTTCGAGTTGCTTACTCCAGACTGATATATTTTTCAAGTTCAGTGAATTTCTTGTTCTGACAATAAATTGCTTGTTTCGAAGCTGAAACCATTCAGAAGTTAAGATTCAATCTGTGGTCCGTAGATCTTTGATGTGGTGAGAATTAACTAAATGATAAGAGAAAGTAATGAGGACTTAGTGATTCATAAATGGATCTTTTTTCCTATGAGAAAGATAAAGTGTGGAAATAATGAGACTAAAAGATGATCAGTGCATGTGGTCATAGTCTTTACATTGCTTTGTAATCTTATTTAATTACTAAAGGTGATTTAAATAATTTTCTTATTTACTACCTAATATAGTATATCCCCAGGTATTCTTCAACACTTGTTATTAAAGTGAGAGAAAATAGTGGTACAAAATAATAACAAAGGAATAAACACCTCACTGGTGTAAGAATATTTAGAAGCTCTGTAGGATATTGATAGGCAGTGGCATTATCTGGATGTGTGTTCTTTTTCAAAATGGTAAAAATCATTTCATTTCTTTGCCATAAAATCTGTTTATAAGGGTAACAAGTCTATTATTAAAATGTTTAGATTACCTATGGAATTATACTGCAGAGTACCACTGATTATTATTTTTTTTGTTTAAGCTATTTAATGTTAATTTTCAATTGCATGCTTTCCATATTTTTAACACCTATACAGATTTCTTTTGATGCTTATCCTTATATTACCTTTCCGTGTCATCCTGTCAGCATTTAAGGAATACAAATTCAGATGAATTCTAATGCTGGTTTAAGCAGTATATATTGGTTGGGATCTTTGACATGGTGAGAATTAAGTAAATGAAAAGAGAAAATAATGAGGATTTAATGATTCATAATGGGTCTTTTGTCCTATGAGAAAGATAAAATATGTAAATAATAAGACTAAAAGATGATCAGTGCATGTGGTCATAGTCTAACTGGTATATTTGCTAGGGATGATGGTGAGGGAAAGATGCCAGTTCATGTTAAAACCAAATATTTATAAGTTGAGACTCTCTGGATTGCTCCTTGTTTTTACTAGATTGTGAGCTGTTGGAGAGAGCATAAGCGCTCCATTCCCATCTGTGTTTCCTCACAGTGCCAATCACAGAGATCCTCTGTATACCTGACATTCCCTACATGTGTTAGCTAATTGAGTTAGCAACATATTTATGTATCCGTAACACCAAAGAAATTTTCAGATTGACAGTTGGTACAGTCACACAGGCTCTTATCAGTCTGGGCACTGGCTTTAAAAACAGTATGGCTGCATTAATATATATACCAGATGAATATAGGCAGTGATTAAAGCCACATTTTCAGTTACCATTTACCACAGAGTCATATGATTACAGCATGTTCTGTAAAGTTGGCTATAATTTAGATCATCTTAAGAATCATAAGCGGCTAATGAAAGAAAGCTGTGGCTCAAGCAGTCTTTTCGTAAGTATTGCTTTTAAAAGTATTCTTAGAGAAACCTTGGGTTTTCTTTTTGTCTCCTTGAGAAATACTGAAAGGAAAAATGGAATAAATCTTTGGAGAATTAATTTAAACATTCTAATGCTGCCTTTGTTAACATCAGCTTTCAAATGCTTAAGTTTTTAAGACTGTAGAGCTGTAAATGATGGAACAAATATAGTGATGATGTATTATGCCCATAATTTGGGGTGTTAATCCAGATTTGTCTGAAATAGTCCTATTAAACCTATTGTCCCAGCTTAATTGTTGTTATTCACTCAGAAAAGCCCTGGTGTGGAGGGTAACATTTATGATCAACTCTTGGAGGTTTACAGATGTGGCTTATTGCATGAATAAACACTTGTGGTGGCTTAGTTGCTAAGTTGTATCCGATTCTTGCAACCCCAAGACTTCCCTGGTGGCTCAGATGGTGATGCGTCTGCCTACAATGTGGGAGACCCGGGAGCAATCCTTGGGTTGGGAATATCTCCTGGAGAAGGAAATGGCAACCCACTCCAGTATTCTTGCCTGAAAAATCCCATGGACAGAGAAGCCTGGTGGGCTACAGTCCAGGGGGTTGCAAAGAATTGGACACGATTGAGCGCTGTCACTTTCACTTTCATGGACTGAAGCCTTCCAAGCTCCTCTGTCCACAGGATTTTCTAGGCAAGAATGCTGGAGTGGGTTGCCATTTTCTTCTCCCAAGGGATCTTCCTGATCCAGGGATTGAATCCTGGTCTCTTGCGTTACAGTCGAATTCTTTACTGACTGAGGTACCAGGGAAGCTGCTTCATTCAAGAAATTTTCACTGTAAAATAGTTAACAGAAAAGAGATGTGTTGTTTCCTCTCCCCCTCAAACACATCTACAACATATGTGAAGTCTTGTTATAACAGACAAAGTCATATTTCTGGCCATAGTAGATCTGTCTAAAGAGTAGAGGAGGTTTTGTATTGGCGAGTACAATAAACATGTAAGGGACGTTCGGTCCTAAATTAATGTTATGACTTCTGGATTAGCTTTTCTAAATGGAAAAGTAATACGGTTCCTTGCTACCATACTGATAGTAGCTTGAAAACAAACACTGTAATTTATTCAGGATCTTCCTTAGTTTTCAGAAAATCTGTTGTTATTAGTAATCCAGAAAATACTTTCTATTGTTAAGAGTTTTTTCAGACACACATTATTAGTGTGCTTCCATGCTTTCACTGAGTAATAATAGAAATAAAAGTTAATGTTTATTAAATGCTACTGTTGAAAGCACTGTTCTGAACACATTTCATGTTTTAGCTCAATTTGATTCTCAACACCATCTGAAGTAGATACTATTCTGGTTTTACAGATGAGAAAACTGGAATCGTAATAGCTAAAAAGTAGCAGAACCAGAATTCTAACATAGGCAATTTTGCTTGAATGCCTATTTTATTCAACTGCATTGAAATGAAGAAGTGAATCATTACCTATCTGTATTCACTCTGGTAACATGGCCTAAAAGCTCTTTTAAAAAATTTTCTTGTTGTGAAAGTGCATACATCTATATTTGTGATTAAGGAAGTTAGGGAGTGAAAAGTAGGGATCAGACTTTTTTTTTTAATTCAATTAATTGAGATTTTGGGCTTCCTAGGTGGCTCAGTAGTCTGCCTGCCAATTCAAGAGATTCAGCTTCAATTCCTGGATCAAGAAGATCCCTGGAGAAGGAAATGTCAGTCCACTCCAGTATTCTTGGCTCAGAAATCCCGTGGAGTAAGCCTAGTAGGCGATAGTCAGTGGGGTTGAAAAAGAGTCGGACACGACCTAGTGACCAAACAGCTACAGTAATTGAGGTTTTACTATTTGCCTGTTTTGTGTTAAGAAGTCTGTTTACTGATTAAACCAGTTTTTAAATACTTGTGTGTTGGAAGAAAAATCGTAGAATTGGAAGGATTGATATTATAGAGCAGTTGATTTTGTGTGGGTGTGTGTGTTTGGGATAACATGACATAAGATTGATCATCATACTCATTTGTAATTGTACAGTTCAGTGGCATTAGTACATTCACAGTGTTGTGTAACCATCACCCCTATTTATACCTAAATCTTTTCCATCATGCATAACAAAGCCTATGTATTCATTAAACATAATACCTTCCTCCCTACTGTAGCTTCTGGTGGCTTCTTTCTGTCTCTCTGAATTTGCCTACTCTTGGTGCCTCATATAAGTGGAATCATACAGTATTTGTTTGTGTCTGGTTTATATTATTATTTTTTAATAACATTTTAATTCACAGTTGTAAATAGGCTGTTTTTTAAACTTTGATCAAACTGTATTATGTTTTATGATAGATTTTTAATTTAGATTTTAAATGTTAATTTACTTTTAGTGTCATATTTTATGTTCATTTTTATATAATTTAGTTTGTTGAACAAGAAAAGGGAGAGTCAGTTTAACTCCTGTCTTGTTACCTTAAGAGTGTTAAGGCTCATGTGACTATTGTTCTGTTAAGTCTTGGCAACAGTTGAAATCTAGCGCATGAGTAGAATTCTACTAAGTTGAGTAAGTCTCTTTGCTTTACGGAGATGGAGCCCAGACCATAGATAAGTCATCTCTGCTTTTAAAGTTGGATAT
Source organism: Ovis canadensis (assembly GCF_042477335.2). NCBI lineage: Eukaryota > Metazoa > Chordata > Mammalia > Artiodactyla > Bovidae > Ovis > Ovis canadensis. Next base: position 85,362,395 of record NC_091250.1, read on the forward strand.
AGAATTTAGTGGGCTTCCCTAGAGGCTCAGACAGTAAAGAAACTGCCTGCAGTGCAGGAGACCCAGGTTCGTTCCCTGGGTTGGGAAGATCCCCTGAAGAACGGACTGGCAACCCACTCCAATATTCTGGCCTGGAGAATTCCATGAACAGAGGAGCCTGGCAGGCTATAGTCCATAGGGTCACACACAGTCAGACATGACTGAAGCAACTTAGCATACATACATGCATGCATAGGATTTAGGCTCTTTATCTAGATTTCAAAATGTATAAAATACTGCATTTTAGAGCAAAGTATTTTTTTTACTAAAAGACTTTTGTTAGGTAGGTAAGACAATTAGCATCTTAGTAGTCATCTAGTACTACAAATTATATGAACCTAAAAATCTTGTTTGTTCCTTAAGTATTTTGAATTTGAGTTAGTGATGACACATGGGGCTGAAAGCAGCTTACTTCTGAAGTTTTTCAGTATTTCCTCAGGGTTTTCATTGTCTTTAGATTATTTTCCTGTTAGCAGTCTGGTTTCTAGTGCAGTGGCTGTTAAACTTTTTGGTCACAGATCCCTTTATACTCTAAAAAATTACTGTAGACCCCAAAGAGCTTTTCTTTATGTGTGATATATTCATCTTTTTATTAGAAATTAAACCCAGTAAATTAAGATATTTTATTTAAATATTATTTTTAATGTATATCTAATCCAATTACATACTAAGATAACATTTTAATGAAAAATTATTCTTCCAGAATGACAAAAAATTTTAGTGCAAAGAGTGGCTTTCTTTTACACCTTGTAAATCTCTTTGCTCATGTGTCATAATACAAAAAAACTGGATTCTCCTGTTTGCTTTCACATTAAATCAGTTGTGATTGCACATGTCATGTAACCTCTGGAAAAATTCATTGTACATTTGTAGGAGAATGAGCATGAAAATGGCAAATAACATCCTAGTGTTTTTATGAAAGGAGTTTTGACCTTTAAAGATTCTTAGAAGGGCCTTAGGGGCACCCCCAGGAAGCTCCAGATAATACTTTGAGAACTGCTACTTTGCAGAAGCTTGGCTTATATTCAGTGAATATTATCTGCACCCTTGAGGAAGTATAATTTTGTCCCTTTATTTGAGAAATTATTTTGTGAGTATAACATTAAGCTGGTTTTACAGTTTCATCAAGATTTTTGGTCTTACATAGCAAATCTGCAGGTTAATCTATGCTATTTGCCAAAAATGTAAGCACTAAAAATGTAGTTTCCAGAAGTACCTTTGAAAAATAACTTCTTGAATTTTTGAAGAAGTACTCATTTTCTGTTTTGTTATAGTTTTCTATATTAAAAGAAATACAATAGTCTATTGGTGTTTTCCGTAAACTCAAAATAGGGTATAATGCTAATTATAATGAGCACAATTTAAGTTTAATAGCAATTAAAAGCTTCTTTAAGATGTTGATTTTTGAATGTCTTTTTCTCCCTGTTGCTCCCTTTATAACAGTTATATTTTTAATATATCCTTTGTTGTTCAGTCGCTCAGTCATGTTCACCTCTTTGTGACCCCGTGGACTGCAGCTCGCCAGGCTTCCCTGTCCTTCACCGTCTTCCAGAGCTTGCTCAAACTCATGTCCACTGAGTTGGTGATGCCATCCAGCCTCCTTGTCCTCTGCATCCCCTTCTCCTGCCTTCAGTCTTTCTCGGCATCAAAGTCTTTTCCAGTGAGTCAGCTCTTGGTACCAGGTTGCCAGAGTACTGGAACTTTAGCTTCAAGAGCAGTCCTTAATATTCAGGCTTGATTTCCTTTAGGGTTGACTGGTTTGATCTCCTTGCAGTCCAAGGGACTCTCAAGAGTCTTCTTCACCAGCATAGATGCTGTATATGGTAGAATTTAATGATGACTTAATATTTGCTTTCATTCGTGCTACTCTTCTAGTTATTTTGCCTTTAGAGTTTAATTCCTTTACAAGTAAAAATATCGATATGTCTAATCTGAGATGTTTTTGTCTAACAGAATTTTTGTTTCCCATAGGCTTTTAGGTTATTTTATAATTGGAAGAGTGAGAGATTATAATGAAGATAAAATAATTCACCAATTTTATAGTTAATGTAAAATTATCTTTTTTACTTTTTAGGTGTAGAGTATGCTGGTTACTATTTCTGATGCTTTAAGTGTTCATAGTGCCTTTTAACGCAATTTTTTCTTTTAAATTACTCCTGTTCCTTGTTGCACCTTGTAATTGTTTTACTTTATAGGTTTATAAGTATTCTACCTCGTATATTTTTTGAGTATAGATTGTAGACGATGTGTATGTGTACGTAATCTTTAAAACACTGGTACATAGAAAAGCATGTGGTGGAAGGTCATATTTAAAGATTTTTGTAAAGCTTGATGTTTTGTACTCAGTTTTTTTGTGTGTGCAGAATTTACTTACGAGCTTGATGACTTGAAAGTAGTAATTGGTGAGACTTAAGGCAAGTGATTAGGCTTTTTGGTGTTTGTAACATACTAGTGTTGATGAAGATTATAATTTCCAAGTGAGAAAGAGAAAGCATAGTTCCCATTGTTCTGGTATGCTTCTTTCTTTTATTTGAACTGAATAGAGAAATAATAGGTAGTTGATAGCTGGTAACTATATATATTAGTTAGCTCTTGATCCAGGATGACAGATTACTTTTGTAGAGCGCAGTGGTTTAAGACACATACGTTTATTGTTGAACAGTGATTGCGGATTAGCAATGTGGGGACGGCTTAGCTGGTTCTTTGCTTCAAGGTCTCTCACAGACTTTGAGATGGTCATCTCAAAGACTTCCTAAGAAAAGATTCATGTTCAGATTCACTGACTTTGTTCAGAGATTCACTTCCTCTTCACCATGGTAGTTTGCTTCATCATAGCATGAATGCTGAGAACACAGTAGAAGAAACCAGCAAAATAGAAGTCAGTCTCTTTTGTAACCTAGTCATGGAAATAACATTCCATCATTTTTGCTGTATTTCATTTGTTGGAAATAAATTATTATCTAGCCCACCTTCAAGGAGAGGATATGAATACCAGAGGTGTAAAAAGACATGAATACCAGGAGGCAGGAATCATTGGAAGCCAAGTTGGAGGCCTCCTATCACAGAACTCTTTCTTTGCCTAAGTTATGTAAAATAATGATGGGATACATTAAGAATGAGTTCATAGATAATTTTTATTCCAGTTTTTAACTTGAATACAGAGCTATTGCTTTTGTGAGAATTTTAAAAATAATGAATTTATAGTTGAATTCCTTTCAATGTGATGTTTCGCTGGCATGCTGCCTTTCTGTTTCTTTGTACCAGTTCCTTCAACCCCCTGACAGTCCCCCCACCCACCCTTACACTTCTTTGCATTTAAAAGTTCATATTACATACTAGAAAAGTTAAATCCTATTTCCTTTCTTTTGAAGGTGCCAGACAGTGTAGGCTGTCATACAGCTGTACTGTTTTATATCACAGTGGCACATGCTTTGTTTAATAAAAATTTGAAATGGAATTTATGCGTTTTGAGTAGCTCCGCAGTGCAGTTTGCAGGGAAGTCTGAATGTAAATCCATTGATTCCCAAAATACGGTCTCTGGTCAGCAACACCATTATCTCCTTGTTTGGAATGCAGATTCTCTGCCTCATGCCAGACCTACTGCATCAGAAGTTTCAGGGGAGGGGCCCAGCAATCTGCATTTTAACAAATTCTTGAAGTAATTCTGGCGGTCGCTAAAGTGTCAAAACCCCACCTATTCATTCCCTTTAGAACTTGAATATAACTTTTCCAAAAGCTTTTGGCCAGTAATAGAAATCTTACTTTTACTACTGTATGCAGAATTTCCCGGGAAAACATTTTGTTTTTGCTACTCATTTTAAAGATAAAGCGTACAGAAACACAGTGCGTAATTTGTGTATTTCAAATCTGTTGGCTGGGCAGCACATGTGTTGGCCAGGAAAGTTGGGAGTGCCAGGAGAAACAGGACAGAGAATTTTGAGGTGAATTTTGTCCTTCATTTTACTGTTCTCTTGTTAACAAAAGTCAAATACTAAATAGTGATTTTCTAGATGACAATTGTGTTGGTCTGACATTATATTACATATTAAACTTTTTAAGTAGCATTGGTGGCTCAGAGGTTAAAGCGTCTGCCTCCAATGCGGGTGACCCGGGTTCAATCCCTGGGTCGGGAAGATCCCCTGGAGAAGGAAATGCCAACCCACTCCAGTATTCTTGCCTGGAGAATCCCATGGACTGAGGAGCCTGGTGGGCTGCAGTCCATGGGGTCACAAAGAGTCGGACACGTCTGAGTGACTTTACTTACTTACTTAAAATATATTTACTAATTGTCAAAAGAGTGGATTGTACAGTGTTTCATCAACTCTAAAGTTCTGTTTCAGTGAACTTTAATTCAAAATTAAGATTTGAATTATCTTAGATGAGATATACATCTCACGCTATCTTAGATGAGGTATATGTCTCACGCAAAGCGTCTTCTCTAGTTTCTATGCCAACTTTCTGATGTGTAGATATTGTTTGGAAAGACATCCATATCGATCTATGTAGCATAATTTTTGTGTTCTTAATTCCTTTCAGTTGATTTTTGAAAAGAATCTTTCTTATGATACTACTATAGTAAGAAAACTTAAAAGCAGAATGTTTGTAATTTTAACTGTCTTCATAGCACACTTAATAGTTTGGTTATATTCTTTTATTTTTATGTTTTGTGGAAGTTTGGTAACTTAAATGTTTTTGAAGACCAAATGTTGAGAGAGGTGAATAGTATTTTCTTAGTTATTTTATATGAGTTCACATTGTAGTTAGCTTAAGTGATGTATGTTGTTCATGTATTTACTTGGGTAAAGTTATTAGGATTACAGTGTGGGTTGCTGAAATCGGCATGGTTACCTTACCATACCTAGGACAATGGTCATGAATTAAATAGTCACGCATTTAAATATGAAAACTGGACATATAGTGAAGTTCAGTAGTACTCTAAAAAAATCTATAATCTTCTAATGAAGATCAAGTAATAGCAGCTATTAAGAGCATTTAATATACTCTGCCTTCCTTAATTTCCCACTTAGTGTGGTGTCTGGAACTTTTGTTAGTTTGTATTGTTTGCTGGATTCTTTTAGCTTAGTAATGTGGGAAGCAGGGAGGTAGCTCAAGGTATGAGAATTGCCATGGAGTGTAGCTCATTGTAGTAGACTTGTGGATACCTAATGATTTTTGAAACATGACTGCTGCATTATTTATTTCATCTTATTGGTTTGAGTTTACCATATCCTTTATTGCATGGGTGGTTAAGTAAGGTGCTTCATTCTCCGTTTTAAGGCCTACTTATTTCCTTAAGTTCTGTTTGAATAAACCTCTTAATCTGGTAAAACATGCATAGAAAATTTTTAAATTATTAGCAGATGTTTCCATTGACAAGCAAACATTTGAAAGCAATTTTTTTCATTATTTTTTCCTGTGTACTTAGTTAATGAATTTAGGTTACTTTTCCTCTTTGGGAATAGTTTTGATGCAGTTTTTAAAAAAACCATTCTGACTTTGTTGAAGTTCTTTATGATTTAATGTTTTGCTTGAAAAAGTTTTTCATATTTGAAATTTTTCTACTTAGTAATGTCATTTTTCTTCAAACAAGAAAATTATAATTTGTATGACATATATATTTTAAATTAGGATTTAAGGACACATTCGAAGAGTCCCTGGTGGCTCAGATGATAAAGAGTCTGCTTGCAATGCAGGAGACCCAGGTTCTAACCTGGGTCAGGAAGAACCCTTGGAAAAGGGAATGGCTACCCATTCCAGTATTCTTGCCTGGAGAATTCCATGGACAGAGGAGCTTGGTGGGCTACAGTCCATGGGGTCGCAAAGAGTCGGATACGACTGAGCGACTAACACTTTCAGTTTCTTGACCAGTGTAAATTGAGAATGTTTATCCGTAGTTTATTCCTTTAAAGATTATAATGTGTGTGAGTGAGAGTCACTCAAATTAGTATTTACTGACTTGTGTTGAAGTAAACCACCACATTCATTTTAGCGTGCCCTAGGGATGTAAATATGTGAATTGGCTATATCCCTTGTCTCTACTCCCACAAGTCAAGGGAAATAATAACCTTTCCACACTCCTGTCACCAATAGAAACAATTCATGTCTATACTTGAACATCCCTCATAGCTTTACTATAGTGAATATCCATCATCTTCCGAGTTACCTTGTATTACCTGCAGTATTTAAGAGCCCCCTATCACTTTGCCTATTATACTGTTAAAATAACAAGATCAGATGTTGATTATCAAGCTTAGTGTTAATTTCATGGAGTTTGATATTTGTGTGTGCACAAAGGTGCTTTTTTTTAACTAACATCTCACTTTGTTCGTGGTTACAATTAGTGGGGAAATCTTATCAAGTTGTTAGACTGGGTTTTCATCAGGAAGTCTGATATTATACTCGAATTGTTGGTCCTCTGCAAGAAAACAGAATGCTGCTTTTGAGTGAATAAGCCAGGACGATGAGGCGAGGGGTTTTATTTCAAAGTTTTCTTTCGTGATGGCATAAGTACATAACAGGTTTTGAAATCCAGTTACTATATTAAATTTCATCACTTGTTTTTTAGGTATTCCAATAACTGTACCACCTCCAGGTAAAACTTTTTTCATGTTTTCTCCATCATTGTTAATAAACATGAAATTTCAAGCTTATAGTTACAGGAGGGACGGTCTTGATGTGGTTAGAATATAAAATAGGTTATTGGGATTTCAAGGTCCTATTTTCAGCTCTGCCCTTGCTTCATTCCAGTTTTGATTAAGATATTTAGTTTTCTTATACCTGTCTTACCCATTTCTGTAGAAATAGAGATTCTGAGAAAATTCTTACATATCAATTTATTGAAGAAAACAGAGTATAGGATTAAAAAGAAAATTTTTATTAAAAATTGTTTTTTTAAACCAAAGAATTTTTTATATGATGAAGTGACTGCAAGAGAAGAGAAAGTTCCCATTTATCTTGATTTTATCATGGTTTCTGATTGTTTTTACCTTCCTGACATAACTCAATATTGTGAGAAAATATGTTCTGAACCACACTGATAGGTTGACAGCTGGTCAGATGATTGTTCATGGAGCAGTGATTTAATTGTTCACTCTTGTAAGAATATGATCAACAGGAGTGTTACATGTGGCCCAGTGTTTTTTGTTTTGTTTTTTTTTTTTTACAGTTTTTCAGGGGGTTGTTTTTTTTTCTTTTGTAGTGTGATGCAGATATGATAGTGTGTGTTTATGAAGTTCAGTATTGAAAGTCATGAAATATAAAGAGATGAGAGGTGACAGTGCTTGGAAGGGTGGGTCTAAATTCAAAATGACCTTGATAAATAGTGGAGTTTAAATAGCTTAGGATAGTATACATATTTAGTTGTCAGATAGAGAGTCACTGATTATGTATGAGTGTGGCTGAAAAAGACCTATCAGGAGAAGTCTTAAAGGAGTCATCGGTCTGTCGTTACAGGTTAAAAAGAAATGTGATTGTAAGATTATCTAAAATAGGATTGTGGACTCTAGGACTAAGTAGTAATTGCTAAGTTTTACACTGCTAAGATATTTAATAGAGGAGAACCTAAAACTCGACACAGTGAAGATGAGCACGGTGAATTTAAAACAGCTTGAAACAAGGCTAAAAATTGATTTAAATGGACATTTGAAAAGGGGTAGGAGAACTGAAATTCATTTTTACATAGAATACTAAAAAGGCTTAGTGGAAGTGTTTTCAAACATGTATTTTGTTGGATTGCTTCTTGTCCTCATTAAGATCAGTATGTGAGTTGTAGTATGAGAAATTTAAATTACATAGTTTAATGTACTTCGTAATAGTCAGGGTCGTTAAAACTTGGCAAAAATTGATGTCATAAAGAATTGGTATTGTAAGTTGTAGACTCTTCAAGTGTTGTTGAGATGCTTCATTGCCTGACTGAATTTGAAAGTGCAGAGTAGATTAACTGTTAAGGTCCCTGGTAGCCGTATTCTGTGGTATTTCATCTAGGTTTTGTGGATTATTCAGAATGCGGACCTCATGATACAAAGCTGCAAATTATTTCCTTTCTAAACTAATTTAAAAACTACATTATATGCTTTTCTTTGTAAATTAGTTCTTTAGGGTTGTGCTATTTAAAACACATTTTATGATGGATATTCTCAGCCTTAAGCATTATATATTTACTGGTAAGATTTTATTTTAAAATTATGCATTTTAAGACCATTTCTATACATATAAACTCTCAAAATATTTTTGAAAGAGGTAAATGTTATTTTACTTGCTTTTCTTCTAAAATACTTTAAATGTATCTGGTGGCAATCCTACTACTGTTTAATATATGGAAAAGGTAAGGCATTGAGATTAACTTTCTTATACTCACAAAATGGGCTGTGTGTGGTGCTGAAAATAAGACCGAGTGTCCTGACTCCCAGTTTGTGCTCTGTGTATTAGATCAGACTGTTCATTCAAAGTTAATATTGATCCAAAAATCTGTTTATAAATTTAAGCTCCATTTTTTTTCCTGTCCATTATAACATAGAGAAGCACGTTATAGTCCCAGAGAAATTTAATGACACACAACTTTTACCTTGACATTGTATTACATTCTAACTTCTTTTTATCTTATGATTGAATGTTTCAGGTTTTCCTCCTCCACCAGGTGCTCCACCTCCATCCCTTATACCAACAATAGAAAGGTAATCAGTATGGACACTATAAATTTTTTATCATTCATAGGCTTTTGACAGAAGAATCATATGTATCTTGGTAATATTTTCAAAGATTTAATTTTGTAAACAGTAGTACCTGCCTTTTAATTCATGAGTCTAGATCTGTGTTATTTACTCTTAGATAAGATATTGGACCTATACCTAATTATAGAACAGGACAAACAAAACGAAATGATAGTTATTTTGAAATATCTTGCTTTGATTTATGGTACTCTTATTAAAGAAACCGCTAGATTGGTAAAAACCTGGCTATAGTCAAGTTTTGTGGGATATATAAACAGATGACTAGAAATTATGAATAATGCATGTCTGTTTTAGGATTAAGTAAGGACAGCTACTATCAGGGACCACAGTAAAGAAAAGCTGCCTTATTCCTTGCTACCCAGTGCAACTCGGCTTCCATAGAGGAAGAATGGATCCCTTCTGCCTGGCAGTTACCTTATTTTTTATACCCTGTATTTATAGTTTATGTTATTTGGAATGCTGTGGTAAAGAACATTTACCTCATGGATGGCAATACCATGTTTAACAGCATATGCTTTGGAATCACACAAACCTGGTTCAAATTTGCCTTCAAAATTTCCCAGCTTTGTGGCAAGGCAGGGTTCATAATAACTCATTAAGACTCAGATTCATCTTTTGCCAAATGGGGTTGATAGAATTACGAAGATTAAAACAACTCAGGTGAATATAAAGCATCAGCACCATTCTTGGCAGACAGAAATAACCAATAAATGGTAGCTATTATTATTTCCTTAAGAGTGACAAAAATTACTATATTTCTGAGAAAGTGATTCAAACTAAAGAAAAATCATGGGAACTTTAGATCAGTAGCATCAAACTGCATATGATTTTCAGAAGAAATGATAAAACTCAGCAAAGTGTGACTTGTGAGACCATAAGCATTTAATTTTAAATCCTTGTTATATATATTTGTTTTCTCATTCAAAATGTTAGGAAGTAGTATTTGTTGAGTCTGTCAGTAGGGCGGAATTTCTGATTTTTATTCATTAAAATTAGTTTTTTAAAGCTAAATTTTAACTATGTCTGAAGTACTCTGTCAGCCTCAAAGTTTCTGTTATCTGTTGTGTCAGGCTGAATTGATTGGACTATTCATGTTAAATAATACTAACAAGCTGTATCTTCTTTATATGTAGTATTAGGCTTAATACTGTTAATAGCCTGTGTTTTCAGTATTAAAAGATAGTTATTATGGAATTGCAGCTACCATAATATGGTGGTTGTAATTCCATAGTAACTTAATTTTTTAGTACTGAAAACACAGGCTATTTAACAGTATTAAACCTAACACTACATGGACGGAGGAGCCTGGTGGGCTACAGTCCATGGGGTCGCAAAGAGTCAGACACAGCTGAGCGACTAAGAACAAACAAAAACAAACAGAACAAATTACATGGTGGTTAAGTAAAAGTCATAATTCTACCTTATGTTTTGCATTTGCACCAAGCTGAAATTCAGAACTTGCAACATGTAAAAATGCATTTTCCTTTGACAGTGGACATTCCTCTGGTTATGATAGTCGTTCTGCACGTGCTTTTCCATATGGTAATGGTAAGTGTTATTTTTTAATTGCCCGGATTCAATTTAAACCAGTAAAGTACTTAAATACTTTAAAATAGTAGAAACATGCTCCCATGGTTTAAAGTACTATCTTAAAAGGAATTAAAAAATGTTTACTCTAGAAATAATTAGTCTTACATATATTCCAGGTTACTTAACAGAATATTTTTCATTTCTTTAGTAAAGATGTAATTGTCCCTCCTTCCTGAGGTAGCAATAGCGTCATCTCCATTGTGTATCAAGTTCCCTGCATGCATGTATCTATTTCTTAGCTTTCAAGACTGTTCATTTGGTTAGTTTTTAATTATCCCTATGCTAACAGTGCCACACTTACTATAAAACTCTTTAATTTTGAGTTTTATAGTAAATCTGACATCTGTTTTAGCAAAAGCTATCTTACTCTGCTTCAGAAGTGATTTGGGCCATTGCTTTTATATATCTATTTTAGAATCAACTTTTCAAGTTTCATTGAAAACTATTGAGATTTTTATTAATGACTAACTCATGTTTACAATATGACAAACTATTGATTCATGTAATCCTGACAGCCTTATAAAGCAGGCATACTGTTATCATTATTTTATGGACTAGGGAATTTAAGAACAGCCAGATTAAGTAATTTGCCCAGTGTCACGCAGTAAGTGGCATAGTCAGGTCAGAATTTGAAACCATGCAGCCTGTTGCCAGAGTCCTTTCTCTTACTATACTGTATTGTTATCCTGATGCTCTAGATCAGTTTGTAGGAATTCGTACATTACAACATTGAGTTAACTTCTGAACAAGCATTCTCTCCATTTATGGAGATATTCTTTAATATGTTCCAGTTGAGTGCTATAACTCTCCCTCCACTTCTTAGACATCTTTAGTTAGATTTAGTCATAGGTACCTAATGTTTTTATTGTCCTTATAAATAGTATCTTCATGTAAGCTATGTGTTCTGTTTGTGTTTGCTTGTATTTAGAAATAGAATTGGGTTTTGTTTTATTTATATGTATAACAGGTATATCAGTATATACTTTGTAGCTGTTACCTGTAGAACTGAGGCAATATCATCTGCCCTTTTTTCCTTTTCAGGTATTTATTCCTCACACCCCATGCCTCCTCATTTTTTGATCTTATTGTTCTGACTAGGACCTCTATATAATGTTGAAGTACTGCAAGTACTTGTCTGGAACTGCCCCACCTACCCTTTAAAAAAATTTTTTTAAGGAAATACTTTTATATTTATATTATGCAATTTTTACTCTCAGATTTTTGATAGAACCCTCTATCAGAATAAGGAAAATCTATTCCAGTTTTCCAAGTGCTTTTAAACTGTGAATGGATATTGAGTTTCATCAGATGCTTTCTGAGTTGATTGTATTGTTTTCTTTCTCTGTTAATGTGGCAGATTTCTAAATTTTTCTAATATTAAACCACTGTTTATTTGCTGACATAAACCTAATTTGGTCACAACTGATTACTTTTTAAAAATAAATACAGACTTAGAATTTGGACATCTAAGTTCATATGTAATATTGTTCTGTGATTTTCCTTTATTTCTATTGTCCTTAACTGGTTTTAGTATTAAGGTTATACAAGCCACATGGGATAAGTTAAGGGGATAATCTTTTTTCCCATTCTCTGAAAGTTTTTGTGTTATTCAACTGGTCTGTACCTTATAAATGAGTAAAAGTCACCTGTAAAAGCCATCTGGTCTTGTGGGAAGGTTTTAAATTGCTGATTTAATATCTTTAATAATTACGAGACTAGTCAAGATTTCTTTGAATTACTTAATGTGTTGGTCTAGAGTATATAATACTCTCTGTGTTGTTTAACCCCTGTAACATCTGTAGTTGTAGTCCCTTACTGGTTCTGATATTTTTTTATAAGGTCTCTTTCCTAATCTTATCAGAAGATTATTATGTTTTATTCATCTAGTCTTTAAGAGCCAACTTCTACCTTTGTTTACTACTTGGTAGTTTTCTGCTGACATGATTTCTTATCTCCCTTCTGTTGGATTATTCTACTTTTTTCTAAGCTCATAAGTTGAAAGCTTAATTCATTCACGTTCCATCTTTTGTAATGCAGGTTTTTTTAGATTAATTTCCTTCAGAACAGTCTTCATTTTAACATATTGTACTTTTCTTTGTGTTCAGTTTTTAAATGATTTTAAGTTTATGACATTTTTGACTCACCCCTGAGTTATCAGAAATGTGTTTTAAATTTGAAATAAGTGGAGATTATTTTCCCATAACTTTTCATTTTTACTTCTAATTTAAATTGTGTGGTGGTCAGAAAGCATGATGTCTATTATGCTTTGAAAGAACATATTTTCATAAATGTTTCATATGGGTGAAGAGAATGAGTATTCTTTACCTGCCTGGCAGATTTCTATGTTATGTTCATTAAATCAACTCTATTAACAATATTTTCCTCAGTCCTTATATATCTGTAGTGATTTTTTTGTTTGCTTAAAGTGTCGATAATTGAAAAATTACATTAGTCTCCAATGATCATGTTGATTTTTCTGTTTCTACCTGTATTATTTCTGTTAGTTTTTATTCCATGGAAAGTAAGGCTGTGTTGTTAGATATTTGGAAGTTGAATTTGTTCTGTGTCCTTAGTGAGTTGCATCCTCCATCTTCACGTAGTCATTCTTCCTCGGGTGACCCTTTCTGTATGAGTATGCTTTGCCACTTACACAGTTACTCATGGAAATTAGGGGATATTAGTGTTTTCCATTTTTTCTCCCATCCTTTCACTTTCAACCATCTTGTGTTTTTATGTTTAGTGTTCAAAATATAGGTAGAATTTTGAAAAATACAAATCAACAATTTCTGTCACTTAAGTGATTAATTGCATCCTCTTTGTATTACTGTGATTTTTGAGCCATTCAAACTTGTCTTGCATATCCCCATTCTTTCTGTTGTGAAGTGACTGAAATTTTTAGGTGATTTTTTAAAATACTCTCTATTTCCCTACATTGTTCTGAAATAATATATTTATCTCTATTTTTTTAGTGGTTACTCGAAATATATTTTGCATATATCTAATAGAAGTTATTTTTGTGTGTGAACTCTGTTTATAACTTTTGCTTATTTTTTGTTTATGAATGCCTTTTGTTTTATTCTTCAAATATAATTTTGAGTACACATTTCTAGGTTGACCGTTACTTTGTCTCAGCACTCTGAAGATGTCCTAATGTATTCTGGTTTATATTTTTGCTATATTGGGAAGTTGGTGATGTGTCTAATTCTGGTTTGCTGTCCACCTTTCAAATGAAGAGTTAAACCCAAGATTTGTTTCTGGCCATGTCCCCAGACTGTGGGTATTCACCATGTATTACTTCTCTTTTCTACATACTAAATAATTTTCTTTTTACTCTAATGAAGCATTTTTGTGGGATTTTTACCTTTTTTCTCCCTTTTCTTTCTCTTTTGTTTTTTAAGTACCATAACTTTTATTTTTAATTATTATTCTTTCTCTTTAGTTGCCTTTCCCCACCTTCCTGGTTCTACTCCTTCATGGCCTAGTCTTGTGGACACCAGCAAGCAATGGGACTATTACTCAAGGAGAGAGAAAGACCGAGACAGAGAGAGAGACCGAGACCGAGAGCGAGACCGTGATCGAGACAGAGAACGAGAACGCACCAGAGAGAGGGAGAGGGAGCGTGATCACAGTCCCACGCCGAGCGTCTTCAACAGGTATGTTCAGCGCACAGGGATTTATACACGTGTGTTTTATATGCATTTCAGAATTTTTATTCAGTGCCAGAATGGAAAATCCAATTCAACTGGGAAAGGATTGTTTGAAGAGTAGTGAGGATAGCCATTTTAAAAGCATCAAGGCTGTCGTGTAATTCTTAAGGACTTCCCACTATCTAGAGCAACAGTGTCCAAATTTCTTTGTTCATTTCTTCCTTAAAACAGTTTTGAAAATGTCATACCCCCACTTGCCACATAAAATTTTTCATTTTAAGTGTAAACGTTTGGCTGATTGGTAAAGAATCTGCCTGCAATGCAGGAGATCTGGGTTTGATTCAAGTTGGGAAGGTCCCCTGGAGAAGGAAATGACAACCCACTCCAGTATTCTTGCCTGGAGAATTCCATGACCAGAGGAGCCAGGCAGGCTGCAGTCCATGGGGTCAACTTAGCAACTAAACCAACCAACCAACCACATAGATAAAATTTCCAGTCTGTTATAAGTATCATAATTTTGAAAGTTACTGTTATTCTTTTGAACATATCCAGTGGATTAAGGATACTACAGTGATTTGTTAAACATCATTATCCATCTTTTTAAAATGTATAAGCAAGCTCTCTTTAACAGTTGGAAACTCTGGGTTTCTTTTTGTGCTTGAATTCTTATTTCTGAACCATGTCCCAAAAGAATTTTATTCTAATGTAAAGTATTTTTATTATGAAAAAGTACTTTTAATTATCCATCCTATTTACCCTGCAACATACCTATGTAAGTTAATGTATTAAAAACGTAATGACCGTAGTAAAGTAAAAGTGAAGTCACTCATTCGTGTCCGACTCTTGCAACTCCATGGACTATAGCCCACCAGGTCCTCCATCCATGGAATTTTCTAGGCAAGAGTACTGGAGTGGGGTGCCATTTCCTATTAAGTATTTAAAATTTTTTTCTCATGTTGGTTATCATGATTTATTTCTATATATAAATATAATGCAAATTCTGAAAATAATTTACTGGAGCTACATTTCTTAGTGTGATGAAAGAGCTTCTGCCTATCTCTTAATTAATGTTTGTATCCATAAATGAATGTTACTATTGTTAGGGGGAAAAAAGGCTTTGCCAGTATTATATTTCTTTCTTTCTTTATTGTATAGATGTAAGCCCTGACAAACCTTGTTCACATGAAATATGTAAATAAGAATTAATGGAATTTTGTTGTGGCTCTGTCGCTGTTATTTGAGCACTTTAAGATTTAGTGATATGTCAAAATTATACAATTTACATATCATCAGAAATTACTTTTAAGAATCCATAAGCTCATGGCTCAGTTTTCTTAAAAGCAAAGAATTAGAAATCATCCAATTGTTACTCAGTGTAACAATAAAAGTACCACAGACTGGTAGCCTAGAACAACAGAAATTTGCTCTCACAGATCTGGAGGCTTTGAGAGAGAATTTGTTCCCTGCCCCTCCTGTACCTTCTGGTTGTTGTTAGCTGTCCTTGGTATCCCTTGATGCTGAACTCCAATTTTTATCTCTGTCTTCACACAGCATTCTCCTCTCTCTGTCTGCATACAAGTTTCCCTGTTCTTATAAGGATATCAGTCTTTGGATTAGGGCACAGCCAGATCCAGTATAACCTAATCTTGCCTTGATGATTACATCCAGAAAGATCCTGTTTCCAAAGTTTTCAGTGTTCTGAGTTTCTTGGAATATCAAAAGGACTTTACCAAGACTTACCAGAAGACTACAAATTATATTTAATACTCTTCATGTTAGAGGTACCCTGTTCAACTTAATATGCTTAGAAAGGGTTCAGTTCAGTTCAGTCGCTCAGTTGTGTCCAACTCAGAGTCTTTTCCAGTGAGTCAACTCTTCGCACGAGGTGGCCAAAGTACTGGAGTTTCAGCTTTAGCATCAGTCCTTCCAAAGAACACCCAGGGCTGATCTCCTTAAGAATGGACTGGTTGGATCTCCTTGCAGTCCAAGGGACTCTCAAGAGTCTTCTCCAGCACCACAGTTCAAAAGCATCAATTCTTCAGTGCTCAGCCTTCTTCACAGTCCAACTCTCACATCCATACATGACCACTGGAAAAACCATAGCCTTGACTAGACAGACCTTAGTCGGCAAAGTAATGTCTCTGCTTTTCAATATACTGTCTAGGTTGGTCATAACTTTTCTTCCAAGGAGTAAGCGTCTTTTAATGTCATGGCTGCAGTCACCATCTGCAGTGATTTTGGAGCCCCCCAAAATAAAGTCTGACACTGTTTCCCCATCTATTTCCCATGAAGTGATGGGACTGGATGCCATGATCTTCGTTTTCTGAATGTTGAACTTTAAGCCAACTTTTTCACTCTCCTCTTTCAAGGGTTAGGAAAATTGAAATACTGTTAATTTTAGTATATCTTTTCCAAAATGTCTTTAAAAATTAATGGAACACCTTTATGTGTACTTTTATATTTATTTTCATGCAAACCTGGAGCTGCAAGTTCCCCCATTCCATTTATGGAAAATAGCTACCAAATAATTCATGAAATACAGCTCCTATTTATTGGCAAGCCAGCCAGCCACATTATACCCAATTTCTGTGGGAGAAAAGTCTGACTTCATTTTTCTTGTTCTGTTAAATGAGTTAGTCCATATCCCTTGTCTAAGATAAAATAGTCACAGAACTCAAAATAAGGTGCTGCCTCCCCAACGCTGTTTTGCTTTCCTTTAGAAGGAATTTTTGGTTTATTTATTTATTTTTTTTTACTAGTTCAGGGAAAATTCTCAGGACTCCCACCATACTCCTCTGCAGTATATCTGAAGTTAGAATGTCTCACGACACAGGCCAAAATATTCCATTTCTTACTTCATACTTTGTAACAGAAGGATATATAAGAGATAAAGGCAGAAAGCCCTATAAAAACTTCATGGTTTCTGAAATAAAATTGGTCTTACTGACACTAATATTTTTAACTTAAATCTTATTGATGCCATGATGGTTTTTATACCCTGAGCCAATAATGTACTGTAGAAAATTGTTGAAAAGACTGCCTTTCTTTTGTAAAAGATCGGGAACATGATGGAGAAGAGATTAACTGGAGAAATGGTATGATGTTTTACCTGCAGGTGTATCATTAGGCACTCCATATTTAGGAAGGAATTAGAGATGGCAGTAGCTACTCACTCCATTATTCTTGCCTGGAGAACCCCATGGAGAGGAACCTGGCAGGCTACAGTCCGTGGGGTTGCCAAGAGTTGGACATGACTGAATGACTAAGCACATTTAGGAAAGAATAAATATGGAAGTTCAGGGTATGGAAATTGATTCCCTAAAACTTTGTGCCATTGGAAAGAATTCATTTATTGCTAGCTGAAAGAAGGAATTCAAAATTCTTTTTATGACCCATAAGTCACAAGTCCAGTGCACCCTTCTATATTTTAACCCCAATTCTCTCCCAAGCCAATATACTGCATGCTCTATCTATAGTGAACTAGTTGTACATCTGGAAATCCTCATAGTTTTAATACCTCCTTCCTTCATGTTATTCCTATCCTTTACTGCCTCACAAATTTTTACTGATTCTTCAAGGTTCTGCTCACATTTGTCTTCCGTGAGCTCCTCTGAACCTGAAAGAAAGAATTTAATTATTCCTTCACATATTCCCTAAGCACTTCATGTATTTTCTTTAGAGCATGTCTTTCTTAGTAAGCCTCTTTGAGGGCATTGACTGCCATTTTTCGTCTCTCTGTTCTCACCCCTTTGTCCATTTATGCCTGGCACATAATGAATATGTCGGTGAATAAAATGACATACACATATCAGGGAGGTGAATACAATAGAGAAAAAAAGATCTTGAAAACTTGGTGAAACTGTGCTAGCTAGATAGGTTTTGAAATGGTTAAAAATCACCCTTTGTCACTATCAAGGCATTAATATGAACATCTTTCTAATTAAGATATCCATTGAGGTACCTTTACAATGTAGAATGAAATATCTTTAAGATAACTTTTCCTTGTTTTACCAGCTATTTTTATGTATAAGATACACAGGTACACAGTTTTCCAGATGTTGCTTGGTGAGATGAAGCAATGTTTCAGTTCAGGATGTGAGCATATGCCTGATTCAGACAGTATTTGTTTTGTTAGATGTGATCATGTAATCATATACTTCTTAATCCAGAAAGGTTCTTGAGGATTATCCAGCCTAAATTTTAACTTGTCAGGTGAGAGAATGGAAGCATAGAGAAATTAAACCAACAGTAGAACCATGGTATCTACTGGAAATATGGTTGAGATATTACTTAAAATCATTTCTAGTCTTGGAATTCGGTAGTTTAAAAATTCTATTGCCTTCTGTTTTTCTTATTTTTCTGTACTTGATTTTTTTTTCTTTCTTTCTTCTTTTAGAGGTCATGGGGAATCAGATTAATTCTTTCATTCATTAACTGACATTCTTTGAATCCCCGTTATATGCCAGGGACAAAGTTGTGTGCTGAGGATACAGAATTACTCATATACTGTCGTTACAGATTAACCATATAATAATTGTCACCTTAACTAGGACTGTGGTTGGAAGTTTAAAGGTTGTGTAAAAAAAACAGTGCAGAAAGAAACTCAGTAAGATTTATTAATCTTTTTTATCTAATACCTGCTAATAATATGACTTATATATTGTAGGCACCTGGTAAAATTTTATTGACTAAATAAGTGAAGGTATGGGTCCATACATATGTTTGTATCTGTGTGTGTAGTGTATGTTTCAAGTTTGTGTGGTGGGAAATGTGCTGTTAACTTTAGTCAAAAAAGTGCACGAATTCTGTTAAATCAAGGGCACTACTTTCCAGAAAGTTGAATTGTTTCGAAATGTAGTTAAAATTAATATATTTGAGATAGTACTGTTATCTCTTGAATGTACATGTTCACAAGGTAAGGAACGTAATTCAAAACTTAATAGGAAAGAAGTCTAAAATGAATTGCTTTGCTAGAGCTCATATAAGTTTACTTTGCATGAATAATACAATGTTTATAAAATACTTTGAGTTTAATTTCGGGCACACCCATGCACAGATTCTACTCAGTTTTTATTGATGCTAAAAAGTGTTAATCGTTAAACCACATTTGATTTTCAGGTTGCTAGCTGTAGGGCATCAGGGGTAATGTTTACCTAAATCTGACTAAAAGTTCAAGGCCAGAGAGGGGAAAAGAGGTGGAAGAATTTTGTGGTGTTCTGAATTATCCCAGCAATAGTGATCTCTGGAAAGTCCAAGCGAAGTGTAAGTGAAGGCTGTGTTTCTTCAAGACTGACATTCTAGCAATGTGGCATGTAGTATGTGCTATGTTACAAATTACAGAGTTATTGTTTTGAAAACTACAGACAAGTTTCAACGTGTTTTTTAGGCTGCTTAATTGTCGGCCAGAGGGAAGGCTGGTCATTCTAGGGTGTTTGAAATGAGCTCTAATGATTTCCAGGCCCAGAAAAACCTTTGTGCTGCAGCTGCTTATCGGAGAAGGGGTCTTTATATTTTGACTATGAGACCAAATCTTCCACCATCTGTGGGAACGGTCTCATCAGAAGACTGTTTGGCTTGCTTTCAGAATCTGGCTCAAATCTAATAAAAATTGGTGGCAGGGTGAGAGGGAAAGAGGTTAGAAATGACAAATTGTGAGATAATTGACTTTAGTTATTTTTATGTAAATCTAGTTGGAATCATTACAAAGAGCTTCGTTTATTTTTGGCTGCACTGGGTCCTCCTTGTGGTGTGCGGGCTCTTTGTTGCTGTGCATGGGCAGTTGGCGCATGGGCCTCTTGTTGCAGTGGCTTCTCTTGGTGTGGAGCACAGGCTTTAGAGTGCTGGGGCTTAGTTGCCCTGTGGCAGATGAGATCTTCCTGGACCAGGAGTTGAACACACGTACCATGCATTGCAAGGTGGATTCTTAATCACTGGACCATCAAGAAAGTCCCCAAGAACCTAATTTTTAAAGAGGATAACATTAATGCTAATATTTGTCGTGGTAGGTAGGTGCAAGTTTATTCTCCTTTTAGAAACTTTATTAGTCAGTTACCTTTACAAAAAGCGTTCTGCTTCTGAAAAGTTTAGCATTAAATTTAATGAAGATAATGAACCTGCATGTTAGTGGACGTTTGTTGAGGGCCTACTCTTGTTCCAGACACACTTTATAAATACTGTTATCAGTTCTGCCAACAACCCTGAAAAAGACTGTTGCCAGTTTTACAGGTGAGATAACTGAGTAGAGAGGTTAAGTTACTTACCTTGGACCATAGCAGAGTCAGGATTCCCCTGGGGCCTGCTCTGCCCAGACTGCTCTTGCTACTTCCCACTTCCGGACGTAGTGCATTACCTTTCTGGTGGCACATTTCCATTTTCCCAATACTAAGTACATATTTATGATTAGAAAAAAATTATTTTCATGTGTGTGTGTGCATATATATATCTATATATGTCTGCATATATGAATACTTTTAAAAATAAAAATGTATCGCAGGCAATAACAACTTGGTCAGCAATATGACTTGGCATTAGGTATAGCACTCCTGAATTATCACTGTTGCTAAGAGACAATTAGGTTGATTGGTTTTTATATGGCTTATACTTCCACCTGATTCTGTTTCCTATTATTCTCTAAGATTCCTTAGCATCTTGATGCTGTGTACAAATTACTAATTTAATAATTTGTATTACACAGAATATTTCTAGAAACCATAGCTCTTTAGCACACAGTGTTCCAAAAGATACTTTTATTCATTCTAAAAGAGTTTACTGATATTAGGCTGTAGAGAATGTTGGCTTGTATGCTAAATAAAAAGACCTGAAGGATTAAGAAAAAAACAGAGTATATCTCTATTTTCACAAAAGGACCTGAAGAGAGGTCTCAGGAGGTAGGTAAAGATGATTATGCTTGTAACAAACAGTAGCCATCAGTCCCAGTTTCCTTAATCCATTTTCTCCAAGATCAGAAAATGGAGGTGCAGCTTAATATGGATTTGAAGTTATTCCCATGGCCACCTCTCCATCCCACCCCCAGTGACATAGACACAGTAGTAGTGTTATCAGGATGTCGGTATTCAAGTGTACACAGGCAGTTTTCAGCCTGCATTTTGTGTGGATATTGTGGAAGTTGCTTTGGTGTCACACTGTTCTTAATGTTTGTACTGCTTCTTTAGATGAATATACTTTTTATGTGATTCAAAATCTTAAGAACCTTATCTGTATTTGAAAGCCAAATATTTTTAATAATGTTTTTAGAATTTTAACTGTCTACCTAAGGTTTTATAAATATAAGAGTTTTGGTTGGAAATCTGAGATAAGCAAACATTCTTTTAATTCTAAAAACTAAAAGTGAAAGTGAAAGTCACTCAATCGTGTCCAACTCTTTGCGACCCCATAAACTACAGTCCATGGAGTTCTCCAGGCCAGAATACTGGAGTGGGTAGCCGTTCCCTTCTCCAGGGGATCTTCCCAACCCAGGGATCAAGCCCAGGTCTCCCGCATTGCTGGCAGTTTCTTTACCAGCTGAGCCACAAGGGAAGCTGCAAATTAAAATTTAAATCAGTTTCAGCTCCCAATTTTTTAAGAAAAACAGCATTGTTTTTGTAAAATTTCTTCCCTGTAACAACTGAAAGCATAGAAAAAACTTGATCCTTTTACATAATGTGTAATTACTGTATATTTTGTATTGTATTAGATCTAGTACTAATTTGGGAGCAGCATTGTTTTCTTCTCAGTTCAGCAGACACATACTTTGCACCTGTTCTGTTTAAGGTGCTAACATGGGGACTTCTGGACTCAGGTCCCCTCTTTTATAATTTGAAGTCATTCAGAATCAACAGTCCAGCTGTCAAGAATACTTGTTTCTGTTCTGTTTCAGTGATGAAGAACGATACAGATACAGGGAGTATGCAGAAAGAGGCTATGAGCGCCACAGAGCAAGTCGGGAGAAAGAAGAACGACACAGAGAAAGACGACACAGAGAGAAAGAGGAAACCAGACACAAGTCCTCTCGAAGGTTTG
Organism: Ovis canadensis; assembly: GCF_042477335.2. Classification (NCBI taxonomy): domain Eukaryota; kingdom Metazoa; phylum Chordata; class Mammalia; order Artiodactyla; family Bovidae; genus Ovis; species Ovis canadensis. The sequence goes on from NC_091250.1 coordinate 85,384,419, forward strand.
CTCTTTAATAGTGAATCAGTTTGAAGCCAGGCAAATTGATTTGACTTCAGGAAGTAGAAGCAGACATTGCCACTAACCACTAGAACATGTATGTGTTCCTAATTAGAAGATCAGGAATAATCTGTTAAAATAGTTGGTTCTTTTACAGATTTCAACAAAGACCTTGAAATCTAACAAGATTATGTTTAATACCCATAAGCCAAAATTAGCATGAAATGAAAAATATATATATGAAAATTAAACTTACTATATTATCTTGTTGAGCAGGAGGGAATTTGTCATGAATCAGTTTTTAGTAGTAAATATTATTAAACAAAGCAATGTTCAGTTTAATCAAAAAACATTCAGGGCCCTGTAGTCTCAAAAAAAAGCATTACATTTTTAATGTGTATTGTTTGCATGAAATCAACTCTAGAAAGTATTTCCTGTTATGACTTAGTACTTTAGTTTCTAATTTGTAATTATTCTTTTAGAATACAGTATATGGTCCCTACTGGCCCTCTCGGCACAGTGGGCATTGCGTCAGTCTCATAATCTAAAGTATGTGGGCCTTACTGTTCTAGTCTAACAACAGTGAAGGTGAGCATTAAATGTAAGTATAAGCCCAGAATAGAAGTCACATAAAATGTGATTACTCTCCAAAATATATTTGAGGAAAAAAAGTATTAGGTTATTTAGAACCCATTGCTCTCCCAAGAATTTACCTAAAGTGGGTTGATTTGTCACTACTTATGCAGGTAAACATTTTTAAGAAAAATATGCCTTTCTTTTTTCCTTCAGCAATAGTAGACGTCGCCATGAAAGTGAAGAAGGAGACAGTCATAGGAGACACAAGCACAAAAAATCTAAAAGAAGCAAAGAAGGAAAAGAAGCTGGCAGTGAGCCTGCCCCTGAACAGGAGAGCACTGAAGCTACACCTGCAGAATAGGCGTGGTCATGGCCTTCTGTGTATAGTAGTGCCAGAAGTAGATACTGTAAATCTTGTTATTTTTCTGGATAATGTTTAAGAAACTTGCCTTTCATCTTGTTCTGTTAGTATGAAAAGTTAATTTTCTCTTCCAAAATAAAAGAGTGAGTTTTTCATGTTAAAATTTTTGTCTTGTAATATTTAAAAAATAAAAAGGCAGTAATGACTTTGTATGGAAGAAAGTAATGTGAATGAGTTACTCAGCAGAGAATTTAAAGAGCTCTGTTTAGCTGTGTACATACACAATCTCTGATAAAAGTCAAGGTTCCCTCTTGGCCGGTTTTCTTTCTTTCTTTCTCTTTTTTACAGCTCAAGCAGGCGAGATTTATCGAGCAAGCAGTACACTTTCGGGGCAAGAGAGTGGGCCAGCCCCCGCAGAAGAGGTCTTGGCTGGTTTTCTTGACTTAATCAAATACCAGTCTCTTATGAAGTTGCACTACAAAAGGCATCAAAAGGTACCTCTGCGTATTGAGATTAAAACTAGTCTTTTCTCATCACTGCTGTGGCACTGTGGTTTTGCATATTAAAGAACTCTTACTCAGTTTTGATATCACAGCTTTTTTATAGCAGGTTTTCAGTGTTCTAAATTTGGGTTTATGGTGAAACTAAATGGGGAAGTTTTATATCCACAGTAATAAAATCTAATGGCATTTGGGTTGCCTCTAAAATAACTTGTAGTTTCTAGAGAGCAGGCACATGGACAAATATCACTGTGACAAAAATTTGAATTGCCTCACTGCCATCTTCTGTGAGCCAAACCGGGGTCAAAGTGGTTTGGCCTTTTCTTGATGCTTTTTCAAGGCTTATTGGTTGAGCAGCATGTTGGGTTTTTATAGTTACTAGCTATATTGTGAATGAAAATAAATAACAAGAGCTTTAGTCATTTTCTGTAACATTTAAGAAAATACAAGTTTACAAAATTCTGTGAGCATTTTTAGGGATAATCCATAGGAAGTGTTTGTCAGTGAAGGTAACAACATGGTTTTAAAAGAATGAATTACTAGGAACTTTTAAATAGTGATGATAGAAATGTACTTAGTATCACATACTAAAGGACAGCTATATAATTTTTAAAAAATATTTATTTCTCATTTGATGAACACTTTTCAGCAGTGCATTTTTATAATCCCGTGTCTGGAAATTGTTTTTAAAATGCCCATAATGAATGCTTTACAGACCTCAGCACATACCAAATTTTAATTAAACTGTATGATTTGAATTCAGTGGGAGCATACAAACCATGTCAGCTGTTGAAGAGCTTTATAGTGAGTAGAAAATTTAATCTTAAAGCTGTGGAGTAATGAGAAATGTTCCACACTGAATAAAGATTTTATATTTTGAGAATTATATTTTCTGAGGTGTAATTTGCTTTCATTAGATCCTACTTTTCCTGATGTTAAAGTTTAGTATTTTTACAGTATAGCCTTCAAATTAAAAAAAAAAAATTGACAAGATAAATACATTGTTTCAACTTAGCTTACTTGTGATTTCCTATTTTTCTATAACCCATCATTCATTCTATAAAAAAGTGCCAGGCCAAGAAGCAATGGTGAGAGTTATTTTTCCTTTAAGTTCTTTTAGCATCCTTGCCAAGCAGGCATGTATCATTCCTGTTGTACTTCTACCATTGACAGCCAGAAGAATATCACCACATCTAAAAAGGAAATAAATAAACAAGGTATATGATTAACATTCTGAGCCATAGCTGAAGTTAATGCAATTTTTATGGTGGTCCTCGTTTTTGCTACGCTTGTCAGTTTTGATTATATTACTTCTAAGATTCTCCCCACATCCATCACTTAAATTCTATCAAATTGTATTATTCATCTTGTTTTAGGAAGAATTCTAAAAGTAGCAGAAGTTGCTGTATGGGATCAAGAATAACTTAATTTTGGATTTCTTGGGAATGGAATGCTACATAAATGTTTAAAGTTTATGACCAATAAAAATAGGCATAATAAATATTTGCCTTATTTCAAATGGGGCCAAGCTTTTGCACATAAAAACCAGAATCTTTGAATATAAGTGTTTTGTTAAGCAGTCATTATTATTACCTAATTCTTCCATCATTGTATGCTGGTGTTCCTTCAACAATGGATTTGATAAAAAAGGGTTTGTTTCCATTGTATTCTTCATAACCTCCTACGATGCAGAAGCCTAGACTTCCAGCTGTATTTCTTCGTAATATAACATCTTTACAGTTATACAGGTACCTTAAGTAGAACAAAATCAATGTAAATCCACAGTTAATTTGAACTCATAGTAATTACTGTGGTTCATCTCCCATTCCCTTTATTGGCATTATTAGGGTTAATAACACGCGATGGGTCTCACTCAAAATTGTCATAGCCCAGTAACCTTTGTGCTAAAAAGCTGGCTTTTTCTCATTGAACTTTCTAAACACCCTTTAAAAAATGAGGCCATCTATTTATTACATTCTGTTTATATGTCTACTAGGAAAGATTCATTTTCCCCTTGAAGATTTAACCCCTCAATTTATATTAAAAAGTTAGTTATGCCTAAATCTTTACTGATAAACCACATTCAAGCATACTTACAGTACCATTTTTTTTATTATAAATAATTTTTAATGAAGGAAAGTCTTTGAATAAATGGTTAATCTGAAAACATAACTGTAATTAATGCATTTCCTGAAGTATTATTTTGACTTAATCAGTTTATACATAGTTCTACATATTTGATAGGTTATAGAGAAGCATGCAGGCCACATAATATAGTGAGTGGAGATTGAGGTACATTTAAAGATAATAAGAATGATTCATATCGAAGGGGGAAAAAAACCAGCGGTAAACTGAATAGCAAGTTATAGTAGGAATAGGAGAATGACCACAGGTCTTCTGTAAATGAGTAGAACCTTCAGCTAAAATAGAAAACTAGATTGAGGAAGCTGTTCCTTTATTATTCAGTGGCAATTAGATCAGTGTTAACATAGATGCAAGCTAAGTACAAAACTGTGTTACAATTATGACAGGTATATCAGGAGCTGGATTTGACTCCAGAATCCCCAGGCCAGGAACTGTTTTGAAAGGAAATTAGCATTTTCATGTTGGTAAAAATCAAGATACGGTGATTTTGTTTATAAACTGTACATTAAAATATTAACTGATTTTTGAGAGACCAATTAAAAAACTCTTATGAAATGTTTTAAGTGGTAAAATTTGTTATTGTTACCGACCTTGCTAATTAATGTAACAACTTTTTCTTGGCATTTTGACTCCCATTTGAAGTAAAATAAGATTTGGGTTTGATGGTGGGTAATTTTAAAATGTAGTACTAAAATTCAACTCAGTTTTTTTGTTTTGTATCTGTCATCATAGAGCATTTACAGTAATCAGTTTCACTGAAATGACAGCTGAAATGTATTGATTTCATTACATGAAACAACCATGTTTTTACTGTAAAATGTTTATCTGCTGTATTTCACAGTAAGACTTGATGTTAGTAGGTGCACCTTACAGGAGTCGTGGAGTTTTACACAGTGGCACCCTAACAGCTCATGTTCATAGCAGGTATTGTTCCCCAAACCCCAGAGCACTTACGTTCTCACCTATGCCAGTACTTGGGGGAAAGCAGGTGGGTGCTTCTTATCCAAGGTTATGACCAAATATATCTCTATATTCTTTAAAATATATGAATGGGTACAAAGAGCAGTACTCAGAAACTTTAAGTATTTCTCATCCTTTTGACTGTTTTTTCATTAAGTATCCCCTTGACTCTTACTGAATATTTTATCCCATGTGGACACGCTATACAAATAATCATCTAAAATTTTTATGTACCAATAGAAAATTTTCAGCATAACGTTAAGTCACAAGTGTGTCTTTTTTCTTAGACTCTTGTTTTGATATGGGTATACCATGTTCTGAGCACTTGGTATATATCAGTGAACAAAACAGGTGAAACCCCTGCCCTGTGTAGCTTTATTCAAGGGAATTTCAGTGTTACTAATTTTATTTTATCAAGTGCTTTCCTTCAGTTAAGTGTTTATTTCATTATAGCAGTGAGAACTCACTATGTTAAACTCTCAGAGTCAGATCTTGGTCAGTTGGGACTGAGTAAGTTTTAGGGCATTTTTTCCTTAAGTTGAATTACTTCACTCTCTACTGGGAAATGTGGCAGCTGTCTTGATCAATGTTGAGGATATACCCTTGAGAAATTAAGTTAATTTAAAATCGAAATTTAAATGTGAGTTTTTTTCCTATTCTCAGTTCTCTAAATTTAGGCCTAGTTGTGAAGATATGTGGAGAAGGAAGTGGCAACCCACTCCAGTACTCTTGCCTGGAAAATTCCATGGATGGAGGAGCCTGGTAGGCTACAGTCCATGGTATTGCAAAGAGTCGGACACAACTGAGCTACTTCACTGGTTCACTGGTGAAGATTTAGCATAGTGCAAAGAATAATGATTAGATCTGGTGACAGAATGCCTGAAGAACTATGGTCAGAGATTCATAACATCATACAGGATGTTATCTGCTGTATCTCACAGTAAGACTTGATGTTAGTAGGTTCACCTTACAGGAGTCATGGAGTTTTACATCCCCAAGAAAAACACAGGAAGGCAAAGTGGTTGTCGGATGAGGCCTGGAAAATAGCTGAAAAAAGAAGAGAAGTGAAAGGTGAAAGAGAAAGATACATACCCAACTGAATGCAGAGTTCCTGAGAATAACAAGGAGAGATAAGAAACCCTTCTTAAGTGAAAAATGAAAAGAAATAGAGGAAAACAATAGGATGGGAAAGACTAGAGATCTCTCCAAGAAAATTGGAGATATTAAGGGAACATTTCATGCAAAGATGTGCACAGTAAAGAACCGGAAACTGCAAGGATCTAGCAGAAGAGATTAAGAACAGGTGGCAAGAATACACAGAACTATACAAAAGGCCTTAATGACCTGGATAACCACAATGGTATGGTCACTCACCTAGAGCCAGACATCCTGGAGTGTGAAGTCAAGTGGGCCTTAGGAAGCATTACTTAGAACAAAGCTATGGAGGTGATGGAATTCCAACTGAGCTATTTAAAATCCTAAAAGATGATGCTGATGAAGTTCTACACTCAATACGCCAGCAAGTTTGAAAAACTCAGCGGTGGCCACAGGACTGAAAAGGTCAGTTTTCATTCCAATCCCAAAGAAAGACAATGCCGAAGAATGTTCAGACTACCGTATAATTGCACTCATTTCACATGCTAGCAACATAATGCTCAAAATCCTTCAAGCTAGACTTCAGCAGTTTGTGAACCACGAACTTGCAGAGGTACAAGCTGAATTTAGAAAAGACAGAGGAACCAGAGATCAGATTGCCAACATCTTTTGGATCATTGAAAAAGCAAGGGAATTGCAAAAAATCTTCTGTTTCATTGACTGCACTAAAGCCTTTGACTGTGTGGATCACACAAAGTGGAAAATTCTTAGAGTTGGGAATATCAGACCACCTTACCTGCCTCCTGAGAAACCTATATGCAGGACAAGAAGCAACACTTAGACATGAAAAAACAGACTGGTTCAAAGTTGGGAAAGGAAGTACGTCAAGGCTGTATATTGTCACCCTATTTATTTAACTTATGTGTAGAGTACGTCATGTGAAATGCCAAGCTGGATGAAGCACAAGTGGAAATCAAGATTGCCAAAAGAACAAACACCACCACAATATTAGCCTCCAATTAAAAATTTAAAAAAAAAAAGATTGCTAAAAGAAATACCAGTAACCTCATATATGCAAATAACACCACCCTAATGGCAGAAACCAAAGAGGAACTAAAGAGTGAAAGAGGAGAGTGAAAAAGCTGGTTTAAAACTCAACATTTAAAAATGAAATTCATGGCTTCCTGTCCCTTCACTTTATGGCAAATAGATGGGGAAACAATGGAAACAGTGACAGATTTTATTTTCTTGGGCTCCAAAATCACTGCAGTGACTGCAGCCATGAAATTAAAAGGCATTTGCTCCTCGAAAGGAAAGCTATGACAAACCTAGACCGCATATTAGAAAGCAAAGACATCACTTTTCTGACAAAGGTCCATATAGTCAAAGCTATAGCTTCTCCAGTAGTCACGTATGGATATGAAAGCATGAAGAAGGCTGAGCACTGAAGAACTGATGCTTTTTAATTCTGCTGGAGAAGACTTGCAAGAGCATGACTGAATTTTAAGGACTCCCAAAAAGAACCACACCTCTAAATGTCAGAGTGCAGACTGTTAACCCTTTTGCTTTCAAAAATTACTAGAACGCCAACTAGGGATCATGGAAACAAATGAGAACTCCATGTTAAAACTGAAGGAGAGCCACCAAAGGCAGTGAAAGTCAAGATTGTAGATGGAAGTGAGGCTGCCTATACCAGGGGCTTGCAAACTAAGCCCGCAGCGCCCTGAGCCCATGGTGAGTGCCCCTCTGATGTGCAGAATGCCATTCCGCAGACAGCACCAGACCCAGTTTGGCCAAGAAGAAGGGCATGAGTGAGGCAATGAAAACCCAAACAGATAACCCACACAGGATGCATGGCTGGAAATGCAGGAATTAGCAGCCTGTCCTGGTGGTAGGGTGGGGGAAGGATGTGTACTGTGAGTGAGTGGCCCTGCAAGGCAGATCTTAATTGGCTTGGGAGAAGTAAAACACACAACTCTTGTCATAAAGAGATGTTTCTACCACCTGGAAGATGGTCCTGATTTCTTCCTTTGATTATGAAATTCCAGCAAGTAGCCACTCCAGGAAAAATTTAGCTCAAAAGAATGAACCAGTAGAGACACATTATTTAAAAAAAAAAAAAAGAAAAAGATGGAAAGTAGCAGTAAAAACAGTAACGGACGAAAAACAACTCACCAGAAAAATGCTGCCACAGAAAAGAACTGCCACTATAGACAAGGAAATGTGTAACACCAGCCCTTTTCCCATGAATTTAAAATATTCCTGAAACAATGGCTCTTAAGGCAGAGACACAAGATTCCAAGGGGTCAGTAAAAGACAAGATGAGAGGGAAAGGGTTGAGAAGAAAGAAGTGGAAGAGAAAAATATATAGATGAATGGCTGGAAACTTTGGAGTATGAAGAGGCGCTCAAAGAAAGTAGAATGAAAGTGAACAGATGACAATGATTCAAATGAAAGGATACAAAAGAAAAAGATGACAAATACACGTCTGAACTCCCTGAAAAGAAGAACCCAGATAACAGAGAACATTTATCTTGAATGTTAGATGCAAAGAGCAAGCCACATGGGGAAGTAAAGAAATGAGACGGACCTCATTTCTCCACATCACCTCTCAGTGCAAGTCAACAGTGATGCATCACCTACAAAGTCCAAAAAGAGGTGATGAGATAGTTTCACAACCAAGTAACCTGTCACAGGGCTGTACAGATGCAGCATGATTTCTTTAACCAGTTCTTACCGGTAGTGGGCATGACAATACTACAGTGAGTATCACTGTACCATATGAATTCTTTTCTCAGCGTTGTTTGTGAAAGCCAAGAGGGAAACAACCTAAGTGTCCACTACCGATAGGAGTGGCTGAATCAGTATAGCACATCTGTACAAGAGAATACTCTCAGCCGTGGAGAAGAGGCAAGCTGATGTGTCCTGATGTGAAATGATACCAGTGTATATTTGTAGATTTTAAAAAGTATGGTATAGCACATAGTGTGTGTGTTACCACTGTATGTGTGTACATCTGTACCTAAACCAGGGGTCAGCAAACTACAGCCCAGCCCAACACCCAATTTTATAAATAACCAGCCATACCTATTCATTTATGTGTTGAGCATTTACTGTTTATGGCTGCTTTTGCACAACAGCAGAAATGAATAGTGGCAACAGAGACAGACAGACCCTCCAAACCTACACTCTCTGGCCCTTTTCAGAAAAAGTTTGCCAACCTCTGACATCGACACTCCCTGAAATATTACACAAGGAACTGGTAACCGTGACCGCTGTTGAGCAGATCTGAAGGGCAAGGGCTGGGAGAGTCACTTTCAGAGGGTCACTCTGTTAGCCTTTGGTGCCTGTGCATGTTCACTTTGCTTATTACGTGACTGCAAGGAGATTCGTGGATGAAGGAAAACAAGAATTGCCAGGGGTGACAGCAAACCAGTGTTGTCATTTCATGCTTTCTATTCTTAAAGGAAATGAGCAAAGACCAGGTTAGACTTCTGGCAAGAGCAGGGAAGGGACCTTCCTGGTTGTCCAGTGATCAGAACTCTGCAGTTCCACTGCAAGTGGGGTGTGTTCGGTCCCTGGTGGAGGAACTAAGCTCCTGCCAGCGGTGCCACAAAAAACAAGGGGGGGAAGTGCTGTGCCAAGGTCAGGGGCAAAAGGTAGAGGGAGAGAAAGCTATTCACTCGGTTGTATTTGGACTGAAAAAAACATCTCACATTTATTGTGCTTTACATGAATGAATGAGGAACTTCAATTGTATGACATAGCTTTCAAGTACAAATATACTTCAAAATGATCTATTTTAGCAGACTGCAGGCTTAGATTTTTTTAATATAACTTTAATACTCTCTTCCACTTAGGCTCAGTTTTAACATTTTTAAAGATTTTTAAACTCAGTGCTCAATTTTCAACCTAAAACGTACTCATTGTAAAAAAACATTTTATTAAGTGAAGGCTCAAAAAGGAATCCTGGTTTGTATTTAAGATAAGGTTGTTTTTTAAAACCTCATTTAAAAATTAGAGGCCAACCTATTCCCACCCCGCAAATGTACTCAAACCAAACATCCTACTTTCATTCATTTAATCCTCTGCCAGCATGTTGGCATCAGCAACGCCCATGTTTAACATTGAAATCACACATTTGGGATTTTTAAGGCGATCCTTCTCGTAGGCCAAGAGTTCACACTCTGATGCAGGTGAGCAAACCTCAAGTTTATCTGTCCTGTGAATGTTTGATTTCTGTATCTAGCCCTGAGCAAGGTTGCTCCCAAATCTTTTCCTGAACTTCTAAAACACTTAACTGGCTTCCCTATAAGGCTCTAGTTATGTCTCACTGGAATGACAACGCAGCCACTTCTTGAAGGCTTACACAAGAACTTCATAAGCGTAGGAACTAAGGAGAGGTGATCTGAGCCAGACCCTCAATCAGCACATGCCCCAGCATCTGGGCAAAAGGAAAATGTGCTGCCGCGTCGCTTTGTGTCTAGCCAGGGCCACCCAAAAGCTGGAGAGGGAAAGCCGTGGAAGAGTTTTGCCTCTGCAAGTTCCCAGCGCTGCCGCTAGCCAATTCGGAAAAGGGGACCTTCCCATGGCTCCAAGGTGTGTGAATACAAGCCCCTTCTCCCTGTTGGCTGGGCTTCCTGCTGCATGTATGACCCACACCACTGTACATGGCAGTCCTGTAAGCTCCTCAACAGAAGTGCCCATATTCAAGCCTTCATTCCTGCCTGAGGATTACTGTGTTTTCAGTTACAAAAGGGAAGACGAATTGTTTCAAGTAGACCCACAATCACACATGGGTCTCATTAAGATTGTTACTGCCCTGAATCAGCCCGAGAGTGAAACAGTGGTCTACGAACTATAATTGTTTCCTTCCACACCTCCCCAAGGATGTCACATTGGAACTCACCGCGGTAATTCCAGCCACATGACCCACGAGGGGAACCAGTTGCTGGGTGGGGCTGTGTCGTGGTCAGAGTCCAGGGCTGCCAGGCTACTGTCATCTTCCTGGGGCTCATACTCTTTGACTTCCAAAGCTTTCAGTACCACCGAGGAGGACGTGCTTTTCAATAAACCAACTGCCTCACTCCGGCTGACCTCGGTCAGTTCAATCCCATTCACATTCAACAAAATATCACCTAGGGGCCAGAGAAGCAGAAGCCATTCTTGGTGAGGCTACAAATGGGAACTTCTGCTGGAGAGGATAAAGGGGCAGGGCTGACTGGGATGCGGAAACGTGAGGGCAAAGGACACCCTGGTGACATGAGGTTGGTTCTCACATAGCAAATTGTGAGCAGTGTGCATGTTGCAAGGTGTTGATAAATTTGTGTGTGTGTGGGGGGGTGGTTTCTAAACGTACGTGTTGGTATTTGGCTCTTGCCTTTAGAATGGGGGGAAGGGAGGGAAGACAGAAGGGAGAGGGAGAATGAGAGGAAGACAAAATAGTCACATTCACTAATCAGAGAAAACCTTTTTTTTTTCTTCCCTGCCCTCTCCCACCCCCTTTATTTTTAGCACAAAGGCAGAGCAAGGTGGCAAAAGCTTACACAGATCCTGGCATGTAGTAGGCACCCCATAAATACAGATTGAGTGAATAAATAAGCTTCCCATGAGATTGGACATCTCTTTACTTAGAGTACCCTAGATCACATTAAGATTAAAGTAGTGAAACACTTCACCGACGAACAAGTATCTGGCTCAGTATTTTCACTTAATATTCATTCAATCAAATCATTTTCCTATCCAACCCATAAATACAACAATTCACAAACAGTTTCATCACTGGTCATTCTAGCAAAGAATCACTTAGAATGAACAGAACCAAATTACTCCACTTAATGGAAGCAGCTTGCTCATAACTGCAGTTCTTCCCTATTAATGCTTGGCATCCTTGGCAGGTGCTCACTTTCCCAGCAAGCAACGTGGCCCACAATCAAACCACATGAACCAAGAAGGGTGAAACCCAGTCTAGCAACTATACTCAAACCAGTCATGGTCAATGAGTAAGAGATGTCCTGGCCAGATCACCCTCACATTCTCTTGTTAATTTCTGGAAACAGCTAATCCAGGAAGCCACACTAATTCCTTTTAACACTCTGCTGCCCTAGTTCCTTAAGTCTCTACTTTTTACCTGTTTTTATTCTTCCATCTCTGCTTATGACTCCTCCGGGCTCAACACTGATGACATAGATTGGCAAATCCCACTCTGTGTGTGATGCGCCCCCTGCAACGGTCATGCCGAGTGATTCACCAGGGTCTTTTCGGACACTTACCACTTTCTCATGACAAGTGACCACAGGATGGAGGGGCTAAAGGCACAGACAAAAAAAAATTATATATATATATATATATATATATAGCACATTTGTTCACAAGTGGGTTTGAGTTGCTTACATACAAAAACTACCAAAGTTGCATAAATGTGATGGAGGTTCTTGTCTTACGGAGAGGAAGGGCGGGGAGGGGGGAAGAGTTGGAGGGAGAGAGACGCAGAGAACTCACTTGGTCCTCACTACAGAGTTACATTATCCCAAATGCCATTGGGTGACTCGGAACATTTACATTTCAAATAGAGAAGTAAAAAAGGGAAAGAGGAATAGGGTGGAGACCACTGGAGAAATATTAAGCAAACAAAGTGAACTGCACCCAAAATTTTTCATGTGACTCATTTATTCCTGATATAGTGAGTCAGCATTTCATGAAACGCTTGTCACTCATGAAGATCAGGACCTTTTTCTAAGTTAAGAGTAATCATATTTAAATTAAATGGCCTCAGTTTAATTTATTCAGGTAATCACAGAAATCCACAAAGAAAAATAATGAACTTCATAGATACTGTGCTCTAAAAACTCACCAATATCTGGGTTTTCTCCAGCTGACAACTTTATTCTTACTTTAGCGTTCTAAATAATGTGCAGTTATGCCCTTTAATTTTATTACATAAAATATGCACATTGCATAATACACATTGTATTAATAGAATACCTTCTAAAACAAGAGAACTGTGATTTTGATTCAACAGCACAAGACTGAAAACATCAAAGCCATACGCAACATTATCTTGAAAGCATTAAGAGTGAGTCAAGGAATATATATCAGTGAATATATATCAATATATATTTTTCTAAAAAGTTATTCTCTTTCCTGCTTGGGCAGTGACCAAGCAGATTAAGTCAGCATGTGCACTGCAAATCAATGTAACACCTGATCAAACCTCAAGGAGGTCTATGGTTCAAAACATAGCTGATAGTTCTATCTAAAGAAATAAAAATTTTTTAAATTTGACAAAAAATCACGTCACAGAACAAAATGTAAGCGTGCTTCTGAAATAAGAACTTTTATTAGCTTTTGCATTTTCATAAAGGAGCTCTGAAAGAAAAAGTGGTGGAGGTGAGTACTGGGCAGGGCAGGGATAGGTGAGAAACTATGCTTTCCATCTTTTGAACTCGGTGAATATATTATGTATTCAGTAAACCAAATGGGCTATAGTCAAACTTCTGTAAATTTGATGGTTTTCATAATACAGAACTAATGCTTGCGTGCACAGAATCAATTTTTAATGCTTCATTATGAAGCAAGATAAACCTAGGATCTTTGCGCATTTATTACCTCATGATTTCCTATGGTTTTAAATAACCCATGTCTCTTGTAATGGTTTTATTATATACAGTAATGCCATGTGAGTGTATCCCTAGCACTGAGCATAGCATTTAACACATTGATGACAATAAGTATACATCTGTTGAATAAATGGATGGATAAACTGCAAGTTGGCACACCTTGTTTTTGATAGTAATAGAATAATAATTAAATTGGAAATTAATAATTATAGCAAGGTATATGCTGCAATTAGTACTTCTAACATCGGGGGTGTGTTTATATAAACCTTAGAACTTTGAAGTGCCCTGTAGAGACTGGTTGTGTAGGTAAGCATTAGTTCTCCCCCACAGAGGTAACCATACTGTCAATCGTCCTTTAGCTTTTCAATTGCCTAAAAACTTCTCTATTTCACAAATCTTGGTTTCCCTTCTTTTGGTATTTCTTTGAATCATTAAGTGCCTGCTTTAAAAAAGCCATATTACTTCCTAAGCCAAAAAAACACTTGAGTAGGGTCATGAAAAACTAAATCATCAAATGTCTACATGTTTTAAATATACCACTGTGTGTATGTGAGGGGGGGGGGCACATTTCAGAAGGCAGATAGAACTATAAATTAAAATGAAAATAATTACAAGTTCCCACTAGGCCAGTCTGTTATGTATGTTTTCCAGAAACTGGACACATGACAGAAGGTTGCAGCAAAAATTTGATCAGATTACCCTATTTCCATGATTCATGATGGTTAGGTGGAAGGGATTATAAAGCCACAGTGCTGGTGGAAGCCACATTCTTAGTGGTTTAATGAACCAGAATATAATATGGTCTAGTTAACTCACACTAAAACTTTAAATAAATAATTGAGCTAATAAGCCAGTTTTCCATTAACAGATACCATTGGTTTAGTTTAAACACTAATGGTATTTATTATCAAAAAGACACCAGGTAGTCATTATCCATAAAAGGTTTTAGCAGGAGGTACTTGGTTTTTCTAGATTGCTTATTGTAAACAAACCTAAAATTTATGGATTTATGGCTGGCTGGCTGGCTGGAGGAAGGCGAGGTGGTGTAGCCTTGCAGGCTATGTAGTTAACAGTATACAAAACAGATATTCCAAAATAAAAAATCTGCATACGTTGCTCAAAAACTCCAACTTGTGAGTGATTCCAAACTGAAATACAGCCCGATATAGAATGTAGGCATTCCTAATATCTGTTGCAAGAAGAATGGGCTACCTATAAGAGTTTAGTGACAAGTGATTAATGAAACCAGGTCTCAGGAGAAATGACAGCTAGAAACTCATTGCCATCACGGTAGGATGCCAAGCCAAGGCATAGGACTAAGCAAGGTTTGTGTTACTTAGATACCCATCCAAATGGGGAGGGTACAGTACTTCCTCAAATAAAAGCCACACGCAAAAGTACACATTGGCCTGAGTCACCTCACTTAAAGATGCTACAAATTGCTGACCTGAAGGAGGCATTCTGCCTAGAGAGGCATTCTGCTTCATCCACAGTGTTTTAAAGTTTTTCTGGAATTGAAAACCATAAGGGCATACACTCTAATTTGTCCCAATCCCCACTACTCCCTAATGTTACCTGAACTTGAATGTTTTTATTATCTTCCTGGGTATTCTTGCAAAAAATAAACACTAAAAATAGAAGGGGGAAACAACCCTGGTGGTCCAGTAGTTAACGCTCATGCTCCAAACCGCAGAGGGCGTGGGTTTGATCCCTGGTTGGGAAACTAAAATCCTGTCTGACTTGTGGTGCAGCAAAAAAAAAAAAAGATAGCAGAGAATCATTCATTTTCAGGCAGGTTGGGTACTTCAAAAGCCAGAAACCAAGCCACCTTCCTCATTTCAACATAAATGGGAACCATCCTTAAACAAAACGCCTGTTTTAAAAATAAGACATCCATTTGGCTTAGACTAGAAATTAGGTCCCCATATGAGGTCTGGTTTTCACGATCCAGTTTCAAAACACTCCTGTACCTTTCCCTCTCCTCCTTGGACAGGAGACACCTGTTATCTCACCAGGTCGCGAAGATGGGATTTGGGGCTTTTGTTTTTTACAAGACAAGTCAAACAGTGTTTAAGTGATGAAGTCCAGAGATGACACTTAGAAATGTTCAAGTGTGTAGGATTCCCAAGAAAGAGCTCCCTGCAGGACCAGTGGACATATCCCGGCTGGGCCTCACCTTGGGAGTGTTGCTCCTGGCCCCTGGCCCTGGGGACTGGCTGCCGTTGCTGTTCCAGCTGGCTTCCTGAAAGATGTCAGGACTCTGCCGCCGAACCTGGCGGGACACGACGAGGTGAACACGCCTCTCACTGGCCTGCGTGATGAGACACAGGCGTTAGCCACTTGGAGCTTCCATCCTAAACATCCAGCACCGATGACTTACCGAGATGTGAGTCTGGTTTTACTTTTCTTTTTAACTTTTTGTGTTGGGGTATAGCCGATAAACAGTGTTGTGATAGTTTCAGGTGAGCAGCAAAGGGACTCGGTCAACATATACCTGTATCCATTTTTCCCCAAGGTTTTACCTTTTTTATGGAAAAAAATTATTTCTCACATTCTCCATGATTATACCCACTTTGTAATTTGGCAAGACCTTGAGTTACTTCCTTTATCCCTGTACTTTAGGTAATGAACATCACTTCAAAGGGAGAAACTAAGGAATATTTGACTCATTCAACAGTCTTTGAAAAGACACTGTTGGGCATTGCTAACTTATTTTTAATGAACTGCACACAAGCCACAACTGAAGAACTTTCCAGCTAGAACAGAGTGTGCTGTGTAAAGTTGTAGCCTAGTTCAAATCCCAGGCCCAAGGTCTAAGACCAAAGGTAAAGAGTAAAGGAAAATGGAGTTGGTGATGGCAACACTGCCACTGCAGGAATACGAATCCTGTGAGTGACAGCCTCAAACATCTGAGTATTGGAAAGGATGAGCATTTCAGAAATCTGAGGATGACAGCAGGCTCTAACACAGCCTGATTAAAGCCCTTTGCCTTGATCCTTTTTTTAAATGTAACAGTCACTAATTGTGTTGACCAGTCCTCTCTGCTATGTACCCTGACAAAGAGCAGCTGCACTGCTTATTAGGAAGGTTGATTCCACACCATAAACCTACCAATTGGCTCTCTGCCGCTATTTCACTTGTGTCTGAGAACACATGGGGTCATTATTCTAGAACCACTGACTACAGAGGTTCCAGAACTGCAGGCAAGATAGAGGAAACCTTGGACCTGTGAAACATACCTAACAAGGCTCCCTGATGGCCCAGGCTGAAGGAGCCTGCTGACCTCCCTGTCACTTGAATAAAAGCTGACTGTAGCTGAGGCATGGCTGGATTGGATTGGAAACCAGGAAAGATTAGGTTTGGGGACAAGGGAGGTGGAGAAGAGAAGACTAAGTTCTAGGCGTTTTCCCTCTACATCCCCTCCCCTAGCCACCAGCATCACAGCACAGGTGGATAGCGGCCTACCTGCCCTCTTCCTTCACAGGCACAGTTCTCAGACCATGGACAAGTCAGGTCATGAAAAGAGGCCATGGAAAGTCCATGTTCTTCTCCATGAGCTCAGACAATGGGAGTGGAGTTGTTCACTTCCTGCCTCTCTGCCTCTTCTTTCCCGTGGCCTGTAAGTCACTCTCAGGAACTAGGACCTTGTTCTAAAATCTTAAGCAATGAGAACCCCACCAATGAAATCAGATCCCTACAGTCACCTAGCCCAAAACTTTGTGGCTTTACATTCTTCTATTAATATCTCAGGACTCTTTAGAAACGTAGAGGTCATCAGCTGGGTGGTTATAAATTAGATGAATGTTAAAAAACAGCTGCTAAAGTACAGTGCCTGTTGTAAACATCATGGTGGATGGTGGGCCAGCATGACTCATTACACATACATGTAGAAAACCCTACAAAGAAAGTTTAAGTCCTTCACTCCCTCTCCTTCATATCAAGCTTGATCATCACTTCTGCTGCTCTGCCCAGTCATCACTTACATACTCGTCTCCCCTGCTCATTTGCCTATCTCGAATTCCCTGGTGTTTCTCATCATATATAAAGCTTGTGTCAGACCAGGATAAAAATAACAAGGCCAGGAAACAACAGTGAAGTAAGCTGACATGAAGAACTATGGTACTAGCCAACTAAACTCAATTCTTGGAAGAGGATTTTGTAATAGCTTTTTCTTTATACTGTAAGCCTCACTTATCCAAATGAGGTTATCTCTAGGAACCTTTTGAAGCAAAAGTCACTAAAAGATAAGAAGTGGCAAACATTCAAGTCAAAACTTCAGCTGCTGAGTCCAAATATGCTCTTTATCTTCAGGGAAACTCCAACGTTTTGAAAGATCTTGGTGGTAGGTTTGTGTCTAGGCCCACGTGCTGTGCTGTGTTCAATCTGGACTAGCAGCAGCTGCAGGCCTAAGCACCTAATAAGAATTGAGAAAATCAGAGACAGATTGAATCAACTCACTAGGCAATATCCCAAATGCCAAGGAGTAGCCTGTAAGAGCTATTTAATTCACATTTTCTAGCATGAATTTCTCACTGGATTTTCAAATGCCGGCTCTGGCAGAAATAACACTCCAATAAATAACCCTGGTATCAACTTACTTGGAAATAAATTCCCTGCAAGGCTAGATCCCAGGCTCTTACCAGCCACCTTATAAATTGCTCTCAGAGAGATGCTATTTGATACTTTTTCTTTCCAAGTATTTGAAGTTGAAGGTGGAAAATGGGCTAATGTGTTTATCCTGGCTTTAACTCTCAGGAGCAGCTGGATTTAGGGCTGAGAAACAGCCCTTAGCACCAGATAGCCTTTCTTTCCACTGGTTGAATGTAGTGTGAATGTGGGATGAGTGGGAGAAGGAGGGGGATCATAGAAAGACTGAATGAAGGAGAGAATGGCAAGAACTGGCTTATTTCATACCCATATAATCTGTGCCAGGAGGAAGGGGGGCAGCAGACCTGTTGTTTAAATAACTCTCAAAAGAAGAGGGGGCCCTGCTTCTTTCTGGCATCTCTTGGGATGCTGTAATTTGGGCAAAAGAACTGTTTAACAATTGCAACTCAAGTAACAGACCAAGCTAGAGGTAATTTTCCTCTCCTCTCTTCTCCCCCTTAAGTGAAGTCGCTCAGTCGTGTCCGACTCTTTGCGACCCTGTGGACTGTAGCACACCAGGCTCCTGCATCCATAGGGTTCTCCAGGCAAAGAATACTGGAGTGGGTTGCCATTTCCTTCTCCAGGGGATCTTCCCGACCCAGGGATCGAACCCGGGTCTCCCGCATTGCAGGCAGACGCTTTAACCTCTGAGCCACCAGGGAAGCAAGCCCCTTCTCTTCTTTAAACAGTCTAAATTTTGATCCAGACAAATTCTGGACATAGAGGTTACAAGCTGCACAGTCTGACTGCAATACCGTATTTTTTCTATTCTAACCACCCAAGCCTTAACTTTCTCTTCTGCCTTCCTTGGTTAAGGGGAAGGGATTCTAATGGCCTCCACCTTCTCCCCTGTGGACCTCCACTTGCTGGCAGGCCTCTTGAAAAACATTCTGTCCCCATGGTTGACAGGTGTCTGCTTTAGACTAGCCTCTAAGAGCCCTGGGGACAAGGCTTCTGCCCTCAGGGGGTTGTCCTACTTCAGGAAAAGTCTGAAGCAGGTGCCAAGAATGAGACATGAGTAACATACATAAAGGTCTCCTGAAGTGGGACCAATTACTCCTAGCTGAAAAAACAGGACAAATCTCATATTCAGAGAAAACCAGAAGGCTAAAACTGAACAGCATTTCTCATAGAAAAGCTTGTTTGCTTTTGTTTCATTTAATGACCTCTGCTCTTTTGAGATTTGACTCAAAGCTGCCAATCATGTTTATATGATGAGAGTAAGCAGAGGTCACAAAAGGCAAGCATAGTCCAGCAGCCTCATTTATATTTAGCCCTTTTTAAAATAATACAATCCCATCCCTCATAGCTAGAAGGAAGAAGAGTCTGAGAGTGCTACTCTGATGTTTCCCAGGGCAAGCATCTTCCTTTGTGTTCAGCTTAGAAATGGTTCTTTTTTCTACAAAACCCACTTCAGTTGATTGTCAGGATGCAACAAGGACCAGGCTCTTCACAGTGTTCAGTTCAGTCGCTCAGTCGTGTCTGACTCTTTGCGACCCCATGAATCGCAGCACGCCAGGCCTCCCTGTCCATCACCAACTCCCGGGGTTCACTCAGACTCACAGAGTAGAGAGGTGGAAATCAAAGACGCCACTGCACCAGGGGCCAGGACAGATGTTCTACAGAGCTGTGCCCAGAGCAGAGTAGGACTCTATACTGACCCACAGTGGCATGGTCTATATGGAGGCTAGTTAGGGGAGAGCAAGAGTTGATAGACTATCTGTACTTAAACGTATGGTGACCAAGCCAAATTCTCTACCTATTCATGTCCAAAACACTGGAGTTAAACCAAATGCACGCTAGCATTTGCTGCTTTATATGTGTGTGTGTGTGTGTATATACACATATATACAGACACATGTATACATATATTTATACACACACATATTTAAGCATACATGTGTGCATGCTAAGTCGCTTCAGTCATGTTTGACTCTTTGTGACCTATAGACTGTAGCTTGCCAGGCTCCTCTGTCCATGGGATTCTCCAGGCAAGAATACTGGAGTGGGTTGCCATGTCCTCCTCCAGGGGATCAGCCCGACCCAGGGATCGAACCTGCATCTCCTGTGACTCCTGCATTGCAGTGGATTCTTCACCGCTGCACTGGGGTAGCCCGTATTTTAGCACACATATATGCTTAAATAAAACATTTGGTAAACTGTAATTTGTGTGGGTTTGGTCATTGCATTGACATATTAGCTTCAAAAAATCTCAAGACTTACCACACTCCTGCCCCCTCAATGCTGCAGAGTATCATTCTATACAAAAGCCTGACACAGGGGACTCTGAACTGACTGATGGGCAGCCTGCTTCAATTCCCCTCCAACTCCTTGCCATGTTGTAACCCGGTGTGTGCGTCAATGCATCCAATGACAGTGAAGTCACTGTGTCCCAAGGTGGTGCAGGCCATTTTTAGACAGCACTAATTAGCAAGTTTGCCCTTAGGTCGAATTTAAATTTGTCTTTCTCTTGCTTGCCCATTGGTTCTAGCCATGTCCTCTCAGGCAAACCCAATCAATTTCCATGTGACAAGCCTATTTGAAAATAAATCTCATGACCTTCCCTTAGCTCTTCTCCTTTCCAGGTCAAGGATTTCTAGTTTCTTTCATATTTAACAAACAAGTCTCCTCAAAAACATGAACTCTGAACTCACTCTAATAAAGCTGAGTTGGGTGTGTATAAGAGAATTAGACCTAGAAGATATAGCATGGTCTGACCAGCAGAATAAACTGTTTTTGGATGGACCAGCTGCACCCAGGACTTCATTTATGGAGTTCCCATTCTGTCATTTCACATATGCATAAAGACTGTCTCTGTTCTATGGGGCCAAGAACTCCATAGGTGTCTGTCTTGGTTATTGCTGCTTAATTGAAAGATGACAGGGAGTTTCCCAAGATGCTGCTGTGAATACATCACAGCAGTGCAGCCTGCCTCTGAGATCACGTGTGGCACACAGACCATACACAGCCATGTAGGCAATAGGAGGCATCCGAACAGGGTTACCCACTGATATGCTAGCAAAGCAACAGTTTTCAGCTGTTCCTGCTGACAGAGCAACATACTTCACGGTGAGGTACAGAAACAAAATCCTTGCCCGAAGGTTCTGCCAGTGAGCAAGAGAAGAGCTGAGAAACAGAAAGATGTCTCCCTACAAGGAAACCCTCCTACACTGTTGCTGGGGATGTAAACTGGTGCAGCCACTATGGAAAACAGTACTGCGGTTCCTCAAAAAACTAAAAATAGAGCTACCTATTGCTTTGTCAACAAAGGTCCATCTAGTCAAGGCTATGGTTTTTCCAGTGGTCATGTATGGATGTGAGAGTTGGACTGTGAAGAAAGCTGAGCTCCAAAGAATTGATGCTTTTGAACTGTGGTGTTGGAGAGGACTCTTGAGAGTCCCTTGGACTGCAAGGAGATCCAACCAGTCCATCCTAAGGGAGATCAGTCCTGAGTTTTCATTGGAAGGACTGATGCTAAAGCTGAAACTCCAATACTTTGGCCACCTCATGTGAAGAGTTGACTCATTGGAAAAGACTCTGATGCTGGGAGGGATTAGGGGCAAGAGGAGAAGGGGATGACAGAGGATGAGATGGCTGGATGGCATCACTGACTTGATGGACATGAGTCTGAGTGAACTCCGGGAGTTGGTGATGGACAGGGAGGCCTGGCATGCTGCGATTCATGGGGTCGCAAAGAGTCAGACACGACTGAGCGACTGAACTGAACTGATGATCCAGCAGTCCTACTCCTGGACTTATATCCAGACAAAACTATAATTCAAAAGATACATGCCTGCCTGTTCATAACTGCACTATTCACAACAGCCAAGACATGGAAGCAACCTAAGGGTCCACTGACAAGATGAATGGATAAAGAAGATGTTATGTATATACAATGGAATATTACTTGGCCATAAAAATGAAAAAGACCATTTGTAGCAACATGGATGCACTAGAGATGATCATACTAAGTGAAGTCAGACAGAGAAAGACAAATATCACATGATTATCATTTACGTGTGCAGTCTAAAGTGACACAAATAAACTTATCTAAGAAACAGAAGCAGACTCACAGATTCAGAAAACACACTTGTGGTTGCCAAGGGAGGGGTTTGGAAGTTTGGAATCACTTTACTATATAGCAGAAATTAAAACTGCATTGCAAATCAACCATGCTTGAATAAAAAAGTTAAAAGAAATCTCTCTCACTGGGCAGTAAGGTGGGGGCTCCAGAATTACAACTCCGGGTTGAGCTCATGGGGCAATGTTAATTACTAGTCTGTATAACATGAGCTTGGTGAAGGCAAATCCGGTATGTCGACTAATTCACCATTGAGACTTTAGCTCCTGGCACATAGAAAGCCTGGCACAGTCTAAAGAGAATTGTGAATGTCTTTTAGATAGGCAGCAGCCACTTGAGCTAAGGGTGACCAGAGTTGTGCCAAGAAAAAAGGAGATTAAGGAGGCTTGAGGAAAAGTGATGAATAGGACCTTAGGGTTTGATGAGGGTAGAAGAGGAGATTTGAGACAGCAATTTGATCTATTTTTCCCACTAGACTTTAGCTCCATGTACATCTTTATGTTCCCAGAAGTGTATTTTTTAAGTGCTAAGAGATTAACAACGGACAGTCTGACTAATACAGGGTCAAACAGATGTCAATGACAAGGTCAAAATAAGAATTTAGGTCCTGAACCTCAGCAGAATGACCTAAGTCCTCAAACGCCATTTCTTTTATGGCAACTGGAAGTTACTCTGATTGATTTCGTTCCACAATAATAAAAAACAAAACAAAATCATGTGTGGAGACATGAGAGGTGGGGAAGGGTAGTGAGAGTTGGGGAAGGATGGTGAAGTTTCGAGATCCCCTAATATTTGCAGTGTAGCTAGGCAGAAGATTCACTCATAACATTCTGAGTCATGCTTGAACCATGAATGCATGGAATCTGGAGTTTTGTGTTAAAAGTCATTTGGACTCTAAGAATTCAGCTCAAGAAGAATGTTTTAAAAATCTACATACTGTTTAGTCTTATGTACTTTAAATTTACTACCATGCCACATTAAGAAAATTTGTTTAAATAGGGATTATATTAGCTGCACTAATCTGTAAAACACATATACACACACAGAACTCTTATTTCATTGGCAATTCTTACTGGCTCCTGGGGACAAAAGTCCTGCCCCTAAGCTCAGGAATTGGAACCACCTATTTAGAACAAGTGTAGGTAATGTGAGTAGTCCATTATTATTTAATTTCTGAATCTGTTTAAAAGCCTATTATATCCTTCTAGAAAGTCTGAAGAACCTGGTTGGCAGTTGCTCTTTAGTGAAATAACTTCTCACTTAAACATTAATTCATGTGAAAGGGAAAGAAAATCACATAGACCTATATTAACGAGAGCTCCTCTTATCACAACCTCTGCAAATGGTTTTGAATTATTTCAGCTTCTGCATCAAGTATGGCAAGTTGGCTAAGAAAAAAGGGCACAAAGGAGATACTCGAATTTAAAATCCATCATTGCTTTCTTCATTTATTAACTGTGTATACATTTGAACTCCTAGATATGTATTCACGGATTCAGAATTGCAGGTAGATGAGAGCATCTCAAAGCAGGTATAACTCTCAGCAGAAATCATTCTCATATTGAATACTGGATGGATATACGTGGAACCTTCCAGGTTTGGGATGCTGAGATGGCCCAGGGTCTGAAATCTCTGGCCATATTTCTTTGTTCTATTATTTTAGGTATGACACCAGATAGTTGTCCCTTTCATGCAGAGATTCTAGTCATGATGCTCAAAAAGCTAAAATTGACAACAGAGAAAAATAAAGTTGTACTAAGTTCTAAATAAGTCAAGTGCCTCATACTTGAAGCTTCCATCTCCACCAGGTTTCTCTCCAAGAGGCGATCAACTTTCAGCCTAACTCTGGGGTCTGGTACTTAGGGCTTCTGCTGAGTAAGCCAAGGTTAGGGTTCTACATATGTAAAGTTGGTCAAATTTAAAACAGTTGTGGCTTCTCTGTAATAACTTTTCCCTGAAATAATGTAGAAAAAGGTAGAATGCGTGGGACTGTGGGTAAAAACATGACCCAAAGGGCATGTTGTCTGGGAATTTCTTTGCAAGACAAACATGATTCATGGAGTGGACACACCAGGCCAGTGCAGCCAAGGATTGGTTGGAAATTTGACTCTCAACTTTTGAAGGGCATTTGGTTTAATCCCCCCAGCCGGGTGTGTGTTACAAGTATCTCATGAATAAAATCCACACTTGAGGTCGCTTAACTGAGTTTGCTCAGCATTCTACTTTTTCCATTTCTTTTCCAACTCATTTGGCCCAATTTTCTTCCCCCTTCTTCTTCCCCTGCCTACAAAGCACATTGGCTTTGTTTGGTAAGCAGAAGACTCTTTTAGGAAATCCCACTGTTAAGCAAGATTTTATTTCATAAGTTAACGTTCTCAGGGAAAAAATTTTTTCCTCTTCTGTTACTAATCTACAAAAGTCGAATGCCATGTGTAATCAAGATTTTTCCAAGTGACATGAGTAAGGGAGTTTTTCTTTTGTCTATTGCGAAGGATAGTTGGCAGGTGATCTTTAGACTGTGAGCTGCACAAACTGACCTGCAGAGGGAGTTGACAAGTATAACAGGGAAAAAACTGATGATCACCCAAGAGTCTGCTTTTTAAAGAGAAAAGGCATGCTGAGAGTACAGTTTCTTAATAAAGACAAAAAGCAGGGCTCTTCATTTTCCATGGATTAATATTTTCATAAACATTGTCTATTTCCTGTTCTCACCCATTGGTACATACAGGCTAGACTGCCTGTTCAGTGCTGACTTGACTGTATTTGGGAAGAGATGGGAAGGTAGTCTAAGCTCTACAAGGCCAGGACTGCGTCAGTCTCATTCACCGTTGTCCTACACACCTCTTGACATTTAGAAGGTGCTCAAACAATAATAACTGAACAAATTCAAAGGGGACAAAAAGACTTTTGCCTTGGGGAAAAATAATGTAAAAGTGGATTTGGTGCTTTTTCTTCAGTAAACGGTTTGACAAAAAATATCCCTATGAGATATTAATGTGTGAATTATATAGCAAACTCCAGGAGACAGTGAAGGACAGGGAAGCCTGGTGTGCTGCAGTTCATGGGACTGCAAAGGGTTGGACACAACTTAGCCACCGAACAACAACATAACCTGCTAAATTTATTCATTCAAATATTTATTGAGTGTCTCTACTACCAGACATTTCTCTAACTGCTCAAGGTAAAATACTATACTATACTATGCTAGATTGGCAGGTATTAATCAAATAATTTGTTAGTAGCACATAAGATTAGAGGATATAGAATTGAGGGTAGGGGATGCTACTTTAAGCAGGATGGTCAGTGAAGGTGTCTCTGAGGTAACTTTTGAAGAGAGACCTGAGTAAAGTGCAAGGGTATGCAGATATCTGGAAGAGTCTGTCAGAGAGGCAAGATCATCAGCCTTGGGTTGAGAAAGTTCCTAAAATGCTTGAGGAGTAGCAATAGAAAGAAGGCAGTGTTAAGAAGAACATGGTTAAACAAGGGGGAGAGTACCAGAAATCCTCCCATTTGCTTAAGATATGAGGTTGGAGAGACAACTAAAGACCAGATTACATGGCTCTGCTGGGCACTGGAAGGATTTGGTATTTGAATCTAGGTGTCTTGGGAAGTACTGGATGGCTGAGGGCAGGAAAGTGATATAGTGGGATTAACTCTGTAAAGTGGTCATTCTAAATGCTGAATGAGAGTGGAGATGGAAGCAAGGAGACCAGTCAAGAGGTTCTTGCAGCAGCCCAGACTAAAGGTGATGGCAGCCTGGCGGATGGAAGCCACGGAGGTGAGAAAGATTACAGGCAGGGGATGTGGAGGAGAGTCAAGATACTTTTTGCTCTAAGTAACTGAGTAAATGATGTTGTCATTTCTAGACTTAAGGAAAGACTGAGGGGAAGAGCAGGTTTGGCAAGGGGTGGAGAGTGGAAAGGCCAAGGTTTCACTTTTGAATATTAAATTTGAGATGGCTTTCAGACATTCACATGGAGATACCAAGTAGGCAATTGGCCATGTAAGGGTGGTGTTCAGAAAAGTTGGGACTGGGCATGTGAACTTGGGAATGGATGACATAAACTCCAGAAGGAAATGCCTCTTGTAACTCTGGTTTGTTCTTCATCGGCTCCACAGGGCATGACCTCAGGCCCCTTAGGGCAGATGGGCATCCACCAGATTGAGAATGACCTTGGAAATGAGACACCATCAAAAGCCCCAGATCAGGGGCCAAAGCACCATGCAGCCTTCCTGTCCTGATGGATGGAAGAAGCAGGGGAAGTCCCCTTGCACCCTCTGCTTCAGGCTTTCCACATCTAAAATGACAATAATTTCATCCACTACTTGGTTCTCCTCCCCAAAAACAGAGATAAGATACTACACACATGATAGTGAAAAGAGTTGCCAACACCTAGAAGAACTCCATGACTGGAACCCAACGGTAGGGAGATTTGTTTTATACTGAGATGATCAAGTCCTTGAGGGGAGGCTCTGTCTTCTGATTGTCATCCTCTGTGGAACTTTGATACAAGGTCCACTCAACTATTGCTGCTGACTCTCTCTCTCTATACTTGAAGAATGAATACTTCTTCATTCTAACCCACCAAGGGGAAGCTGACATGATGTATGGATAACCACAAACACATCTTAAGGCCTCCATTCCTGTCCCTCTCCTATGAGCTTTCCACTGCCTCTAGAGAGATCTTTCTAGAAAATCATGTCACTTTCTTTCTTAAACCCTTCCAATGATACCTCATGGCCTTAGAGGTACAGTCCGAACTTCTTAGCATGACTTAAAAAACTCTACATGATCTGGCCCTTAGCTACCTATCCTACCTTATCTATTGTTGCTTTTATTTTTTTATTTTTTTTTAGTTTTTTATTTTTTAAATTTTAAAATCTTTAATTCTTACATGCATTCCCAAACATGAACCCCCCTCCCACCTCCCTCCCCATAACATCTTTCTGGGTCATCCCCATGCACCAGCCCCAAGCATGCTGCATCCTGCGTCAGACATAGACTGGCGATTCAATTCACATGATAGTATACATGTTAGAATGTCATTCTCCCAAATCATCCCACCCTCTCCCTCTCCCTCTGAGTCTAAAAGTCCATTATACACATCTGTGTCTCTTTCCCTGTCTTGCATACAGGGTCGTCATTGCCATCTTCCTAAATTCCATATATATGTGTTAGTATACTGTATTGGTGTTTTTCTTTCTGGCTTACTTCACTCTGTATAATCGGCTCCAGTTTCATCCATCTCATCAGAACTGATTCAAATGAATTCTTTTTAACGGCTGAGTAATACTCCATTGTGTATATGTGCCACAGCTTTCTTATCCATTCATCTGCTGATGGACATCTAGGTTGTTTCCATGTCCTGGCTATTATAAACAGTGCTGCGATGAACATTGGGGTACATGTGTCTCTTTCAATTCTGGTTTCCTCGGTGTGTATGCCCAGCAGTGGGATTGCTGGGTCATAAGGTAGTTCTATTTGCAATTTTTTAAGGAATCTCCACACTGTTCTCCATAGTGGCTGTACTAGTTTGCATTCCCACCAACAGTGTAGGAGGGTTCCCTTTTCTCCACACCCTCTCCAGCAATTATTGCTTGCAGATTTTTGGATCGCAGCCATTCTGACTGGTGTGAAGTGGTACCTCATTGTGGTTTTGATTTGCATTTCTCTAATAATGAGTGAAGTTGAGCATCTTTTCATGTGTTTGTTAGCCATCCGTATGTCTTCTTTGGAGAAATGTCTATTTAGTTCTTTGGCCCATTTTTTGATTGGGTCGTTTATTTTTCTGGAATTGAGCTGCATAAGTTGCTTGTATATTTTTGAGATTAGTTGTTTGTCAGTTGCTTCATTTGCTATTATTTTCTCCCATTCAGAAGGCTGTCTTTTCACCTTGCTTATATTTTCCTTTGTTGTGCAGAAGCTTTTAATTTTAATTAGATCCCATTTGTTTATTTTTGCTTTTATTTCCAGAATTCTGGGAGGTGGATCATAGAGGATCCTGCTGTGATTTATGTCTGAGAGTGTTTTGCCTATGTTCTCCTCTAGGAGTTTTATAGTTTCTGATCTTACATTTAGATCTTTAATCCATTTTGAGTTTATTTTTGTGTGCGGTGTTAGAAAGTGATCTAGTTTCATTCTTTTACAAGTGGTTGACCAGTTTTCCCAGCACCACTTGTTAAAGAGATTGTCTTTACTCCATTGTATATTCTTGCCTCCTTTGTCAAAGATAAGGTGTCCGTATGTATGTGGATTTATCTCTGGGCTTTCTATTTTGTTCCATTGATCTATATGTCTGTCTTTGTGCCAGTACCATACTGTCTTGATGACTGTGGCTTTGTAGTAGAGCCTGAAGTCAGGCAAGTTGATTCCTCCAGTTCCATTCTTCTTTCTCAAGATTGCTTTGGCTATTCGAGGTTTTTTGTATTTCCATACAAATCTTGAAATTATTTGTTCTAGTTCTGTGAAAAATGTGGCTGGTAGCTTGATAGGGATTGCATTGAATTTGTAAATTGCTTTGGGTAGTATACTCATTTTCACTATATTGATTCTTCCAATCCATGAACATGGTATATTTCTCCATCTATTAGTGTCCTCTTTGATTTCTTTCATCAGTGTTTTATAGTTTTCTATATATAGGTCTTTAGTTTCTTTAGGTAGATATATTCCTAAGTATTTTATTCTTTTCGTTGCAATGGTGAATGGAATTGTTTCCTTAATTTCTTTTTCTACTTTCTCATTATTCGTGTATAGGAATGCAAGGGATTTCTGTGTGTTGATTTTATATCCTGCAACTTTACTATATTCACTGATTAGCTCTAGTAATTTTCTGGTGGAGTCTTTAGGGTTTTCCATGTAGAGGATCATGTCATCTGCAAACAGTGAGAGTTTTACTTCTTCTTTTCCAATTTGGATTCCTTTTATTTCTTTTTCTGCTCTGATTTCTGTGGCCAAAACTTCCAGAACTATGTTGAATAGTAGCGGTGAAAGTGGACACCCTTGTCTTGTTCCTGACTTTAGGGGAAATGCTTTCAATTTTTCACCATTGAGGATAATGTTTGCTGTGGGTTTGTCGTAGATAGCTTTGATTATGTTGAGGTATGTTCCTTCTATTCCTGCTTTCTGGAGAGTTTTTATCATAAATGGATGTTGAATTTTGTCAAAGGCCTTCTCTGCATCTATTGAGATAATCATATGGTTTTTATTTTTCAATTTGTTAATGTGGTGAATTACATTGATTGATTTGCAGATATTGAAGAATCCTTGCATCCCTGGGATAAAGCCCACTTGGTCATGGTGTATGATCTTTTTAATGTGTTGTTGGATTCTGATTGCTAGAATTATTGTTGCTTTTAAAATTGTATACCACACTCCAGGTGTTAACCATTTCCCTACCTGGCTTTGGGGGAAGCATTCTTTTGTGTTGTATCTCCTTAGAATGACCCTCTCTGCCTCAACCACCTAGAGAACCCCTTCTGATCCCTCAAAATCCCAGTGCAAGATTTTCCTTCTCTGTGAAGAATTTCTAGACCCCACTAAGTAAAAAAATCTCTCCTTTGTCTGAACCAGTATCACGCTTAATTTCTCCATGACACACTATCACACCACATGGCCGTCATTCAGAAAAAAACCACCTCTCTACTAAACTGTGGGCTCCTTTGGGAGAGCAACCTAAGAGGTTATCATCTCCCTGTTCTCTGAACGCAATCCAGAACTAGCCAAGAAGCAAAAACTTAATACATTTTGGCTAAATGAAGTAAACAGAAGGGTTAGAATGTAAGAGTCCAGAACAAAGCCTGTCTCTAGGAATAAAGCTGGAAGCTCAGTGAATATTAGAAAAACTCATGGTGAAAAGCAAATAATCCAATCAAAAATGGGCAGAAGATCTGAGTGGATGTTTCTCCAAAGAAGACATACAGATAGCCAACAGACTTATGAAAAAAATCTTCAACATCACTAATTATTAGAGGAAGACAAATCAAAACTACAATGAGGTATCACCTCACACCAGTGAGAATGGCCATCATCAAAAAGTCTACAAATAAATGCTGGAAAGGGTGTGGAGAAAGGGGAACCCTCTTACACTGTTGGTGAGAATGTAAATTGGTAACAGCCACTATGGAGAATAGTATGGAAGTTTCTTAAATAAATAGAGTTAGTATATGATCCTACAATCCCACACCTAGGCATATGTCCAGAGAAAATTATAATTAAAAAAGATACATGCAACCCTATGTTCATAGCACCACTATTTATAATAATCAAGGCAGGAACACAATCTAATATTCATCAACAGAGGAATGGATAAAGAAAAGATGGTATATGTATAATGAAATATACTCAGCAAAGTTAAAAATATTACTTTTTTCATGAAACCAAGAATTAAAAAATGCAATTTGCAGCAATATGGATGGACCTAGAGATTATCATACTAAGTGAGGTCAGACAGAAAAATACAAATATCATATGATTTTGCTAGTATGTAGAATCTAAAAAGAGATATTAATGAACTTATTTGCAAAACAGAAATAAATCCACTGACTTATTGTTACCAAAGGAGAGGAGAGGGATAAATTAAGAGTTTGGGATTAACATACATACACCACTATACGTAGAATGCGTAAAGGACCTACTGTACAGCACGGGGAACTATACTCAATATTTTGTAATAACCTGTAAGGGAAAAGAATCTGAAAAAGAATATATTTTATACATATATAAAATATATTATATATCTATATAGGTACACATCCAGTCCATGGGGTCGCAAAGAGTTGGACACGACTGAGCGACTGAACTGAACATGTATATATATACATGTAAAACTGAATCATTTTGCTGTACATCTGAAACTAACACAACATTGTCAATCGACTATACTTCAATTTAAAAAGAAAACCAACAACAAAAACTCAAGGTCATCCAGCTGAAGTTAACAAGATGCATGCTGGGGCTTGGTGGCATCATGCCTGTCAGGAGCGTGAATTAGTTTGAACCAGTGTCAGGCTGTCATGAGCTCTATTTGCCTGAGTAATAATAATTTGCATGCCTCTCTTACAGAGGGCTTCCTTAGGCTCATATTTGAGTTCCCATGGGCTTTTGAAGAGGGCTGGAGAGGGGAGAGCCCCCCATGGAGAGGGGGCTTGGACTTAGCCATGGAGAGGGGGCTCAAACTTAGCCAGACCTAACGTGGTCTCTGATCCACAGGATCATGAAAGGCACATGGCCCAGCCTCTATGTGAGTAGCACACCGGATGTCCTCAGAGTGTATTTGTGTGACCCCAAGGTCTGTGACTACCATACTGGGTACAAGGATGATGCAACCCTGCTGACCCTGAGTGATCTTAACCTGGTGAGGCTGCAACAGAGCCCAATGGGTCTACCTGCAGTCAGACTGGATGGCTGGCAACACTAACAGAATGCCCATGACCCTGAGACACATCATTTGCTGGAGCAATGTTCTTATCTGGCCCTTCACTCCAGACTCTTTGAAAAGGAGGCACTACATGTTACTCTGGGTAGAAACAGGGTAGGTGGCTCAAGGTGACGAGCACTCCTGCTCACGCTGGCAGTTTCTGACCAGGATCGTGTACTCGTCTGTGACCTACCTGAATCAGATGAGCTGCGCTTTCTGGGCTGCCGTGCCGAAGGTCATGCCCGTTGATGGCTAACACACGGTCATTCTCCTCCAGCTGGCCGTGTCTGTCTGCCACGCCACCGTCCAGCACGTTGAAAATAAACACCCCTGGTTCATCCACCTTGCGCACCAGTTTTATTCCAAGCTGTTCCTCTGGGCTGCTTTTGTTGAGGATCACGTGGAAACTGTCATCCCGGGGCCCGTAGGTATCCAGGGGCTGTCCGTCGGTCCTGCTCCGGAACTTCCGCTCCCGGAGCACGGTCAACAGCAGCACCTGGCATGGCTGCCGCAGGAGGCGCAGGGCGTAGTTGTGCCGGACGTTGCTGATGTCCATCCCGTTGACCTGGAGGAAGGGGACCTCGAATCTGGAGCCACCGAGCCATCAGATCCACCTGCCACAATCCTGCCTAAAAGGCCCTGCCTGCACACCCACCACGGCCCTTCCTAAAGGACCACTCTGCTCTGTCCCCTTTTTCTCTGTCCAAATGCCCAAATACCCCATCTTCCAACAGGACTTGTAACCCAGCTTTCCTCCACTGTTACCTGCACACCTTTTCAACTCTCTGTCTCAGCAGACAGAATCTTTTCTCAGCCTTGTCCTTACATAGGCCCTCAAGTTTAATTATATGGTCCTAACCCTCATTGCTGTTGCTTGCTAAACTTATTTTTTGGCTGAGGGAGGAAGGAAAAGGAAGAAAAAGTGGGAGAAGGCCAAAGAAGAAAAGAAAATTTTTGATTAATGATTATGTTAAAGTGCTATTTAAATAAAACTGAGCTGACATTTCCTTTCCAAACATCTCCAAATGAATTTTTCTCCCTAGGTCACCTGTACTGGAATTTCTAGGCTTCACTGGTGTGTGTGTGTATGTGTGTGTGTGACACAGAGAATGTATGTGTACATACATGTATTTGTGTTTTGGCAAGTGTGTGAATGTGTGTCACAGTGTGTACATCTGTGAAGTCCCCAGGCAGTCTCCTACAAGGTCTTTTGCCCATGTTCTCAATAAAAGAGAGAAAAAAAATCTCTGTACTATTTCAAATGAACCGATGTAAATGGAAGTTTTAGGCTCTTTTACTGAAAGGCTGGGTCCCCTTATTAAACTGCTTAAATGTCCTCCAGCTCGGCCCACTCATTTGTGCCTCACTAATAATCTGTGGGACTGATGCTGTGTGGGGCTTTCTGGTTTTAATTACTCTAGGCAGACCCAGCTTCAAGGCTTCGGCCCCCAGTGGTGGTCACTGCTTGGGAAGAAAATACTTTCACAGCAGCACTGCACTGTTCTTAACGAAGGAGGCCCCACAGAAGAGAAACAACCTTCTTGAATTTCTATGGTTTGGGAAGATTTCTCGCACTCAGCAGCCAACTGTTAGAAGAGTCGCAGAGTGAGATTTTCCCTGGCCTGCCTACCGCGTGCAATTGCCCGTCCTCTGCTGCATCTCCAGGGATGCATGGAGGCTCCTTCGTGTGTGGACAAGGCTCAGAACCTTTGTTCAAGTGCAGGTGAGCTCAAAGGCCTTTCTCTGCTCTGTCACCTTATCCCATGTCCAGCTTTCCCCATCACACCCGGGCCAAGAGAAAGTCAGGGTCGCCTGCTAAACAGTCCTGGCAGCTTTTTTGCTTGCAAGTGCCAGCTGAAGGCCACAAGAATCAAAATGTTTTCCTTATGCAACCCTCCCAGGCAGCATAGCTTCCATAGAACTGGAGGGAAGCCATGTAGAGTGTTGCTAATTGCATGGCCAATCGTCCCCTGAGGTTGACGGGCCCTGCCTCGTACTCCATCTCAGAGGCCAGTGGGAATATCAGTGTTTCTACAATAACTGCTTCAAATTCTTTCTCCTCTTATTCCAAAAAATAAGAATTTCTTTGCCAGAGAAATAGCACATAATGTGTTAGGAGCTGGCCTGTCAGCAACCCAGAAGGGATAGGATGAAACTGTCATCTGAGGGTCAGACAGGAAATATATGACCAAGGGAGGGATTTTTCCTTATCACTTTTGGCACATGCTAGACTTCTGTCTGATGAACAACTCTTCCTTTGTCCTTTCTCTTCAACTGAAAATTCTTCCGAGCATCCTTACCCTCGGCCAAGCCACAGAGGACAGTAATGCCCAAGGCGTTCTGTTCCACCACCTGTCTCCCCTGGAATGTCTGTGGGTTGGCTGAATAGCTTAGGGATTTTTTTTTTTTCTTTGCTGAAGGGTCATTAAGCTATAGGAAATTTACTTTAGGGGAGTGTGTGAATCTGAGTGATTAGATAAAATACAAAATGTTCCAGTAATCTGTTTTAAAAACAACTTAATATGCTACAGTTTTATACTGTTTTATGTTACTGTTACTTAAAGTAGGAGAAAGAGGTAGGAGAGGAAGAATGAGGGGGGAGAAGAAGGAAGAGAGAAGACTGAAGAGGTAGAGAAAGTTAGGGGAGGGGAAGACATGAGAAGAGGAAGGAGGAGGACAGAGACAAAATGATATAGAGATAGTATTTATACAGAGAGAGAAAGAGGTCAGAAGAACAAGACAGAAGGGTTAGGGACCCACTGAAAATTACTAATCTTGTATGAAGAGTCATATCAACCTAATAACTATGGAAAGTGACGGTTCCACATTTATGTTAGTGTTTTAGTGTTGTCCAACCACTCACCCATCATAACCCTAACCCATGCATCCAATGATGTGCTCAGAAGTGACTCTTATTAAGCCCATTTTCATGGCCCCACAGCCACAGTCTCTACCTTTAGGATGATGTCTCCTGGCAGGAGCCGGCCATCTCTGGCTATCACCCCATCACGATAAATGTGCTGGACAATGATATGGACCAGAGGGGTTTCACTGCCTCCCACAAGCCTAATGGAGAGGTTTTCATTGGGATCCGTTCGATTGATCTTGATGCTGGTAATTTCACCATCTGGAATCAGGTGATACAACCTTGGAAAGACTAAAATGGACAAAGACAGTGTTTTTTTAAGACACCCACCAACGGCCATTTCCAACCACTTCTCTTCTTGCCAGGCTTTTGGTTCCAGCCAAACTAAACTATTCATCATTCTTTGTACATGTTTTCCATCTTCCTGCCTCTGAGCCAGCATAAGTTTTTCTGCCTGGAATGTTTTCCATCCTAGGCCTAAACCCAATTTTTCCTTCAAGGCCTGCATGAAATGATCCCTTCCAATTAAACTCTGCCCTCCTCCCTCCTCCCCTACTCTCTCTCAACTTCCTATTTCCCACAAAGCTGTATTTCTCAGGGCACTGAGCCTTCTATTACTATTAGTATTACATATGGCCATTTCTTATACCTATCACTGGACTCTAAGATCCTTGTTTCTTAGGTCTGTGCACAGATCTCTGTACACAGAAGACTTTGTCCCATGTTTATTGAGTGAAGAGGAATGAATGAACAGTCATTATGGAATGGACCACAGTTTGCTCACTTACTTATCAAGGGGAAAAAACAGAACAAACCTGTTCTGCTCTTTGTGATTATTCTGAAGGTTTCCTCCTGGGAGGCCCTGTCTTTCAGTCTCACTGAAAAGCAGGCTCTCTCCCCACCCCTGCTGTCAGTGAAGGGAAGTCAAATGGCCTAATTCACAATCAGGAAAAGCGCCTGGGCCCAGCTGGTGGTGTCAAGGGGTTCGTCCCTGATCCGCTTGCATTGCTGAATTCAGAGCGAGAAGGAGATTCAGAGATCTAGGCTGGGGTTTCCAAACCTTATATTTTCAGTGAGGACCCTTACCCTGAGAAGTTTTTCACAGGTTCCTCTGCCCCCATCCCCTGAGCCCACACACAGAAGACCATTTCAGGCTTTGCAGTTTGACAACCATCATTTCAGTTCAGTTCAGTCGCTCATTCGTGTCCGACTCTGTACAACCCCATGAACCGCAGCATGCCAGGCCTCCCTGTCCATCACCAACTCCCAGAGTCCACCCAAACCCATGTCCATTGAGTCGGTGATGCCATCCAACCATCTCATTCTCTGTTGTCCCCTTCTCCTCCTGCCCTCAATCTTTCCCAGCATCAGGGTCTTTTCAAATGAGTCAGCTCTTCACATCAGGTGGCCAAAGTATTGGAGTTTCAGCTTCAACATCAGTCCTTTCAATGAACACCCAAGACTGATCTCCTTTAGGATGGACTGGCTGGATCTCCTTGCAGTCCAAGGGACTCTTAAGAGTCGTCTCCAGCACTACAGTTCAAAAGCATCAATTCTTCAGCACTCAGCTTTCTTCATAGTCCAACTCACATCCACACACGACCACTGGAAAAACCATAGCCTTGACTAGACAGAACTTTGTTGACAAAGTAATGTCTCTGCTTTTTAATATGCTGTCTAGGTTGGTCATAACTTTCCTTCAAACTTTCCTTCCAAGAAGTAAGCATCTTTTAATTTCATGGCTGCAATCACCATCTGCAGTGATTTTGGAGCCCCCAAATAAAGTTAGCCACAGTCAAACCTTTATTTCACAAGTGAGGATGCATAAGCTGAGAGAACGGAAGTGACATGACCAGCTAGAGGTGGTAGTTTAGTGGTGGTCCCCAAAACCGGGTCAGAACCTGGGGCTCCTGCTAGGCTCTCTCCTTCACAGCTGGCAACAGGCCCACAGGGGACTTGCTCTGTAGACACACACTCTCTTGAGCCAGCAGTGCCAACTGGCATGGTTCTCCACCCCGGTGGAATAGAAGGGTATAGAGGCAACACCAGCTGCCACACAACACCTAGCATGACAGGAGCCGCAGCTCTTCCCCAGATGCTGGAGGCTCGAGTCTGGACATTGAAGGTGGGGTTACTTTTGTCTCCTGTAGCTGCTGACAGCAGCCGTTGCCCTAAGATTCTTCCTTAATTATATCACTGGGAAAGATCAAAACTGCAGGCCTGGTTCTACATAAAACACTTTTTGTGACTATTTTCAAAACCCATGACCTTAGTCCATTTTCCCTAATGAACTCCAAATTCATTAACAAGTACTCAACTCTCTAGGAATGATACAGAAAGAATTAAAATTATTTCTAAATATTACAAAACATGATAAACAAAGAAATTTAGTGGCCAGAGGAAGCCGGGTTGTAAATGTGGGCCCTTGACTGCCGTTGGGATTTGATTTAATGTAAGCAACTGGGCTTTGTTGTAAGGTTGTGGGCAGCAGTCTTCATCTGTCAGTTCCTGGTGCTAACAGTGCTTGAGTGATCAAGTTCAATTAATGTTTAAACTGCTTTGATTACCTTAAGTAGGCGCTACCCACAAGTATTTGTTGGAACAGCTCTGGTGACAAGGGAATGGAAGTTTTTTTAAAAAATCATTTTGAGCTAAGAAAGATTTGGAAATAATCATCAAAGCTGCTGATTTTTGCTCCCCCCCCCCCCCTTCTACGCTTTCTCCCAACAGAGTTACAAAAACCATGCTCCCAAACCTAAACTAGTCAACGCTGTTTGTTTTGATAGTCTGAAAGGACATACTCAGTCACAGTTGAAAATGTTAATTACAGCCACGATAATGAGACCTTCAAGAGTTAATGAAATTTTTAATTCCCACTTGGTACTGGTCTGAAAAGAAACAGTTGTCCAATATTTTGTCCTTACTTAAGGACCAAGGAATATAGTATCATTTACCAAGTGTTTATTATATGCTGACCATTCAGCTAAGCAATTTGTATGATATTTTTGTTTGTTTGTTTAGTCCTCACAATAGATTAGGATTGGAACTAGGTTATTATTATCCCTGATTTTTTAGATGATGAGACACTAAAGCTTAGAGGAGTCAAGTAAACCATCCAGGTCATACGGCTGATAAAAATTAAAGCCAATCTCTTTACTGATATGAAAAGGATGGATAAACCATGGAAGTTCACCACACTAACCATGGGTTACTGAAGCAGTGAGACCCTAAGGTCATTTTTGAAATCTCTGTTATCTCACAAATCCTGTACCAGCCTCACTGAGTCTTAATCCCTCCCCCATTGTGAAGTAATAGGTCCTGGAGCAGAAAAGGAAATTTCATTCTCTCCCATGCAAAACCCCTGCACACATAATGTAGCTGCACTCTTCATCTTTGTGAAATAAAGTTTTGATTCTGCTATAACTTGAAGCAAAAGCATTCAGGTATGTTCACTGCCCCAAGTCAAGACTCCTAAATGGCCTCCAGGACTCTTCTAATCCAGCTTTATCCTCATCTTCCCCCACTTCCCAACACACAGTCAAGATCCCAGTGCCCATCCAGGTCATAACTGCCCCTTAAACACGGACTACACTGTCCCATTGGGAAGTGGTGTGTCTCTTCTGGTGGCCCCCATTTTCATTTATTTATATCTCAGTCTTCGTGGTATTTTCTTTTCTTTTAGTCTTGAATGAACCCCTTGGAGCCAGGAACTAGATTTTATAATCTTTATATAAAAGTCCTCCGTGTGTCCTAAGTTGCTTCAATTGTGTCTGACTCTTTGTGAATCTATGGACTGTAGCCTGGCAGGCACCTCTGTCCACGGGATTCCCTAGGCAACAATACCAGAGTGGGTTGCCATTTCCTTTTCCAGGGGATCTTCCTGACCCAGGGATTGAAGCTGTATTTCCTGTGTCTCCTGCATTGGCAGGCAGTTTCTTATATAAAATCACTGAGCCTAAATATATAAATAGCTCATGCAACTCTATCAAAAAAACCAAACAACCTGATTTAAAAAGGGGAGAAGATACAGATAAGGTATTTTTCTAAAGAATACATACAGCTGGCCAACAGGCATATGAAAAGATGCTCAACATTGTTAATCACCTCACACCTGTCAGAATGGCTATCATCAAAAATTCTTCAAATAACAAATGGTGAGGATGAAGAGAAAAGGGAACAGTGGTACACTGTTGGTGGGAATGTAAATTGATGCAACCACTATAGAAAACAGTATGGAAGCTTTCAAACAACAAAAAATAGAACTATCATATGATCCAGCAATTCCATTTCTGGGTATACATCCAAAGAAAACAGAAACATTAATCTGAAAAGATACATGGACTCCAATGTTCATAACCAAGAGGTGGAAGCAACCTAAGTGTCCATCAACAGATGAATAAAGATGTGGTATGTATACAATGGAATACTACTCAGCCATAAAATAGAATGAACTTCTGCTATTTGCAACAGTGTAGACGGACCTGAGCATTTTATGCTAAGTAAAATAAGTCAGATAGAAAAATACAAATACTTTATGTTATCACTTCTGTGTGGAATCTGGAAAATAAAAACAAATAAAAAAACAGATTCACATATATAGAGATCAAACTAGTAGATACCCAGTGGGGAGAGGGAAAGGGAGAGGGATACAACAGGGAAAAGGTATAAACTGCTTATGCAAAATAAGCAAGCTATAAGGAAACATTGTACAGTACAGTGAATATAGCCAATATTTTATAATAACTCTAAATTGAGTATAATCTATAAAAATAATGAATCACTATGTTGTACATCTGAAACTAATATGATATTGTAAATCAACTATATTTCAATTTTAAAAAAGCACAAAGCTTAGGCCAATGTCCTACACATAGTAATCTCTTATTTTTAAAAGTTTCTGCAGTAAACATGCAAATCAGTCTTATTCAGGCAAGAGAAAACTTTATGTGGAATATAATTAAGGAGGCTTTTGCTTTTGAACTGTGGTGTTGGAGAAGACTCTTGAGAGTCCCTTGGACTGCAAGGAGATCCAACCAGTCCATTCTGAAGGAGATCAGCCCTGGGATTTCTTTGGAAGGAATGATGCTGAAGCTGAAACTCCAGTACTTTGGCCACCTCATGCGAAGAGCTGATTCATTGGCAAAGACTCTGATGCTGGGAGGGATTGGGGGCAGGAGGAGAAGGGGACGACAGAGGATGAGATGGCTGGATGGCATCACTGACTCGATGGACGTGAGTTTGAGTGAACTCTGGGAGTTGGTGATGGACAGGGAGGCCTGGCGTGCTGCAGTTCATGGGGTCGCAAAGAGTCAGACACGACTGAGCGACTGAACTGAACTGAACTGAATAAGCTGGAAGACTGGCAGAAAGGAAGTTATGATCCTTTTAGTCATTGCAGAAACATTCGGTGAAAACTATTATGTACTAGATACTGTGCTTGGCCTTGAGAACACAAAGACTTAGATAAAGAACCCCTGCCCTCACTGGTAGAGTTACAATAAAAGATGGCATTGCTATAACAGAGATGCAGGTGCTTTGAGAACACAAAGGAGAGAGGACTGGGGGAGTCAAGGAGGGCTCCCAGGAGGAGGCAAAGCCTAAAGAGAAATTAGGATGCCAGCTGAAGGCAAGTGAGAGTACAGGTTGGACAGCAACATGGAAGTGAGAGAAAGACAGTATTTACACGATGGCAGACTCCAGCGTTCTTGCCTGGAGAATCCCAGGGATGGGGAGCCTGGTGGGCTGCCATCTATGGGGTTGCACAGAGTCGGACACGACTGAAGCGACTTAGCAGCAGCAGCAGCAGTGAGAGTACTGAGAGCATGTAGTACAGGTACAGGGTAAGAGAGGTAAGAAGGGGCTTATACAGCTGCTCAAAGTTCTCTGAGAACATGATAAAGACAGAGGTTTGGGGTTTAGCCACCAGCCTTGAGGGGGCTTCCCTGGTAGCTCAGATGGAAAAGAAGCTGCCTGCAATGCAGGAGACCCAGGTTTGATCCCTGGGTTGGGAAGATCCTATGGAGAAGGGAATGGCAACCCACTCCAGTATTCTTGCCTGGAGAATTCCATGGACAGAGGAGCCTGGGGGGCTACAGTCCATGGGGTCTCAAAGAGTCGGACATGACTGAGCAACTAACACTTTCACTCCCCAACCTTGAAGGAGCAGAGGGCAGTTTAATCCAGTGAGTAAACGAGTGGGCTCTGGAGCCAGAGGACACAAATTAAAATCCCAGGACTGCCATTTTCCAGCTGGGTGACTTTGGGCTAGTTACCCAGTCTCTCTAAACCTTGGTTTCTTCTTCTGTAAACTGGGAATCACAGTCCCCATCTCTTATCATTGTGACCTTTAAATGCCTTAGAGCACTGCCTGGCACCCAGGAAAGCTCAAAAGCATTCTTCAAGTTATTATCATTACTGCTGTGAAGCTCTAGCGTAAGATGAAAAGGAAAGGACAGGACAGTATTTTCTCAGCTCCATTTATAGTGAAAAAAAGATATAGAATCTAAGATCCAGAAACGTTATTTGCGTGAATTTTAGAGCCACATTACTTGGATTCCAAGTTCAGAAGGGGCAAACTAAGTAATTGCCTGGTACCTTAGTTTCCTCATCTATAAAACAGGGATGATAATTGTAGCTCCCTCATAGAGTTGTTGAAGAGTACATGAATTAATACATAGAAAACCCTCAGAATCACACATCACACAAGGTGGAGATAAGAATACTCATGTGGCATTTCCTGTGTGCCAGGCACTGTTCTAACTGCTCTTAACTTAACTATATTATTCTTTATATACACTAAGCTAAGACCTGAAGGTAAGGGTTCCAAAATCTTTTCCCTCAATCTATGTAAAAAGAGAACAGTAGGGACTTTCCTAATAGCCCAGTTGTTGGGAATCTGCCTTCCAATGCAAGGGATATGGGTTTGAGCACTGGTTCAGGAACTAAGATCCATGCCAAACTAGAGAAGCCAGTGAGCCGCAACAAGCACCCAATGTAGCCAGAAAAAAAAAAAAAAAAAGGGAAAGTAATTTTTGCCTTTGGTTACTTATATAAGTAGAGTAATCAAGGTAAAAAATATTTATGCCCTTAGGAAGACAGGTGTCGTAGAAAGAGAGGGCTAGTCCTGTGGTCATCACCCCTGGCGTCATTCTGGAAG
This sequence comes from Ovis canadensis, assembly GCF_042477335.2. Lineage (NCBI taxonomy): Eukaryota > Metazoa > Chordata > Mammalia > Artiodactyla > Bovidae > Ovis > Ovis canadensis. The sequence continues at coordinate 85,425,832 of NC_091250.1, forward strand.
CCCAGGCCACGCCCAGCCTCATGGGGAAGCAACTTACCATCAAGGACAGTGGTGTTTTCAGAATCCTCTCGTCCCTGGTCAGCTTGGCTGACAACGGTACTTCCACTCTTTGTCCTTCGGAGAACACTCAAGGCTCGGTTTATTTTTTTAAAGGATCTGCTTCTGATGGTGGATCGCTCAAAGGGCCGTGCTGAAGACAAGAGAGAAAAAGGTCTTTTTAATGGACACGGCTGGCAAGATACACAACAGACTGCAAACGGTGATTACTTTGAGGTAGCAGGATGATACAATTTGCTTATCTGTATGTTCTCAGTTTTCTACAATGAAATATGGACGGTTTATTTAAAATCTGCTTGTCATTTTTTCCTAGGCTGGATGGAATATAACAGCACTTTTCTCGAGTTGCCTGGGCGGGAAGGTATGGACGCTGCGGGAGTGATGAATCACTAGGTCTAACTTCAACTCCTTTCACCAAGTCAGATTACACACGTTTCTAATGATCTCAAGTCCTCGTGGTTTCATTTCACTTTGGAGAACTGGATGTTGGGTTGTGGCCAAAACTACCAGAACAGTTTCCTCTTAAACAAAACATTTCTAGGACTTTCCACAGTGACCGTTTCACAGAGGGCAGTCCCAAGGCAGAAGAGCCCATTCCCGGACAACCACCCATTTGACTCACCCCTTGTTCGGTTGCTCCGGCCAGAGTCCAGGGGGCTATTTGGCTGACCATCCTCTGCTGTGGACACGTAGGCAGGGTTGTCTAGGCCAGGCTCATCTGTCATTAAGGAGACGGTGGGAACTGTGGAAATCTCTGGGGACAGTGCTGTTGCTGTGAGGCTGGTGCTGCCATCTGGACAGCCATCCTGAGAGCGCCTCTTCCTGTCTTTAGTGAGACCATAGTGGGAGGCACCTTTGCAGCTGTAACAAAGCCAGAAGGAGGTCAGAGAAAGCTTTGCACATCGCTCAGCTGGGCCTCTTCCAGTGCACGTGCTTGCTGCCCTCGGAAATTGATTTGCTCGCCCCTGGTTCCCCTCTCTTTTCACATGGAGGTAAGTCAATATACACTTGCCAATCAAACGAATGAATGACTTGAGAGAACAGCTTTTAAAATTCGTCTATTGCATTTTGTTAAAACACTCTCTATCCCGGTGCCTGAAATGCAAACTGTTGAGAGTTGTCATGGGGTCACAAAGACTAGGGCTTGAGGCTGGCTATCTTCAACTATTTGGACATGGTAATTCCTTCTTGCTGGTGTTTATCTTGACCATGAAAGCCCTTAGTCACCCTCTCAATCCTTTCTTTTGGGTTTAGTTTCCCAAACCACTGAACATAAACACAAAACTCCTCCCAGATTCCATATTTAACTGTCCATGGAAATAGAATCACCCGCATTACAAAGCCACAGGAGTTTGCTCAGCACCATGGTTCTCTAGAGGCCGGCTTGCTGGCTTCCAGTCCCCTGCCTTGGGGCTGGTCTCAGAGTGGCCAGAATCTCTGAGGGACTGAGGACTGGGGGCTCCCATGCACTAAAAATGTGCCTGTCTTCTAACATTGGGAGAGTAAAACAACATTCACGCTCTTTTAAAAAATAGGTCTATATCCATTCACCCTCCATGTTAAAGAGCAAGCCTAAGAGTCAGGAGAACAAGGTTCGAGTTTATCCAAGTCCATATTTTTGCTGTGAATGCCCTTCCATTGTCACTAGGCAAGTCATCTCAGCTCTTAGGTAGGTTTCGATCAGAAAATGCTGATGATTTCACTCTTTCAGTGTTGTGGTGAGGATGTAGCCACAGACAGCCACCCCAGCTTCCCAGTGATCATGAAGGCAGAAATTGAATGGGCGAGTCCCTTTAAGAAGCGACTATTTGCATATAATGGATGTTAATTTCTAAATTATTTTCACCAACTCATTACAGAAAACTGGATATGATTGAGCTATTTTAGATAACACTTTGAGAGCCTATTTGGAGTGATGTTTCTGAATAGAATCAAAAGCAGCCTGCAGTTGATGTGCCCGTAATTGATACGGCCTGAGAGAGCCATAGAGCTGGTGGATAGAAGGGCCTCTGTCTGGATGGAAATCTTTGCTCTGAAATTTACGTAGCTGTATCACCTGGGAAAATTTTGTTAACGTGGTTAAACTTTCTAATCTGCACATACATCTTGGGTTGCTGTGAAGTCTGCTAGACATTAGGTCTTGGCAAGAGTTTAGTATTTTGCCAGATATATGGAAAATTCTCAACAGATTGTAGCCACTTCTATAACTGAACCATCTAAGTTGCCTGTTTTATCACATTAACTTCTTTGAGATTAGAGTGCATGGGGGATGGATGGGGTTCCAAAACTTCAGTTGCCAAGCTGCAGTCACGATGCAAACGCCATTGTCCAAGCACGGCAAACATGGTAACAGGTGTCCAGCTTGTCCCTTCCATTGAGTTGCATCCACTCTTGGTACTAGGCCAAGTTTAAATGCTGTTCATTGTCTTAGAAAAGATTACATTACAATTAAGCATTGAAACGAAAAGTAACTGTATAAATAGAAACTCTCAAAAACAGAGCAGTGTCAAGTAAATTCGACATTGGCAAAGTAAATATTTGTCATTAGAAGGACAGCAATTTCCGATTTTCTTATGAAGAGACAAGCAGACGCTTTATTTGCTTAGAAAGAAAGATACCACCAAGGAGATGAAAAGTGGTGTCACATTTTGTTATTGAAATCATCCAAAAGAATGGGCCTCTTTCATGCCAAACAATACAACTAGAGGGCAGGAGAGGTCTGAATGGAATTTGTCTGAATAGATTTTGAAGTCTGATCTCACCAACTCATGCATTGCAAGGATATCTTTAACAGTGTTTTGGAATGATTTAACCAGTGACAGTTTTTAGAATTTTCTTGCTGGTACATAAAACATGGTGCTTCTTATACTCAACGATGATGATTTTATGTGGTTTTCATATTAGTAGAAAAGGACTGATTATACAACCCTACCTACATCTTTATCTTATAGAAGATGAAATGGGACTCTAGCTTCTCATACTAGTCTTTCTCTCCCTGAAAGAGTATAAGCTTCTTGCTTGAACTGGTGAGATTTTACTGTTCTGATGAGCTACTTTGGCTTTGAATCATTCTGCTTAAAAATAGCAAAGTGGTTGATATGAGAAGCTCAAAAATTGGAAGAAACATTGTGTGATGGAAAAAATAAAAGCCAGCATGCAGTTGAGCAGCTCCAAAGTCATAAACACATGAGTGGAACACTTCTCTGTAAGCCAGCAGTCTCAGACTAGCAACACATGGGAAGGAAGTTCCTAGGCTATTTTGTTGGACTAGAAACAGTCTTTCTTTTCTTGGGGCAGCAATGCTCTTCACCATGTGCCCTGCCAGAGCAGGAAATGAATCTTCCAATTGGACAAATGACCGGCAAAGGCACAAGCCATGGCCTTCCAAGGGGATGGACCACATCCCAGTGGAAAAAAGTAGCATCTTGTTCTGCTGCCACATCTGTGAGAAGGGGTAAGGTATTTAAAGATCTCTGAATGCCAAGCCTATGCCATTAAGAAACCATTTCTGTTTCAGATCCTTGGGGTTCCAAAGACACATTTTAGTCCAGGAAAGGAAAACATCATAAAATGGCTAAGATCACTCCCCTCTGGCCTCGTACCTCAGCTATCCTTACAATAGCCAGGGAGGGTAGATTTAAACATTCAGACTCATAAGCTTTGTATAAAAAAGGTTCTGCTAAAGTGACTAATACTTGTGTAATGTTGCTTGTTTCAGCTTCTTGGATGAGCTTGAATCTAAGGCACAGCGTGATCTATGAAGGTAGCAGCTTGTACTTACTAATTATCTCTTTCGTGTTGACTGATCCTGGGGCCTCCTGATTTACAGGCACAAGTGAGGGGAGGAGGGGGAAAGAGCTGATTAGCCTTGGCCAATACAGGAACATATGCTGAACCCTGGGTTGTGTTCAAAGCAAACAGGATTTATTCTCCCTTTAGTTATCCTGAGCATTAAGTACTCTCAGGTGGTGATGGGTGACAGCCATGAACTTGAAGGATGAACACAAGGAACGTGGTAAACCATTTTTCAACCACTTTGGATATGCCATCTGTTAAAGTAGCTCTGAAGATCAGTTTTGTTAATAACAGAGTTGAGATCCTGAGCTCCTATATCAAAGTGAGCGGAGGCAAATCTGTCTTAATATAAAAATGCTGACACTGGGGGCATGTGCCATGGAATTTTTGTCTTTTCTGCAAGGGAGAGGAGAAAGTAAGAAGAGAAAATGAACCTCTTCTTGCAAAAATTCCTGAGTCCATGAGTTCACGGCTAATGGGGGTTGACTGCAAGCAGGTTGGACCTCTGGTGTACTTTACAGAGGTTCTGATGAGATCAGAGCTCAGTACAAGTTGGTTTGCAGGGGAGGGCTCCTTTCTGATGATAGAATAAAAGAGGTCCTTGAGAAATCAAGCCTCAATACACTCATTATAACCAGTCTGGGTAACTATACCACCTCTCTTTGATGCTTCAATTTCCCTCACATTCTTTCTCAGTTCACTTCTGAATTAGGTAAACACTGAATCTGCCCTCAAGTTGAGTTCATTAATTGCTCAGTCTGCTCTTACTTTAAACCAGGGCTTGCAAACTCATACACTAATCAGGCCAGGGGGTAGGGGGGAGAGGGGAGCGGTGGTTGTGGTGATCAGTGCTGTTCCATTTGAAAAGTGCGACAGGCAGCCCTACAGACCTCCTGAGTGTTGCCTCAAGAACACCAGCCTAAGAGCAATTAGTCAAGAAATGAAAGTTGTCTGGAAAGGAAAAGGGGAACTGTCACTGTTTGCAATGCCATATTATATATAGACACCGTCAAAGACTCAAAAAAAAAAAAAAAAACCCCAAAAAACCTCGCTACAATTTTCCTGAATGAATTCAGCAAAGTTGCAGGATATAAAGTCAACACAGAAATGTTTGTTACATTTCTATACAAAATCAATACGGAAATATTTGTCGCATTTCTATACACTAACAAAGAACTATCAGAAAAGGAATTTTTAAAAAAATCCCACTTACAATTGCATGAAAAATATCTAGGGATTTGACCAAGGAAGCAAAAGATCTGTACACTGAAAACTGTAAGACGTTGATAAAAGAAATTAAGATGACACAAATAAATGGAAAGATATTGTGTGCTCATGGATTGGAAAATATTATTAAACTGTCCATACTACACAAATCAATCTACATGTTCAGTGTAATTCTTATCAAAATTCCAATGGTGTTTTTCACAGCAATAAAACAAACATTCCTAGAATTTGTGTAGAACCACAAAAGGTCCCAAATAGACAAAGCAATCTTTAGAATGAAGAGCAAAGCTAGAGGCATCATGCTCCTTGATATCAATCTATATTACAAAGCTATAGTAGTCAAAATAGTATGATATTGGCAAAAAACCCAGATGTAGATTGCTGGAACAGAATAGAGAGTCAAGAAATAAACCCACACACAGATGGTCAATTAATTTATGACAAAGGAGTAAAGGCTATATGATGGGGAAGGGACAGTCTCTTTGGTAAATGGTGTTAGGAAAACTGTATGGCCACATGTGAAAGAATGAAACTGGACCCCTATCTTACGCTACACACCAAAGTTAACTCAAATGGGTTACAGACAAATGCATGAACTGATATCATAAACCTCCTAAAAGAAAAATAAGCTCTTTGATACTGGTCTTGGAGATGATTGTTTGAATCTGACACTAAAAGCAGAAAAAGCAAAAATAAACAGATAAACTAAAAAGATTTTCCACAAAAAAGTAAACCATCAACAAAATAAGACAACTACTAAATGGAAAAAAATACTTGCAAATCATATCTCATAAGAAATTAATATCCAAAATATAACAAGAATCTACACAGCTCAATAGCAAAAAAACCCCAAAAGGTTTAAAAGACAGGACGATCTGAAGAGACATTTTTCCACACAAGACACACAGGTACATGAAAAGATGCTCAACATCACTCTCTTGTCGGGGAAATGCAAATTGAAATCACAACGATATATCACCTCACACCTGTTAAGACACCTAAAGATACAAGAGATTACAAATGTTGGTGAAGATGTGGAGAAAGGGAAGCGGTGTGCACTGCTGGCAGGAACATAAATTGGTACAGCCGCTATGGAGCACAGTATAGAGGCTCTCCAAAATGTTAAAAATAGACTGCCATATGATCCAGGATTTCCACTTGGTATTTATTTGATGAAACTGAAAATGCTAGCTGGAAAAGATACATGCACCCCATATTTATTGCAGCATTATTTATAGTAGTCAAGGCATGGAAACAACCTAAGTACCCTCTGAAGGATAAATAATTGTGTGTGTGTGTATATATATATACAGGGCTTCCCTAGTGGCTCAGACAGTCAAGAATACACTTGCAATGTGGGAGACCTGGGTTTGATCCTTGGGTTGGGAAGATCTCCTGGAGAAGGGAAATGCTACCCATTCCAGTATCCTGGCTTAGAGAATCCCGGTGGACAGAGGAGCCTGGTGGGCTGCAGTAATTGTGTGTATATATATATATATATATATATATATATATATATATATATATATGGAATACTATTCAGCCATAAAAAAGAATGAGATCTTGCCATTTGCAAAACATGGATGGACCTTAAAGGCATTATGCTAACTGAGATAAATCAGATAGAAAGACAAGTATTGTTTGATCTCACTTATATGTGGAATCTTAAAAACAAAACAAAACTAAGCACATACAGATTGGTGATTAACAGAGCCAAGCAGAGCGAGTGGGAGATGGGGGAGGAATTCGATGAAGACAGTCAAAATGTCCAAACTTCTTGCTATAACTAAGTACTTGGGAGGTAATGTGCAACATGGTAAACACAATTAACACTGTTGTATATTATATATGAAAAGTCCTAAAGAGAGTAAATCCTAAGAATTTTCATCAGGAAATTTTTTTTTCCATTTCTTTAATTTTATATCTATATGAGAAGATAGATGTTCAGTAAACTTCGTGGTCATTTCATGATGTATGTTAAGTCAAATCATTATGTTGCATGCCTTAAACTTACACAGTGCTATATATCAATTGTATCTTCATAAAACTGGAAGAAAAACCTAAGAGTGGTCCAGTGTTATTAGACAAACAATATGGAAGCTTAAATCCCAGTTTTTAATGTGAAATCTCTTCATTTTTAAAAGCTGGCAACAAATTCAAAACTTTTCAGACCATTTTCTGGGCAAAAAAAAAACCCACATCTGTAGGCCAGATCTATCTCAAGGGATGACAAATTCCAGCCTCTGGGAATTTAAACAAAAAACAAAAAAACACACCTGCCAATGTGTGTAAGTCAGACCCATTTCTCTTTCAGTCCTCCGGAAGCAACTCAACACTCCTCTCACTCTCCCGCTGAGTTTGCTCGCTGCCTCCCTCCCTCCCCCCCTACTTTTGTGGGGGTGTATGCATGTGCAAGCACAGAGAACATGGCCTCAGATGGGGCTTCCCTTTCAACATTTGCCCCAGCCCCATTTCTGATCCCAATCAGAGAAGGGGATATTCCCAACTGTCTTCCATTCATGGGAGAGCTCGTCATGTGCCGGAAGTTACAACATCATGCAAAAGGGACACATTCAACTCAAATGGATGAATTCTTTCTTTCAGGCCAAGAGAATCGAGATTAGGGGGCTCTAAAGGGAAGCGAGGTTCCCTGCTAACAGCTGGGTCATAGGCTCAGCTGCTCTACTGAACAGGATGAACAACTCAAGCTTTATTCAAAGTGGGGTCCTTGGGGCCAGGTTGGGAGCCCATTGCAGGAGGACATGATTGCTGTCAGAGACCCACAGCCTCTCCTTGGTGTCCTTGGACAAGGTGCCTGGGAGATGGGCCACTGGCAGCCTCAAGGAATCCACCCACACTGCCCCAGCTCAGAGAGAGTCTGTGTCAGGATGCTGGTGACCCAGAGGCTGAGGATGGGCCTTGCTCATGTGTCTGGTTCCCAACTCCATCTCCAGGGCCGCCATCCTGGCCCTTCTGACACCTCCAGGCCTTTTCAACACATTCCAGCCCATCTCCATGCTCCCAGTCTTGCCCCTCCTCCCCATCATCGAATCCATCCTTAACACAACCACACCAACACAATTTCTTTTCTCAAAAACTTCCCATGGAAGTATTTCCTACTGCTTATAGGATCAAGTCCTGTCTCCGCAGGTTAAAGTATTTACCCAGGGCCATCTCTGAGCCTTGGATTTAGAAAAGGCAGAGGAACCAGAGATCAAATTGCCAGCATCCATTGGATCATTGAAAAAGCAAGAGAGTTCCAGAAAAACATCTACTTCTGCTTTATTGACCATGCCAAAGCCTTTGACTGTGTGGATCACAATCAACTGTGGAAAATTCTTCAAGAGATGGGAATACCAGACCACCTGACCTGCCTCTTGAGAAACCTATATGCAGGTCAGGAAGCAACAGTTAGAACTGGACATGGAACAACAGACTGGTTCCAAATTGGGAAAGGAGTACATCAAGGCTGTATATTGTCACCCTGTTTATTTAACTTATATACAGAGTACATCATGAGAAACTCTGGACTGGAAGAAGCACAAGCTGGAATCAAGATTGCTGGGAGAAATATCAATAACCTCAGATATGCAGATGACACCACCCTTATGGCAGACAGTGAAGAAGAACTAAAGAGCCCCTTGATGAAAGTGAAAGAGAAGAGTGAAAATGTTGGTTTAAAACTCAGCATTCAGAAAACTAAGATCATGGCATCTGGTCCCATCACTTCATGGCAAATAGATAGGGAAACAATGGAAACAGTGATAGACTTTAACTTTGGGGGTTTCAAAATCACTGAAGATGGTGACTGCAGCCACAAAATTAAAAGACATTTGCTTCTTGGAAGAAAAGTTATGACCAACCTAGACAGTATATTAAAAAGCAGACACTACTTTGCCAACAAAGGTCCATCTAGTCAAACCTATGGTTTTTCCAGTAGTCAAGTATGGGTGTGAGAGTTGGACTATAAAGAAAGCTGAGCATCAAAGAATTGATGCTTTTGAACTGTGGTGTTGGAGAAGACTCTTGAGAGTCCCTTGGACTGCAAGGAGATCCAACCAGTCTATCCTAAAGGAAATCAGTCCTGAATATTCATTGAAGCTGAAACTCCAATATTTTGGCCACCTGATGCAAAGAACTGACTCGTTTAAAAAGACCCTGGTGCTGGGAAAGATTGAGGGCAGGAGGAGAAGGGGATGACAGAGGATGAGATGGTTGGATGGCATCACCAACTCAATGCACATCAGTTTGAGTAAGCTCCGGGAGTTGGTGATGGATAGGAAAGCCTGGTGTGCTGCAGTCCATGGGGTTGCAAAGAGTTGGACACGCCTGAGTGACTGAACTGAACTTATCTCTGAGCTGTGTTGATCATGGCCTCATGATAGGGTCTGGCAACCCAGAAAGGGGCTGGGAAGAGCTAACATCTATTGGACTACTGTGTACTGTGTGTTACATTTCACAAATGTGGTCTTGCTGCTGCTGCTGCTAAGTTGCTTCAGTCGTGTCCGACTCTGTGGGACCCCATAGACGGCAGCCCACCAGGCTCCCCCGTCCCTGGGATTCTCCAGGCAAGAACACTGGAGTGGGTTGCCATTTCCTTCTCCACTGCATGGAAGTGAAAAATGAAAGCGAAGTTGCTCAGTCCTGTCTGACTCTGTGCGACCCCGCGGACTGCAGCCTCCCAGGCTACTTCACCCATGGGATTTTCCAGGCAAGAGTACTGGAGTGAGGTGCCATTGCCTTCTCTGAAATGTGGTCTTAGGCTCAGCTAAAACCTTGTTAAACCCTCCCAGTGGCTCCAGCTGTCAAGTCAGTTAAACCACCTCCACTCTGCAGATGAGGATATGAAAACTTGGATAAAGCTTTCTTCCCTTCTAGCTGTCAGAGTGAAGCTGGGGCTCGTATCCAAGTTGTGGGGTCCATGCTTTCTCCCCTCCTGTGGCCTGGCCTCCAGCCTGGGGCTCACCCTACACTCCAGATTCCTGACTGCTCATGCCACATTTTCACTCTCAATCGGCATCTGAAACCTAACACATCCAAACGCCCCAACCTTCCCTGCCAAACCAGCTCTTCCCGCCTCTTCTGTTTTACCTTACATCCTTCTCAGACCCGAAATTCCTGAGTCAGCCCTGATTCCTTTCTTTTTTTCAACCCTACAGATATAATCAAGCCATATTTATCCAGAATCCAAATGCTTTTCATCACTTCTACCACCACGGCCCTAGTCTGTGCTGCCATCATCAAAGCCTGGATTATTACAACAGGCTCCTGAGACGTCTTTCTACTTCTACACTCATTCCCCTCCCCTGTTTATTTTCAACAGAGCAGTAGTGTCATCCCTTTAAAACAGCTCTCCATGCCACTAAAACACAAGGCCCTCAGAATAGCCCAGTGGGCCCTGTATGCTCTCTGGGTTACTTTCGTTCCCATCTCCATCTCCCGCTCATCCGGCCTCCTGTTGGTTCTCACCCTTGCCCAGCATGCTCCTGTCTCCTGGACCTTGCATTTCTGCTCCTGCTCTCTGTCTGGAACATGTGCCCCAGATTCCCGCCTGGTCTGCTCCTTCAGCCTCGTTGGGTCTGTGATTGAAGCCCACCTTGCCTGAGCACCATTTTTCAAGCAGCAGCTTTTTCCTGGAACATTTTAACCCTTCTTATTTTTCTTCCCTACTTCTCTCTTCTCTGCTTATTTTGGAGTAAAAGTTCCAAAGTTGGGGAGAGAGGGAGTTTAGTTCCATCGAAGGCAATGGCACCCCACTCCAGTACTCTTGCCTGGAAAATCCCACGGATGGAGGAGCCTGGTGGGCTGCAGTCCATGGGGTCGCTAAGAGTCGGACACGACTGAGCGACTTCACTTCACTTTTCACTTTCACGCACTGGAGAAGGAAATAGCAACCCACTCCAGTGTTCTTGCCTGGAGAATCCCAGGGATGGGGGAGCCTGGTGGGCTGCCGTCTGTGGGGTCGCACAGAGTCGGACACGACTGAAGTGACTTAGCAGCAGCAACCACCAATTGAACCAAACTTTGAAAACTCTATCCCTCTAGGTTCAAAGGGGCTTCATCATATCGGTTCTTGAGAAAGAGTGAGCTCAGGGATTCCCATGTCCCTCCTGGCTGACAGTCCAGACACACCAGCTCTGTGTCAGCTGCCTGGTCAGCTTTGGGCACGTCTGCTCCATGGAGCCAGAAGGAATGGAGGGAAGAACAGAGCCTTGCTCACCTGGTGACTTTCAGAGAGTCCACATGGTCAGTAGATTTCCTCAGGCAGGCACTTGGCAAACATGTGTTGAATTAGACTGAAGTCTCCCTTTGGGTGTTCTATTGAAATTACGCAACTGGGGATTGATGATCCACCCACACGGTCCCGCTAACATGTAATTGTGGTTGGTTGTGATGCCTCTGCCAGGCTGCCTTTTCCCCTCAGCAAACTCTATAATGATTTCCCTGCGCTCTAATGCGAGATGAGAAGTGAGAATGAAGAGGAAAAAGTGAGATTTTTAACATTCTTTCTTTTTCACATACTTCCCTGGTAACTCTAATAGGATTCTATTGGATCTGGGTTTTAAAACCATTCTGTACATAGGAGGAATAAACAGTCGCCATATACCTTCTTTTGGTGGGTTATGCTGCTACAATGGGATGAGTGATTTTGAATACTAATACTTTGTTTTTTCATTCAGTGGGCACTTATGGAGGACCTCCTGAAAAAGAGGGCAGAGTGATGTGGAAAAAGCTCAGGCTTTCACGTTTAAAACATCTGGGTATGAATCCTAGGTCTGCACCACCAGCTCTATGACTGTGGACAAGTTCCGTGACTCCTTTCAGCCTTTACCAGATGTTGGTAAAGAATTGGCCTAAAATGCAGGAGACCCAGGTTTGAACGCTGGGTCGGGAAGATCCTCTGAGAAGGGAGTGGCAACGTAGGCCAGTATTCTTGCCTGGAGAATTCCATGGAAAGATGAGCCTGTTGGGCTACAGTCCATGAGGTTGCAAAGAGTCAGACATAACTTTGACTTTTCACTTTCACAACTTTCACTTTCCACAACTTTTCACAGTGACTAACACTTTCACTTTTCACTTTCCCAGATGTAAAATGGGCTCAGTGTTTATTTATAGTAAGATTTACAGATCCATGCCAAGCCTCTAATAGCACCTGGAATATACTAGCAACTCAGTAAGCACTAATCAGCATGATTATTATATGTCAAGCATAATGTTAGGTCCTATGGTTGCAAAGAAACATATTATACAGTATATGCCTGCAAGGAGACTGGTATGAAAACAGAAAACTGCCAGGTTATCAGAGAGAGATGGAGGTACAAGCCAAGTGTTGGAAGAACTCAGAGAAGGGGGCCACTCACTCTCTGCAGGTAGCTCATTATCAAGGGGTAATCAGGGAAGGTGTCCCAGCAGAGGTGATACCTGAGCTGAGTCTAGGAAAGTGAGTGACATTGTTCTGGCAGACTAGCTGTGAATGCCACATTAAAGACGCCAAGGATGCAAGTGCATGGCAGGATTACTGTGTTTGGTGCAGATCTTATCCCTTGAGACACTGATGGAGAAACGCACAAAAGTGAGGCCAAAGAGGAAGACAAATGCTGGCAGTGGTGTTGAGGAGAAAGCCCAGGGTACTTGACTACTCGTTTGTTGCCACCTCTGGAGTTTGGCAGGGCTAAAGCCATGCCTGTGGGTGCAGGACACTAGGGCATTGAGAAGTCTGATGCCAACACAGAAGAGGGATGAAGGTGACAATGGAGGGCTCAAAGTCGCCCCCTCACAGAGGCTCCCTTACCTTCTGTTTGAAGTGGATTTTCTCTCCCCCCAAGCACCCGCTTTCAATTCCCAGCACTTAATATCTTTGGAAATGAGTTTGTATGTTTATTTGCTTCCCTTTTAAATCACTGTCTCCCCCCAAAAGTAAGAGTCCAGCATGTCTTGATCACCACTAAATCCTCAACACACCACACAGCGCTCAGAGAGACATGGGGTCAGCCATGTGTCAGAACAGTCTGAGAGATCCTGGGAACAGCTATGTTTCTTACTCCCTTTATTAGATGCTTTCTGTTTATACTTTCAATTATGTTGACCTAGATATGTTTTTTATTGATTTTATGGAGGTACAATTGACATATTATAAAAAGTTTCAGGTATACAACATAAGGATTTGATATTTTTATATTGTAAAATCATCACCACAATAAGTCTACCTAACGTGCATAGTTTAATTTTTTTCTCTTTTGATGAGCACTTTAAAGATCTACTGTGTGCATGCTCAGTTGTGTCTGACTCTTTGGGACTCTATGGACTATAGTCCGCTAAATCCCTCAGTTCATGGGATTCTCCAGGCAAGAATACTGGAGTGGGTTGTCATTTCCTCCTGAAGGGGATCTTCCTGACCTAGGGACCAAACAAGGGTCTCCTACGTTGCAGGCAGATTCTTTACCACTAGCGCCACCTGGGAAGCCCCTAAGATCCGCTGGGTTGGCCAAAAAGTTAATTTGAGTTTTTCCATACATTCTTACAGAAAAACGCAAACAAACTTTTTGGCCAATCCAATACTTTCTTAGCAACTTTCAAATATGCAATGCAGATTATATATACCATTCTGTATACTACATCCTCATGACTTATTTATAACTTTGAAGTTTGTAGCTTTTGACACCCTTCACCCATTTTGCCTAGCCTTTACCCCCTGCCTCTGGCAACCGCCGATTGAGTCTCCATATCTGAGTCTTGTTTTTGCTTTTTAAGTTTCCACACATAGGCTTATATGATATGCCTTTTTCTGACTTATTTCTCTAAGCATAATATCCTATGCTATATATTTTTCAGCTCCTCGTATTAGACACTTTCTGTTTACACTTTTAATCATGCTGACCCAGATATGTTTCCATTATTGCAGGTTGCCTTCTTTTTTTTTGGAGGAAGACAGGCTGTGTTTTTTAAATATGTGATAATATTTAATACCTTTTAAAATGCAAGACACTGGAAATCTTTATTATATTTAGGATAAAAATGAACACATCAGTCATCTTCTAAATCAGACCCACCTGGGATCCCTGAGCCCGCCCTCTAACAGAACCCACCCTTGCTAATTAAGTCCTGATCACTTGGAAAAGACTCAAGTAACAATAATATAACTTCTATTAATATGACTCCTCTAGTTTTTCGGCAGATAGATCCTAAGCACTGCAACTTTTTTGGGCATTTTCTGAGTTCGATTGGATAATTCTGTATTTCACTCATTATACCTGCAGCTTTTAAACTGATCTCTGGTTTAAGGATATTAGGTAAAGTTGTTCTTTGTTTGGATTACTTTTTCTCCTCTAGGTTAAAATGCATGTTCCCTGGGATTGAATTACATGGTCACTCATGAAGCTACCAGAAACCATACATAGAAAAGTCATTAGCACTGTTGTGTACTCATGGGTGAAACCAACATCGGTTAATAAGTGAAGGAGGTCATCAGCTGGACAAGCCTACCATCTGGGAGTCGCCTTAGACCCTGGATATGAACTTGAGCCTGAAAGGCCCTCACCCCACAGGACCAAGGGATTTCTTAACATCACCACCGACCACACACTTCTTCCTCTCATTAGCTTCTTTCTTCTGCCTCCAAACCACAGGGGAGAACATCCCCAGTGATTCCAACCACCCTTGCCTCCCTTGTTAATGAATCCCAGGAAGGGAGATTTAAAACAAACTGGAGAGTGCCTTGGAAGCACAGGCCAAGATTTGGGCAACTGGAACCCCAGTCTCCTGGGCCTCGTGAGGTGGGGTGAGGGGCAGGATGCTCTTAAAGTGAAAGTGGCTCCACAAACAAATGGGCTAAAGACTATGAAGCCAGCATACGTGACTCAGTTTACCAAAGATGCTGATGTATTCCTGTGAGACTGATGACCTGGTGCTGTGCAGGCATGAGAAACAGCTGGCCCTTCTCCGCACAGTGTCTATTTTTATTTAGACAGAGAAAGGCAGATATTCTTTTACCTAATGTTAAAGGCTCCTTTTCTATGTTTTCTGTTAGTCTGCAGGATTAGGTCTGTCAGCCAACCTGTGACTTCATCTTTTTATCCTTCAAATCTCAACTCATATATTAATAACAATTTAGAATTATGGCCAACACTTACAGTACACTTATATGGACTAAGCACTATTATGCATAATATGCTTTATGCATATTAATTCATTGGCTTTTGCATCATCCCAGTTAGCCACTTTGCTAATAAGCAACTAAGGCACAGAGAGGTTAAATAACTTTCCCAAGGTCACACAGTAGGCAAGCGGAGGGGCTAGGATCTGAACCCTAAGCAGACAGGATTTTAGCTGAAGTGTGCACCTCATGATTGTAACATGCCATGAACTTTGGTGGCGGACAGTCTGGAGGGGACTGCAATGTAGGAGGCAGGGAAAAGGCAAGAAACATGAGAAGGTCCTTTATAACAGTATACTCTGTACTGCAGCTACTGTTTGCTGCCAGCTACGGTGTGGCTGCCATAAGAAATACAAACGGCATGAGCTGGAAGGGTGGCCTGTTCTAATCAAGTTGGCATCTTCAGGCCCGCAGTTGACAGACACGAGCGGCAAGCTTTGAGCTGCCTGCACCTCCGTTTCTGCCCTGTCAGCAGGACCATTTGTCAGTGGAGCTCACGTGGTAGATTGCTGGTAGAGTGAGCCAACTGCAGCGGTCCCCATGTGCCCTCAGGCTCGCTGTCTTCCTGCTCTCCTTCCTCTCCAAACATAACATAATTATCTGAGAACAGGTTCCACTTCAAACTTCTATAAGAGGCAGTGGCTTAAAACAATCTGGGCCGGGTGAGTGGGTAACTTGTGATTTATTTATTCTTCCTCTAGAGGGAGCTCTTTAGTCCAGGCATTTAGATACTCAAATACACCACATTTGTGGTGGAAAACAACTTATCAGGGGAAAAGAGGCAGACATCTCCATCCCATACCAGCAAGGACTGCATCATCTCCTGCCCTATTAGTAACAAGTCATATCAGTAACCACCTGAGCTGTCACTTGTTCCAAGCTTGGTCTTTATCATCAGACATAGAAATGGGGCTTAGGCCAGCAACACTGCCCCAGCCGGCTTATATTATCCCCA
This sequence comes from Ovis canadensis, assembly GCF_042477335.2. NCBI lineage: Eukaryota > Metazoa > Chordata > Mammalia > Artiodactyla > Bovidae > Ovis > Ovis canadensis. Next base: position 85,442,019 of record NC_091250.1, read on the forward strand.
TTTTACTGACGGGGAAAGCGAGGCTTAGAGAAGTTATGTAGTTTATCCAAAATGACACAGCACTAAGGCAAAGGAGCTGAAAGTTGAACATAGCTCTGTCTGGGAATTTGTTGCTGATTTAAACAATGTGTAATGGGCTTCCCAAATGACACTAGTGGTAAGGAACCTGCCTGCCAATGCAGGAGACGTAAGAGACACAGGTTCGATCTCTGGGTTGGGAAGATCCCCTGGAGGAGAGCACGGCAACGCACTTCAGTATTCTTGCCTGGAATCCCCATGGACAGAGGAGCCTGGTGGGCTAGAGCCCATAGGGTCGCCGAGTTGGACATGACTGAAGTGACTTGGCATGAGCACACAATTATCAAGTTATCTTAGTCCTTAACGTGGGTCACGTGCTTCGAAGCACTTTCCCCTCTGTTCACTTAATCCTTACCACCACCTAATGAGGTAGATATAATTATCATGCCCACGTTGCACATGTAGAAACATAATACAGAGGTTCACTTGCCTAGGGTCACACAGTACCTAGGGTGACAGGCCATCCCAGCTTGCCTTTGGACTGACTGGGTTCTTGGGATGTAGGATTTTCAGTTTTAAACCCAGGCCAGTCCCAGGCACACCAGGACAAGCTGGTCACCCGGTAAAGGGCAGAAAGAGAGTTTAAGTCAGAGTCACGACTCCAAATAACATGCTCTTTACTATGGTGTGTGTGTTAGTCACTCAGTCGTGTCCGACTCTTTGCCACCCCTTGGACTGTAGCCTGCCAGGTTCTTCTGTCCATGGGATTCTTCAGGCAAGAAGACTGGCGTAGGTTGCCATTCCCTTCTCCAGGGGGTCTTCCCAACCCAGGGATCAAACTCGGGTCTCTCGCAATGCAGGCAGACTCTTTACTGTCTGAGACACCAGGGAAGCCCCTTTACTATGGTACACTATGGCCTTTTTTCCTTTTTCGTATATTTTGCTCCACGATTTCACAGAAGCAGAAGCGACTGAGGTGGGGGCTTTCATGGTTTCAGTGCCTCCCAGTGTGTGCTCAGATGACACCCTCTTAGCAGGGCCTCCAGAAGACCACCTCCCTACACCGCTGCTTCAGTTCCGCCTCACAGCAGCCCCGACAGGTATGGAACACATGCAATTCCAGGGCTTTCCCACAACTGGAAGAATCAGCTTCACTTGTTAGTGAGCAGGACCCTGGCTGATAGCAAGGGGTGCCTGATGAATACCAGGCTGCTCCCTGGGGTGATGTCTAAGAATTCCAAAGCCCAAACCAGATGTGAAGTTGACAGTGCTTAATGAGCGACGGTTGAGGGCTCAGGCACAGTCCACATGCCAGATCAATTCCTCACAGAGACGTCACAGTGGTTTATCCACTCTGTGAGTCTCCGGCATCTTTGGGGTCACGAAGTTGTTTCCTGGATGTTTTGGGGGAAGGGAGAGCAGACAGTTCCCGAGGCACAAATGATTGGAGTCTTCCGTCAGCTTTCCATGGATTACAGTGTGTGTGTGTCGGGGGAAGGGTCATCGTTTTGGGGAGGCTAACATTTAGGTCCCTGCAATTCATGGCTCCATTTAGACTTGTCATCTTTATTTTTAAAATGCTTAAAAATGACCAAGGTTCAGCTTCTCATTTTTGGGAAATTGGGCTATGGGTCAATGGCGCTTTCTATTTCAGGATTGACTAGGAACTGTGTTTAGGGGAATGGGAAACGGTGGGTTTCACGGTGGTGAGGTTTTCTAAATATTGGAACTGACTGCCCAGTGAGGTTTTCTGATGGGCTCTGAAAGCAGCCTAGGCTTCTAGCCACCTCGGATGAGGTTTTGAGAGCCTCAATTTCTGTGAAATCTGCACAACCCCAGGGGCTGCTCAGAGGTGATGGTTTGGCATGGGGATGGGGGAGGGGTGGGAGACCGTATCAGGACCCTCCAGTGGAAATCATCCCCAGATGCTATTTTAAAGCCTCTCCTTCTTTCCTCTAAGTGCCCTCAGGGCCAACTCAAAATGCCCCAGTTTTTCCAAGCTCTTTCTGGGCTGGATGTCCAGAGCCCTCCTGGATGGACTTTACGGGACTCTCAGGTATTGAGAAAGTGGGTTCTGTCTTGCTCTGTGTTTGAGAATATGCCTTGTGAAGATACTTTGCTCTTTTGTGCCAAATCTTTTTGCCTGAAACAAAAACCCTATTTTCCCAGCCAGCTTCTGTTTGCTAAGTGAACTGCTTCTTCCTTCTCACTATATTCCCTGACTCCTGTGAGTCATATTTCATTTCCCCCAAGTTGTGTTATGCAAATGGGGGAGGGAGCACTTGCAGGAAACGCTGGCTCTTCTTTTTCTCAGATAATCGAACACTTCTTTCTCCTCGTCTTGCCAGCCCTGCCCTTTGGCTGCGGCTTGGCCCCATGTGTTTGGTGTGGCACAGTCAGTGCCCTCGACAAGACTTCTGCAGTCCAGTACATCTGCAAGCTGTCGCTCCTCACACACACGACTCTACCACGGGCCTCTTCCCTGGATCTGTTTGAACGGTGGCCATGCCAACTCATATTCTCCAGTGATAACACTAATCCCACTTTCTCCACTGATGCTTCAGGGAATCACTCTGCTCTCTGAACTCATTCCTCCCTTCCACAAAGGTCTGCTGCTGCTGCTGCTGCTGCTAAGTCGCTTCAGCCGTGTCCGACACTGTGCGACCCCATAGACAGCAGCCCACCAGGCTTCCCCGTCCCTGGGATTCTCCAGGCAAGAAGACTGGAGTGGGTTGCCATTTCCTTCTCCAATGCATGGAAGTGAAAAGTAAAAGTGAAGTCGCTCAGTCGTGTCTGACTCTGTGCGACCCCATGGACTGCAGCCAACCAGGCTCCTCCGTCCATGGGATTTTCCAGGCAAGAGTACTGGAGTGGGGTGCCATTGCCTTCTCCGCACAAAGATCTGAGTGGCCACCAAACCCAGGGCTAGGTGTTCCTAAGGCTCTGCCCTTTACTAGCTAGTGATCTAGCACAGAAACAAGATTGGTCTGAACCACACACTCTTAGCTCCAGGACAATATTTCACTCCAAATTGACGGACACTGCTTATATCTCTCGGACTAGCTAGCAAACCCCCTGAGATCACGTCTTTTGTATCCTCCACCATGAGAACAGGATTAACAGCATGCTGGATATTCATAAAATACTTAGTCTTATTAGAATCTAATTAAAATAGTCCCCTTTTTAAATTTCAAAAGCAATAGAGGTTCAGAGAAGAAATTTTTGAAAATATAGAAAAAAGAAAATAAAGATCCCATAATGATCCCACAAAGAAGTCTTGCTAATCTTTATTTTTGCTAATCTGTTATTTTATTCCTCTAATCTCTTTAAATGTATAGACACACATATCCATCTGTTTATACTTATTTTTTTCCCATAACTGGACCAAATGAGATGCACGTTTTTAAGGCATTTGAGATACATTGATAATAGTTATCTACAGCAGCAGCAGCATATCAACATGCTTGTTCCCCTACCCAGTGGTTCTCAACCTTATGAACAATAGAATCACCTGGGAAGATTTTTAAAAATCCAGCCTCTCAGGTACTTAAATGTGCATCTCTGGGGTGGGTCTACCATGCATCCATGTTTTTGTAAAGCTCTCCAGCTGATCTTAATGTGCAGCCTGGTTGAGAACCACCAGCCCAACCTTTTCCATCTCACTGATTATTTTAGTTGATTGAGTTATAGAATCTGCTTAGAACTGACTGCTCATCAGCCAGCCACTACTGCGTGAATCCTTGAAATCATGTATTTCTCACTGTTGGTTCTGAGCGACCAGGGGTGCTGGCTTCCAGGGCACTGCTGAAGTATTTCCCTCACTCCTCCTTGAAGGCTGTGCTGGGAACCATCCGTGGAGATAGTCTTGGGTGGTGAGAACCAGGTGTGCAGTCCCTTAGGGAAGGAGGTGGGATGGTGTTTCTTTCCCTGCTATCGAATCTGGACTTGGAAAAGGATTATGACTCATTGTCATCTCCTCCATGGGAAAGCGGTCACTTAACCCTGATGTTCCACAGTGCATGGCAGGCGGAGGGGTGGGGGTGGGCGAGGGGCTACAATGTGCTGCACAAATCAGTGTTTTATCTAAAATGCAATTCGCTGAATTCTTACAGTTTTATTTGCATGGTATAGTTAAGATATAATTGGGCCAACAACACATCAAAGGATGGCCATTATGATCACAAAGGGTAAATTGAAAGGCCACCTCAGTAAACACAGTGATAGATTTTTATGTGAAGGTCTTTCCCATCATCCTAGATGGTTAAACCTTTTAATAGAACCTACTGGGTTCTCTTTCAGCTCTAGCTTCTATAAGCGTAAAATAATAAATCCCTATTGGGAGCTAGGCTGAGTGCTTAATATATGACAGGCTGTCAATGAACACGTGTTAAGTGTTGATACAAGCATATTTTAATAATTAGATTCTTGATTCCAACAACCTATGTAGAAGTGTCACCCAATTCATGGTTTGACAGTCTCATTTAAAATTGAAATAACTTTAACAATACCCCTAACTTTCTCATCATCCCATTTATTTCCACACTCATTTTTAAATCTCCTCAGGTGATCCCACTGTTCATCCAAGGTTAAGAAACACTGGAAGGGGATGCAGTGACACACTGATAGTAAAGCTATTTTCACGCCCTCTCTCCCCTACTCTCTCTTCTCACTTTCTCTCTGTCACACACACACACAGCTTATAAAATCCTTGAAGCGGTAAACGTCTTAAGGTACCACTTACCCAGCATGTGTTCTTAATGACTTTCAACAAGCAGAGTTTAGGGTTTGCCTCCTGTTAAAGGCTCTGTCTGTACCGTGACCCTTCAACAGTCGGTGTTTGGTTTTGACCCCTATGACCCTGACTGAATCCTCAACATGGCTTTAGCCCCAACTTTCTACCACTTGTGAGCTTGGAGGTTGCCTTTTTGGTTTCAATCCATTTGATTCGGTTTCCTTTTTCTTTTCTAGGAATTGAACAATCCCTAGGGAAGGGATAGCATGGAAAGGGAGTGGAAAAAGAACGTAAGGGAAACCTAAGTGTTGGCTGTTTGCCAACCATCTAATTTATCACTCAGCTTGCTCATGACTAAAATCTATCGTCAGAGAACTGCACTGAAGTCAACGGGGGTCAAACAGTTTAATCTGTCCAGTTATTCCAGAGGGAATAAACAGGGCCCCAGATTTATCAGAGAAATGTGGACTTCCAAGTTGTCCAAGCAAGCTTTTATCCATCTGCCAACACTGGGGAAAGGAGAGTGGGGAGTAAAGCTGCAGAGCATCGTCACAAACAGCGGGTGACTTACGTCTCTAAAGGATGGAATTTTGATGCCAAGAGCCTTTAGATTTGAACTCTTAGATATTTTAAAGTTTTATTTAGATGATAGGCCTTTCATCTGCTATGAGTTGTTTATCATAAGATAAAAATTGCACAGACCTCCAGCTAGATTAAATAATAGGACCTTCGAGAAATCTTCGAAGGGAAGATCAACCTAGGCATGGGTTTCTGTTCTTGACTAAGTAAAGGATAATTAGAGAGAAAGAATGTTATACTCTGATTTTTGAAAATGACTACCTCAAGCTGTATAATGAGTTTAAGTATGAATATGTACATCTCATGCAAAATCAGACAGATTTTCTGATTTGTATGAGGACTTGAAAGTATAATTTTGGCCTCTTCATATGAAGACAGGCTCGGATATTGCAGAAATCACTCTGGATACAGGTGGTCTCAGACACCCTGCCAATTGTCCTAAGATACCCTCTGGGGACTCCATTTACACTGTCCCCTCTCCACCTGCTTGCCTGTCAGTGACAGAGGATTTGGGTAATTACAGTAGATGATTCTGTTAATTCAATACTGAGAACTGATCTTCAGAAGACAACTTTTTCTATTAATTGTTATCTGGCTGGTCAGCCTATTCTTAAATTGACCATCAATTGGAGTACATAAAACTGACATTTTGGATAAGTCTTTGTTCTCCCAGAAAACCAGGAGATTTACCTGACATCTGCTCTCTTAATGTTAATAGCATCAGTGTGTTTGGGGAAGATATGGTTTGATAAGAAACAGTCCAGGAGGACTTCCCTGGCAGTGGTTGAGACTGTGTTTCCACTGCAGGGGCCATAGGTTTGATCCCTGGTTGGGGAATTAAGGTCCTGCATGTCAAGCAGCAGAGCCAAAAAAAAGAAAAAGAAACAGTTCAATGTTTAAACTAAAGTGGGTTCTCCCCCACAGCCTCTGTTTTAAAATTATAGTCAACAAGGCTTTCATTGGACCTTGACAGCACTTTATTCATCACCTTGTTGAAATTTTGCAGTGATTTGAAGAGCTGGTGATGGAGAGTGACGTCTCTTGTCCCAGTAATAGCCCATGAGCCAGGTTGTAAGTGGCCTTCTGCTGGGCAGACACTTGTTGAGCCTTCTGCTACTCTTTCATACGTGGTATCTTTCACATTTACTGGGCGGCCTACATACTATTGTGTCTCCATTTTACAGATGGGGAAATAGAGTCAGAGAAAACCAAGTCATTCATTCAAGATCACACAAGAAGACCAGGATGATTTTCCTGGAAGTCATTCAATGCTAACAACTGGCAGATGGCAGATCAAGAAAAGGAAAATGGGTCTATATGACTTCAAGTCCATTTCTTTCTACCAGTAAATGTCATCTTCAGAATGAATCCAATTCCTGGGAAGTTTATTGCATTTCTGAGGAGACTGCTAGTAAGGTTTAGGGGATATAAGCACAGTTGGGCAGTTTGGATTCTGCACAAAGGTGCCCAAGTGAGGGTTTGAGGGCCAGCATCCAGCTTGTGCTCTGCCTTCCAAGTTAAGTGCCAGCAAAGAATTCACCTGCCAGGAGGAAGGGGCCCTTTTTTTTTTTTAAAAAAAGTCTCTGTCCATTTGCTAAGGGACTGCTTTATTCTAATTTACACATGATCTAAAGGTGGTCTAGTGTGGAAGGAATCTTTGAGTGTACAGGTGAGAATTTGTGATGGATTTGGAAGCTTCCAGAAAGCGCTCATGTGTAGCACAGACAGTAGTCAGCTACATTTTGTAGCCTCTGAAGCCACAGGACCTTCATATACTTCATGTGGTCTTCTTTCACTCTCATTTAAAGCTCCCAGAGCCACTTGAGGTAGGCCATGAGCACCCCTTGTTACAGATTTGAAAAACTAATTAAAAGGTCTGCCATTTGTGCAAAGTCAGAGAGTTGGTAAACCAAGAGGATAGAAACATGTCTTTTCCCACCTCCTTACTTCTATTTTTTTCAGTTCTCTGCTCTGCCCAGCTTATCTAGTTAACCACACATAATGATGCCTGGTTTCTAATCTGCAATTCCAGCTCTATTTTGATCTCAGTGAATCTCAGAAATATGTCTATCCTTTAGTCTTCAAAGCTAGCTGGCCATCACTACCATAGGGAAAAAGCTATCAGTCAGCCTGGTGACTGGAAATAGGTCAAGTATTTAAGATTTCTAAAGGGTAGAGACTCAGCAGGAGGCAACCTTCAACAGAAGGGTCTTGAATCAAAAACACAGTAGTGTTGGTGCAGCCATTATGGAAAACAGCATGGAGGTTCCTCACCAAACTAGAAGTACCCTATGATACAGCAATTCCACTCCTGGGCCAAAGCTATAATGTGACCTGATACATGCACCCAATGTTCATCACAGCACTATCTACAATAGCCAAGACATGGAAGTGACCTAGATGTCCCTTGGCAGGGGAATGGATAAAGAAATGGATAAAGATGTGGTACCTAGGCACAATGGAATACCACTTAGCCTTGAGAAAGAAGCGAGCAATGTCATTTGCAGCAACATGGATACACCTAGGAATTATTGTACTAAGTGAAGTAAGTCAGATAAAGACAAATACCCTATGATATAATTTACATGTAGAATCCAAAATACAACACAAATGAAACAGAAGCCAACTCACAGACATAGTGAACAGATCTGTGGCTGCCAAGTGGGAAGGGATTAGGAGCTTAGGATTAGCAGACACAAACTATTGCACACATTAAATAGATTGGATAAACAATAAGATCCTATGGTATAGCGCAAGGAACTATATTCAATATCCTGTGATAAGCTATGATGAAAAGAATATACATGTATAACTTTGCTCTACAGCAGAAATTAATACAGCATTGTAAACCAACTATACTTCAATTAAAAAAAAAACAAAAAAACAAAAACCTGGTAGTGAATGCTATTATCCAGTGGCTAAAGCAGCCCCGCCCTTTCAGGGAGAGTACTGGAAGGCCAGGAAGGGGTGTGCCTGTGGGGAGGTGCTGGCAAGCTGGGTTGATAGTTAAGATAATGAGGTTCTTTGTTAGCTCAGTCACATTTTTAGGAAATACCACCTGATTGGTGTTGGCATGTACCCTGCCATGTTATGAAAACGGGCAAAGGGGTAATTAGCAAATTGGACTTTGCAAATTGTCAATATCTAATTATTCTTCAATCAAAATAATCACTTGGTTATGGGTATTCAATTAAAAAAAATGCTGGCAATTTGTTTAGAAGCTGCCTAAAAGAAAGCATCATAGCATGTTTTGGAATGTTTTAGAAAGAAAAAAAGGTAATAAAAATTTCAGGATAACTTAAGTCACATTCAACAAGAAAACTCTTCTAAGCAATGATGATATGAACAACAACAAAAAATCACTGGCCACATTCCTAAGTGTTCATCCCTATGTTTTCACCAGAAATTCAGTTTGGGGAAGTTATACATGTTGATGTAAAATGATGAGGACTGGTTACTATGTAAATGAAACAGATCAGCTACTTCTGAACTTTTCCCATAATCCGAAATTCTCATGTCTGAATTACCAACCAGTCAACCAATGAGTAACTTGGCACCTGATGGGGAAATCAAGCGTAACTTCTTATTAGAATGACAGCGTTTGGAAGAAATCTTAAAGCCCAAGGAAAACTGTTGCCCAGGCAGCTGATAAAGATGCAGAATGCACATCCTTTCAGTCATAATGTTGAGAGATTTCTCCCTCCAGCAGCCAAGTGGCTACCCTCTCAGCACCTTTCCATGTGCTCTAGTCTCTGCTTGCTTAACCTCTCCTAGGCTTCTCAGGGTAAAATTATTCTTTTGAAACTTTGTTACCTTTGGCAATTATTAGTTGTGAATTCCTCAGTCTCTACAGGGAAACCTTATCTTTATTGTAGAGTGGAGTATTAAAATCTTTATAACCTCAGTAGTTGGCTCCATGGAAGGCTCACAAGGTTACAGAATGAATCAAAATACAGAGTAAACTCCTTTTTGTAAGGTATACACTCATTTTGAAGTAATAGAAGTGAAAGTCGCTCAGTCGTGTCAGACTCTTTGTTATCCCATGGACTATACAGTCCATGGAGTTCTCCAGGTCAGGATATTGGAGTAGGTAGCCTTTCCCTTCTGCAGGGCATCTTCCAACCCAGGGATCAAACCCAGGCCTCCCACATTGCAGGCAGTTTCTTCACCTGCTGAGCCACAAGGGAAGCACAAGAATACTAGAGTGGGTAGTCTATCCTTTCTCCAGCGGATCTTCCCAACCCAGGAATTGAACCAGGGTCTCCTGCATTGCAGGTGGATTCTTTACCAACTGAGCTATCAGGGAAGCCCAAAATAATAGAAAATGAAGCCTAAACAAGGGGTAGGGAATGCTTGAATTAGAGCCCAAAGATGTGCTGGGTCAAATAAAATTTCAGACTCCTGAACCTTCCCACCCCAACTCCCCCCAAACCCCAAGAAAAACGAAAACAAAAAACAACCTGAGCTTGCATTTAGAGATAGTAGTTGTAACTAAAATATATGGCTAGGAATTTAGAAAATTCAGTTCTTTAAAAAAAAAGACTAAAGGTAGAGAAGAATATTCAGTGAGATAGGAAGGTACCCAGAGTGCAGTGCTATGTGAAAAGAAAGGCATGTTAAATATGGAATGTACAATGTCATCCCATTTTTACAAAATACTACGCATTACACACAATATTGAATGTTATGTACATAACTGAAAGCATAAGCTTAAATCCAAAATTATGGATTGCCAGCTATTTTTATTAACATCTTTAATAAATCCATTAATAATAATTTTAAAAAGAAATTCAGTTCTATATTATCAGTACCAAGGTCAACTTCTTTACTGCACCTGAAATAAAACTATATCCGTTTACTGAAATTCTATTTCTATACAGTCAATGAATTAGCTGAGTCCCAGGTTCACAGTACAAATAGGCTATTTAAGTCAAGGGTTGTAACTAATTAGTTACCATTGTAACTAATTTTCCATTTTAGGAATTTATCCACCTAAATGTTTTCCTAATTTGATGTGGTGCTCACTCTCTGATGGCTTCAAAATCCTTGGGAAGGGATCTGCATGACTCCCCATACCCAGAATATGCTTCCACACGCCTGGTGCAGGCTCTGATGTTATAAAGGTCCTCAATCCCAGGGCATCCCCTGGCTCCATCTTGCGGGCACAACCCAGTCCCCTCTCAAACCCTTCACTGCGTCTAGGAAATGCTTTGAAGCCTCTGTACATTTCCTGTGTCTTTACCTTCTGTCCCCATCACTCAGCCAAGCCTGAATCCTGACTCCTCACTGGATCACTGGTAATGCCCACATCCACAGATCCACCACAGAGGGTGTCGAGTGCAACAGGGGACCGCACCAGGGAATTGGAGCACTGGGGCTGACAGCTAGCGGATCTGAAGACAAAGACCTCGGGAAACCACCCTCTGCGTGACAGATTCAGATCTTCCCCAATAATCAAAGAGCAAGCAGATGGATTCTAATCCCATTACACAGGCAAAAAGCCTCCAGCAACCAGATGATGACTGTGGCCTGATAGAGTCTACTTTTTCTTCCATTCATTCATTTACCCTGCCAAAATATAAAGTTGAGCCTACTACATGCCAGGTCCTGGGAATAAAGTTTTGTTTTTGAAGATTACCTAAACTTCCCATCCGTGTTCCATTGTTTTTCTAATCTGTCTTCTAAGATGCCCTTAAAGTGTCAAAGCGTTAGTCGCTCAGTTGTGTCTTTGAGACTCAACGAACTGTAGCTCTCCAGGCTCTTCTGTCCATGGGATTTCCCAGGCAAGAATACTGGAGTGGGTTGCCATTCCCTTCTCCAGGGGATCTTCCTGACCCAGGGACTGAAACCAGGTCTCTCCCATTGCAGGCAGATTCTTTACTACCTGAACCACCAGGAAAGCACCCCACCCCCGCCCTGATGCCTTATAACACCACAGATGTTGTTGCTTAACCCTTTGTGCCTATTTTCCCCTGTGTCCATGTTTCCCCTTTGAGATTGGCTCCTCCCTTCGACTTCAATCAACCAATCATGTACTGCCCAGGGAAGATATGCAAAATAAGTAAAATCTAGTGTGAGGGTCTGGAAGATCCTAAGGCCACTTCCTCCCACAACACTTTCTTTGGAATAAAAAAGACTAAGAACTAGCTGAGTGACTTCTGCATCTTGAACAAATGAGAGGGAAACACATTAAAGTAGGAAGGAGAGGCTGAGACTCAAGTTCACCACAAGCCCCTTCCCCAACACAGTGACCCACAACCAGGAGGGAACTCAAAACTTGAGGTGTCTTCGTGAAAACCCCATACCAAGCACCCTATCTTTTAAGACCTGCACTCTAAATGAGTCCTCACAAACACCTGGCTTTGAAAACCAGCAGCGCCCATGTGCATGAGACCCACCAAACTGCACCAAACTGAGAAATGGCTCTGTAAGGGCTCTGTAATGACTCATGCACCCGCTGGGATACAGCACAGAAGCAGCCATTTGGAAAGTACCTAGACTTTATGGGAAAGATGTTCATTTGCTAATAGAGCATCAGCCCGAGGGGCAGGGGCTTGCTGGGATATTCTCCGGGGATGGAGGCTGGTGAGCACCATGCTCACACTGTCCCTCTGCCTTGCTAAAGCCTGCAGGTGCCACTGTTTTCTGGGGGTGGTGGTGGCGGTATTTTTATCCTCTGCATTAGCCACACTCCAGCGCCTGTATCACCTGTAGGGGAGCTTCTACATATGCGCCTGATGCCCAGGTTTTAGTGGCCGCTGCCCAGGGGACGTCCCTTGGTTGGCTGATTCTGAAGGCCAGGGCATCTTGCCTTCCTGTGTCCCATGTGATTGTAACACTCACAGAGACAATTCTTGACAGATCACCCCCCAGGACACTGCACAGAGCAGACCAAAACATCTCCATTTTTTCTGAGAAAGGAGCCTATTTATTTGCCCAGGAGCTTTGGCTCAGTGCAGCCTCTGGCCTGGCCCATTTCTAGGAGCTACACAGGTGTACTCGGGGAATGCAGGCTGGGGGATGCAACCTTTGCACTTCAGCTCATCGATATCCTAGGGAAGCGTTTATATCCTGGTCAGGCTCCTTGAATTTTGTGGCTGCTACCAGGGGACACCTCTATATCTCCTGGGTCTGGTGGCCCAAGAAGCTTACCTTTGCAGGTCCCACAGAACAGTAACCAATGAAGAAAAAGTCCTTAAACAGCTACCACCCTCAGGGCGCAGCAAGAAGCAACTGACCTGGAAGATCATTCTTTCCGAACCTATCAGCTTATTATCCTGGCTGCAGGCCAAGGGGCAGACATCTAATTAAACACATCTAAAGGCTGACTATGGGCCTCCCCACTGGCTGAGTGGTAAAGAATCCTCCTGCCAATGCAGGAGATGCAAGAGATGTAGGCTAGATCCCTGGATCGGCAAGATCTCCAGGTCAGGAAGATCCCCTGGAGAAGGCAATGGCAACCCACTCCAGTATTCTTGCCTGGGAAAACCACAGACAGAGGAGCCTGGTGGGCTATATAGCCCATGGGGTTGCAAAAGAGTAGGAAATGACTCGGCAGCTAAACAACAACAAACGCTGACTGTAATGCTTTCCTGAGACCAGGGAGGACAGGCATTGTCTTCATGCTCTCCAGAGTGCCAATATCACTTGGAGGGGATTTCTAACAAGTCTAGTGCCTCAGTTTTTACATCTGCTGCCCTGACTTTTGTGACTGGCCCCAGGGAATATCCATTGATCACCTGGTTCTCAGTCCTGGGAGCCATGGGACAGTGACAACCAGAGATAGCTTTTGGCAGGCTACCACTCCCAGAGCACTACACACACAGTCTCGGCCTTTCTGTTAAAGAGGAAAATTTGCTAGTCCTGGAGCTTCGGCCTGAGGGGCAAGCTTCAGGTTCAGCGTGCACGCCTCCGAGCCTCCAGAGGTACTCTCAGGGAAAATAGGCTGGGGGACACTTTCTTTGCATTCTCCCTCTGCCTCACTGTTCAGTTCAGTTTCTGTTGTGTCCGACTCTTTGTGGCCCCATGGACTGTAGCACGCCAGGCTCCCCTGTCCATTACCAACACTCAGAGCTTGCTCAAACTCATGTCCATCGTGTTGGTGATGCCATCCAACTATCTCATCCTCTGTTGTCCCCTTCTCCTCCCGCCTTCAATCTTTCCCAGCATCAGGGTCTTTTCCAATGAGTCAGTTCTTCGCATCAGGTGGCCAAAGTATTGGAGTTTCAGCTTCAGCATCAGTCCTTCCAATGAATATTCAGGACTGATTTCCTTTAGGATTGACTGGTTGGATCTCCTTGCAGCCCAAGGGACTCTAGGGTCACCACAGTTCAAAAGCATCAATTCTTCAGTGCTCAGCTTTCTTTATAGTCCAACTCTCACATCCATACATGACCACTGGAAAAACTATAGCTTTGACTAGACGGACCTTTGTTGGCAAAGTGATGTCTCTGATTTTTAATACACTGCCTAGGTTGGTCATAGCTTTTCTTCCAAAGAGCAAGCGTCTTTTAATTTCAAGGTTGCAATCACCATCTGCAGTGATTCTGAAACCCAAGAAAATATTTCTGTATCTTACAGAAAGGAGCTTAGACACACATCTGGAACCTCACTTTCTGCAACTGCATCTTGGGACACCTCGGGATCACTTGGCTGTGGCGGTCAGCAGGACTGTCTATTTGCGTACCTCAACAGTTGCTGCCTTAGAGTCTGGCTTCCAATCAGCCCGAATCTAGGTGCTAAGATCCTTCCCTTTGAGACACTGACAGGCCTTGGCACACCCTCAACTATGGGGAGATATTAAAAATAAAATCAGTTGCTTGGATAATCACAAAGGTTTGAGAGACAGCCAAAAGCTAAGGCAGGGTTGAATGACGAGGTTCATCTCCTACATGAGCATATTTCATCAAGACTGGGAGATGTGGCTATTTAATATAATCTTAGAAACCAACACAGAGAGTCAAGCATAAGAAACAGGAATATATTACAAGGAAAGAATAAGATAAAATCGCTGGAAAAAAAGTTTAATGAAAGAAGTTCAAAGTAATGATCATAAAGATGTCCATTGAACTCAGGAGAAAAACAGATGAACACGCTGAGAATTTCAACAAAGAGATAGAAAATATAAGAAAATACCAATTAGAGGTGAAGATAAAATAACAATACTGACTTATAGGACAACATCAAGCAGCCTAACATTTTCTAAATACAGGGGTACCAGAAGGAGAAGAGAGTGGGAAAGGGGCAGAAAGTTATTTGAAGACATAATGGCTGAAAGCGTCTCTAACCCGAGGAAGGAAACTGACATTCAGATCCAGGAAGACCAGAGAGTTCCAAATGAGAAGAAGCACAGGGATCCACACCAAGGCTTCTTATAATTAAAATGTCAAAATTTAAAGACATGGAGACAATCTTAAAAGCAACAAGAGAAAAAACTTGTTATATACAAGGGAACCCTCATACGATTCTCAGGAGATTTTTCAGCAGAAACTCAGCTAGCCAGAATAGAGGGACACAATACAGTCAAAGTGCTAAAAGAAAACACTCCCCAGAATACTCTACCCAGCAAAGTTCAGAACTGAAAAACTGATGCTTTCCGAACAAGCAAAAGCTAAAGGAGGTCATCACTACACTGGCCTTACAGGAGACGTTAGAGGGATTTCTTTAAGTTGAAAAGAAAATGTGCTAATTAGTAAGAAGAAACATATGAAAGTATAAATCTCACTGGTGAAGGTAAATATTTAGTACAGATAGTAGATTAATCACTTGTGGAGCTGCATAAAGGTTAACCACAAAAAGCAGTGAAAATAATAACTACAATTATTAAAGAATAACAAGACAAAAAGATATAAGATGGGACAGCAAAATCATAAAATGTGAAGGGACAGGACAACTAAAATGCAGAGCCCTAGAATGTGCTTAGAACTTGTTATCAACTTCATATAAAATATATTTATTATAAGAACTTATAATAAGTAAAAGTCCTTATAGGTAAGTCTCATGGTAACCACAAAGTAAAATCCTATAGTAGATATGCAAAAGATAATGAGAAAGAAATCCAAGCATAACACTAAAGAAAGTGATTAAACCACAAAGGAAGAGAGTAAGAGTAACTACAAAACAGTAGAGAACAATCACAAAATGGCAATTAGTATATACCTATCTTCCCTGGTGGCTCAGTGGTAAAGAATCCACCTGCCAGTGTAGGAGACATGGGTTTGATCCCTGGGTCGGGAAGATCCCCCGGAAAAGGAAAAGGCAACTCACTCCAGTATTCTTGCCTGGGAAATCCCATGGATAGAAGAGCCTGGTTGCCTACAGTCCATGGGGTCACAAAGAATCAGACCCGATTTAGCAACTAAACAACAACAACAATGAATAATTACCCTAAATGTGTGTGTGTTAGTTGCTTGTGTAATTGTTAGTCACGTCTGACTCTCTGCAACCCCATAGACTGAGGCCACCAAGCCCCTCTGTCCATGGGATTCTCCAGGCAAGAATACTGGAGTGGGTTGCCATTTCCTTCTCCAAAAGGAACTATAGAAAGAAAGAAAATGAAGTCGCTCAGTCTTCTCCGACTCTTTGTGACCCCATGGACTGTAGCCTATCAGGCTCCTTCATCCAGGGAATTTCCCAGGCAAGAGTCCTGGAGTGGGTTGCCATTTCCTTCTCCAATTACTCTAAATGCAAAGTGATTAAATGTTCCAATCAAAAAACTGTGGTTGAATGGATTTAAAAAACAAGACCCTTCTACATGGTTTCCATACAAATGGAAATCAATGGAAAGCTGGGTATAGCTATGTTTATAACAGAGAAAGTATACTTTAAAACAAAGACTGTAAAAAGGGACAAAGAAGGGTGCTATACAATGATAAAAGAGTCAACCCAACAAGAGAATATAACATTTGTAACTATCTATGACCCAAAATGAGAGCACCCAAATATAGAAAGTAAGCAGTAACAAACCTAAAGGGAGCAATAGATAGCAATATGCAGAAGATCTGAATAGATATTCTTCCAAAGACACAGATGTCCAGTATGCACACGAAAAAATGTTCAGTATCACTCTGTCAGGCAAATGCAAATCAAAACCACAATGAGATATCACCTCACATCTGAAACTCACGTCCATCGAGTTGGTGATGCCATCCAGCCATCTCATCTTCTGTCATCCTGTTTTCCTCCTGCCCCTAATCCCTCCCAGCATCAGAGTCTTTTCCAATGAGTCAACTCTTCACATGAGGTGGCCAAAGTACTGGAGTTTCAGCTTCAGCATCATTCCCTCCAAAGAAATCCCAGGCTGATGTCCTTCAGAATGGACTGATTGGATTTCCTTGCAGTCCAAGGGACTCTCAAGAGTCTTCTCCAACACTACAGTTCAAAAGCATCAATTCTTAGTTGTGTCCAACACTGTGCGACCCCGTAGACGGCAGCCCACCAGGCTCCCCTGTCCCTGGGATTCTCCAGGCAAGAACACTGGAGTGGGTTGCCATTTCCTTCTCCAATGCATGAAAGTAAAAAGTGAAAGTGAAGTTGCTCAGTCATGTGTGACTCTCAGCGACCCCATGGACTGCAGCCTTCCAGGCTCCCACATCCATGGGATTTTCCAGGCAAGAGTGCTGGAGTGGGGTGTCATTGCCTTCATCAGAAAGACAAGAGGTAACAAGTGTTGGCAAGGATGTGGAGAACAGGAAACCCTTGTGTATTGTTGGTGGGAATGTACATTTGTGCAGTCACTATGATAAATGGTATGGAGTTTTCTCAAAGAATTAAAATTAGAACTACCGCACAATCAACAATTCTGTGTTTATCAAAAGAAAATGAATATTAAGTTGGAAAGATACATGCACTTCTGTGTTCACTGCAGCACTATTTACAATAGCCAAGGTGTGAGTCAAGGTATGAATACAACCTGTGTGTCTGTTAATAGATGAATAAAGAAAATGTGGTATATGTACAATGGAATGTTATTCAGCCACGAAAAAGAAGGAAATCTTGCTATTTGTGACAAACGAATAGCTCTTACAGGCATTATACTAAGGGAAATAAGTTACAGTAAAAGACACGTATCATATGATCGCATATGAGTAAGTAAAAAACTAAGCTCACAGACACAGAGAACAGATTGGTAGTTGCTAGAGGCAGAGGTGGGGTGGGTGGGATAGAACACGGGGCAAAATGAGTGAAGGGGATCAAAACGTACAAACTTCCAGTTATAAAATAAATAAATCATGGGGATGTAATGTACAGCATGGTGACTATAGATCATACTATTTGAAAGCCAACAGAATAAACGTTAAAATTTCTCATCCCAAGAAAAAAATTTTATAATTGTACAAGGAGTCAGATGTTAACTAGATTTATTGTGGTGATCATTTTGCAGTATATATGAACATCGAATCATTATGCTGTGTACCTAAAACTAATACAATGTTATATGTCAATTATATCTTTATTTAAAACATAAATAAAAAGCAAGAGCAGCCTACACAGCAACCAGCAAGAATAAATAATTGAACAATATAAATCAAAGCCAGCCTTATGAACCAGTGGACTATATCTCCCCTGGGACCATCTTCCTTGGCGGTAAGAAGGGTGAGGCAGGTGATCTATCTTAGCAATCAGAGCATCCACAGCTAAAGGGACTGGGTCCAGGATGGGCATGTGACTCCCATCAGATGGATCCAATTTGGAACTCTGCATTTCAGTTGGTGGGAAGAGGCTGTCTCTGAAAGAAGCCATCTGAGAGGAAAACAGAGTATGAGATGGTGAGAGAAAATCATACTGATGGAGGCATGGAGACTCAACATCCAGTGATGCCTGGGGATTTTGGTATGAGCTGTCCTGTTTTCACTGGTTTGACAACTGCAGCTGCAGAGTCCTGACCAACACACATGAGAACACAGGTCACAGCATGATTAAGGCAGGAGAGGTGGATGGGGAGAGAATGAAAAGACTTAAGACAAGAACTGACACAGTCTAGGAGATGGGGGTGCTGGAACTGGATTGAGAAAGCCAGTAGCTACCTTGCACCGTATGCACTGACTCATGAAACAGAACAGAATCTGCTCAGGGTTGGTGAGGAAGAGATGCTTTCTTCCACACCTGTCTTCTCCCTGATCCAGAGACCAAGAGAGGTTAATCCAACTGAAAAAGAGGATCGTATGAGCGCTGATTTTTTCAGGCAACCAAGCTGCTACATTCACTTATTTCTACATTCATGTGGAGACTGAGATTCCCAGGAAACAAGAGAATAAAGGTCAAAGGGAGACGGGGCAACATGTAAATAGCCAGTGAAGCAGGAGAAAAAAAAAATTGTTTGATCTCATTGTAATTAAAGAAGTACAACATTATAATTAAAGAAGCAACACTGAGATAGTATTTCGTCTATCAAATTGGCATTGATAATATCCACTGCTGGTCAAAGTGTTTAAGGTGAAGCACTTTGATAAATGCTTATAGTAGGAACTTAAATTTTTAGAAAGCAACCTAGCATATATATCATATTTTTAAAGTCTCCTACTTTGAATAAGTAATTCTACTAAGACTTCAGTCTAAAAAAATAGGGGTTTATATTAAAGGATGTTTATCACACCTATTTGCAGGGCGGGAACATAGACTCAGCCATAGAGAACAGGCTAATGTTCTCAACAGGGGCAGGAGAGGGTGGGATGAATTGAGAGAGCAGCACTGAAATATATATATTACCATATGTACAGTAGATAGCTAATGGGAAATTGCTATATAATACAGGGAGCTCAACCTGGTGCTCTGTGACAACCTAGAGGGGAGGGATAGCATGGGAGGGGAAGTTCAAGAGGGAGGGGACATATGTATACCATGGCTGATTCATGTTGATGTATGGCAGACACCAGCACAACATTGTAAAGCAATTATCCTTCAATTAAAAATAAATTAAAAAAAATCAAACACACACACAAAAGGTGTTCATCACAGATTACTTAGGGTTAGAATCTGAAAATTTAAATATGTCTATTCTCTAGACATAGGGACAATCAATTATGACATGCTAAAAGATAGAATAGCAAGAAGCAAGTGAAAAACATTTTGTTGAGGTATTTCTGGGTAAAATTACATATATGTCTGGAATTTGTTTTAAAATATTCCAATAAAAAAAAACAATTAAAAAAACTGGTGTGGGCAAGGTATGAAATAAAGTTGCAAAATGTTGATAATTGTTGAGCCTGGGAGATGTACACACAGGAGTTCCTTAAACTATTCTACTTTTACTTATGTTTGAAAAACTCTACCCTACAAACTTAAAAATCATAGTTGTAAAGAATAGTAAATAAAATGGAAACATGACTCAATTATTATGAATATTAAATATTATTGATTATAAGAAATGCAAGATAGAAAATTGCTTATATATACATCTATATATACTATATATTTTAAAAGATTAGAAACTATATGAATACATATTTAAATATATAACATAAGCTTAATTTCATTTAAGTCATGTTTTTTTCATGCAGTTTAGAGTATTGAACTGTCCGATGGAAAATTAATGAAAGTCACATAGGTAATTTAAAATTTCCTAATCACGATATTATATAAAGTAAGATTTTGAAAAACAAGTGAAGTTTTAATATACTTTAGCCTAGTGTATAATGTTTCCATTTCAACACCAATAAAAAAATGATGAAACAATTTACATTTTTTTCCATACTAAGTTCTAGAAATCGACTGTTTTATGTTTGCAGCTTATCTGGACTTGGAAGTGCCACATTTGCAGGACCAAGTGCCACACACGAGGCTTGTGGCTACCGTAACAGCAGTACAGAGCCAGTCCTTGTAAGCCCCTCTGACTTAGTACTGACTCCTGGGTAATGTGTTTGCACACCAAATAAATCAGAAGTATGATGCTCTAACCTCTGGCCTGTTTTCTTGGAAGACTAACACAACAAGTTCAAGTGTACCTGGCCCTGTTGGACAATGATAAGAAATCTTGAGGGTCCACGGACTTGTCCAGGTAGAAGCCCCACTTCCCTTCCTTTCTTATTTGTTCTTCTTTCTCCCTCGGTCTCCTGCCAAGGTCCTGGCATGAAATGATTATGCCTCCCGGACAGGCCTCAAGGGACCTCTTGTTTCTGTTCTTATTTTCTGTTACTCTCTTCCATTTTCTCTCTTTTGCACAAAACATGCATGTACCTAGGGCTCAGTGGTAAAGAATCTACCTGCCAATGAAAGAGACATGGGTTCAATCCCTGGGTCGGGAAGATCTCCTGGGCGAGGGCATGGCACCCCACTGCAGCCTTCTTGCCTGGAGAATCCCATGCACAGAGGAGCCTGGTGGGCTATATATAGTCCATGGGGTTGCAAAAGAGCTGGACATGACTTAGCGACTAAACAACAGCAAAGAACATGTGTACATATGCTGCACGGACTGAGCCGTGTCCCTACAAATTTATGGTAAAGCCCTAAGCCCCAGTACCTCAATATGACACTGTTTGCAGGTATGGGTCTTTAAATAGGTAATTGAGGTTAAATGAGGTCTTTAGAGTAGGCTCTCATCTGACTGGTGTCCTTACGGAAAATTAGGACACAGAAGGGTAGGAAGGGAGGAACACAAGAAGCCACCTGGAGCAGCCAGCCATCTACAAGCTGGAGAAAGGCTGGAACATGACCCTTCCCTGTTGGCCCTCAGAAGAAGCTAACCCTGCTGATACCCTGACCACAGATGCCTACCCCCAGAACTGTGAGGAACTAGACTCCTGTTGTTTCAGCCCACCCCACCTCTCTGCCAGCCTGAGCCAACTCATGCATACTATTGATACATACAACTTCAGCCTTCTCTTTCTTCTATAAGTTAAGTTCAACTGGCATTGACTGAGGATTTGTCTCTACTTTTATCTAATGAGAAAGTGCTGCAGATGTGAGGCAGGGACAGGACACTTTATGGGCAACAGAATTCTGTGATTTGTAGAAGACTGGGTCAGAAATTAAGACATGCCACGGTCCATTCTCTGCACCAGCTTGCTGTGTTCTCAGAAGCAAGCCACTTAATTTTCCAAAGGCTCAGTCTATTCATCTGTAAAGCACAGGATTGAATTGGATCACCTCTCTTGCCCAGAATAATCCTAACATTCTACGGCTCGTCCTGGCTCAGACAGGAGTCTGTCTCCTACTGTACACCCACAGCTTCCTGGATGAGGCACACAGAAAAAGACAGTGGTTAGGACAATATTTAGTTTCAAAATGTTTTCAGTATAAATTATCTTAGCTTGAAGCTGCCTGCTTGCTTTTGCCTGCTCGGATGCCTCCCCACCATGTAAACACATAAGCTTGGGGAGAATATAAAGGAGGTGAATGAACTTGTGATCACTGTGTAAACTGGGAACGAGGATTAAACACGAGACTGCAGTGTCCCGCATTTGCAATACGTTCAGACCAAGCTGCTGGTAAACTGTGATGTTTGCACTTCATTTTTTTTGACATGGGACCATAACGAAGGCTTGGAGTTTTAAGAAGGATCTTAGGACGAAGTGCTCAGGACTTGTCCCATCACATCATCATCCCGGTGATGTAATAATCTCTGTCTCTTCAGGGATGCCTAGGAGACACAGGGTGGCCTCTTTGAGGATTGGACATCACCCTTTGCCTCAGTTACTTTTTTTTTTTTTTCTGGAAAGGAACTAAAGACCTCTGGTGTAGTTTAAGAAATATCCAAGCCATGAGCTGACCCCCAAACATCTATTCTGATCTTCCAGTGAGAAACCAATCAAGGCAACATATGTACTTATTTCAAAGTACATTTGCAATGGCTTAAGTTCTTCAGAAAATGTGGATCGAGGATGCAATACCAACAATATATTCAGTGTCCTGTTTGAGGGTACACCTGTTGACACAGGTCACCAGCTACAACAGCTGAAAACAAGGAAACCCACAGACCAGAAACCCTTGTGTCCCCAGAGCGCGACCAGGTTTATTTTGAACAAAAGGTTTGCTTTCAGTAAAGATCCCTGCGGAAGGCCTTCTCGCCTTGAATGGACCAGCTCGGCTAGAGCACAGCACTTAGAGTTACCGTAGGAAATTCTCCTTGTGCCAGTTGGAAAATAACATCCCCAGTATGACTGTTTGGAGAGGAAGTTCCAACCACAGGAGATAGACTAAACAGCGGAATTCCTGAACGCATCCAAGCCATTCACACTGCAACAAAGGCGTCAGATTCGGCTTTGCTGGTGCCCAGCTTGTGCTGGGCTGCAGGCTGATGGTCTCTGCTGAGGCTGCCTCACCTGCCCATGAATTCAGGTCCAGCCTCCCCAGGGAAGGCTCCACGCTGCCCCGGGAGTTGCTACCAAGCATCATCTCCTCTAAATATTTCCCCCTCTGGGAGCCAGCCATACCAATTTTGCTTTCTCCCTTTTGGGTCCAAAGATCCCATCAGGGGAGCCTATTTATTGTTTTCTTGGCTTATACAACCACAGCAGGGACATTCCCTCCAAAAGTGCTCTGGTATTAAGCACATATGCTCCCTGGATGCAGAGTGGGCCATTCAATAGCACAGAGCAGGATTTTGTTTATTTAGTCAATTGCCTTCTGGGCAGCACAGTTGGCCTGGCCTGGGAAGAGGAGAACTGGGCTTTACCTTTTACTTTTACTAAGACAGCAGTCATCCTCTAGGTGGCCTTGGAAGCAGGGGCTGAAGGACATGGGGCATTGAAAGGGAAGAAGGGAAGTACGTTAAAAAGAGAATCGTGGCTACTCTTCCCTTAGGACTTAGAATCCCTAGGACAGTAGTTCTTAGCCAGGGACAATGTCTAAAGACATTTTTGGTTGTCATGACTAGGGAAGGGGTTACTGGCATCCAGCGGGCTGGGGCCAGGGTTACTGCTAAATATCCTGTCACGCACAGATGGCCCCCGCAGCAAAGAGGCATCTGGTCTAAAATGCCAACATCCCAAGGCTGAGTAAACCTTGCTCTTTGGGTTAGAGCGGTGCCGAGTACTTCTGTTTTTAAATAAACTCTGCATGTGATTCCAATGCACTCTGAGGTCTGAGAATGTCCACCCGTGTTGTCAACCGGCTGATGACATCAGGTTGCCAGGGCAGTGAGGATGGGTCAAGGCAGACATGGAACACACTCAGATAAGTAACACTAAAGACAGTCACAACACACTTTACAAATTTATTCCACACAGGACCCATGGGAGACTTTAACAGGACTTATTATGGGACCATGGGGATGAGTAACCATAGGGTCCAGTTACCCCCAAGCAGAAAAGCAAGGGAAAGCTGAGCAGCTGTGCCTCTGAAATGTCAGCTTCACTGCCAATTTCCCCATTGTTATAAGTCTGCTGGCTTGATTGACTCAAGAGAGTTTGCAAGTCTTTGCCAGTGCACTGTGCTTCTCCGTAGGAGGGCCCTATCGTCAACCTTAAGCGTCATAAGTAGATCACAGGGAGAGCAGGAGTTATTTCTAGGGCCTATGTTTTGGTTACCGGGTGTGCCACAGTACTTTGGCACATCTTTTCCTTGGGGAAGGATGAAAAAGTTAAGGAGAAACTTCTCCACTCTCCACTATCTTCTAGTGTTCAAGAGTACCATATAGAGAGTCAAATAATTTCTGCTCTACTCTCTCTCTTTCTTCTTAGCAGCCATACACTTTGGCCAAGCTGCTGTCTCTGGGGGCCCTGGTGTCCTCCCCGATGATAATACCTGACCTAACTCACTGAACTGCTGAAGGATGAGTGAGAGGTCTTAGCAAGGTGATTTTAAAAAATTTAAATGGGAAGAGGTGATTTGTGTTTGTAGGTGAAAGGAAAGAAACCAGTAGTGGCAACTTATTGTAAATGGAAATGTTTTTCTATTAAGTCATGGGGTTCAGGGAAGGTGTTTATATCTTTCTTTGAATAATTATGATTTTTTATGGCTATAAAGAATCAGAAGAGAAAGAAAAGCAGACTTTTCTTTTTGCATCATTACTTAAAGGTTTAGACTTTTTCTTTTTTAAAGGAACATAAAGAATATAAAAATCATATGGGACCCACCAACTTTATTATTTCCATTTCCAAGCTAAGTTTGTTTAATTAGGCTCTGCTGCTGCTGCTAAGTTGCTTCAGTCGTGTCCGACTCTGTGTGACCCCATAGACGGCAGCCCACCAGGCTTCCCCGTCCCTGGAATTCTCCAGGCAAGAACACTAGAGTGGGTTGCCATTTCCTTCTCCAATGCATGAAAGTGAAAAGTGAAAGTGAAGTCGCTCAGTCGTGTCCGACTCCTAGCGATCCCATGGACTGCAGCCTACCAGGCTCCTCTGTCCCTGGGATTCTCCAGGCAAGAACACTGGAGTGGGTTGCCATTTCCTTCTCCAATGCATGAAAGTGAAAAGTGAAAGTGAAGTCGCTCAGTCGTGTCTGACTCCTAGCGACCCCATGGACTGCAGCCTACCAGGCTCCCCTTCCCTGGGATTCTCCAGGCAAGAGTACTGGAGTGGGTTGCCATTGCCTTCTCCTACACGAAAACAAATACCTAACATTTCAATTTATTAAGAGGTCAGGTCCAAACTACTTAGAAAGTTTTTATATCCTAACAATTGAGTTCAGTTCAGTTCAGTTCAGTCACTCAGTCGTGTCCGAATCTTTGCGACCCCATGAATAGCAGCATGCCAGACCTCCCTGTCCATCACCAACTCCCAGAGTTCACTTAAGCTCACGCCCATCAAGTCAGTGATGCCATCCAGCCATCTCATCCTCCGTCGTCCCCTTCTCCTCCTGCCCCCAATCCCTTCCAGTATCAGGGTCTTTTCCAATGAGTCAACTCTTCGCATAAGGTGGCCAAAGTACTGGAGTTTCAGCTTTAGCATCATTCCTTCCAAAGAAATGCCAGGGCTGATCTCCTTCAGAATGGACTGGTTGGATCTCCCTGCAGTCCCAGGGACTCTCAAGAGTCTTCTCCAACACCACAGTTCAAAAGCATCAATTCTTCGGTGCTCAGCCTTCTTCACAGTCCAACTCTCACATCCATACATGACCACTGGAAAAACCATAGCCTTGACTAGACGGACCTTTGTTGGCAAAGTAACGTCTCTGCTTTTCAATATGTTATCTAGGTTGGTCATAACTTTCCTAACAATTGAGTAGCAGTTTAAAAAAAAACATACAGAAATTGAACAAAAATAGAATTTTCATTCTTAATTACAATTTACAGATATAAGTGTGTCTGCTGCATATTAAGCTCTCCATCAGGGAATCAGGTCATATCAACCAGTGTCCAACCTCATGTTCCACACCAACCGTGTAGTACTTGCTTCAAAGATACGTTACCCAAAGTAACAGAGTAAGATTCAATACTGAAATTGTTAACTTCACTGATTCTTAGTTCGTGCTGTGTCCAACAGACATTAAAAATTAAAAATATCTCACAGCACTTCATGTTACTGGGGTATATAATCTGGGAACTATGAAGACAGACAAAGATATCTTAGAGAAGACACAATGTTTTATACACAAATATGACAAAATAGTCATAAAATACATATCTGAAAAAGGTTTTGTATCTAGAATTTATTAAAGATGCCTAAAATCAATGGTAAAAAAGATAAATTAGACTAGAGACTTCACAAAGATGAGAGTGGCAGAAAGCTCATGGAAAGGTGAATAATCTGTCACTAGGGAAATGCACGTTAAAACCACAATGAGATATGTTGTACGTGGAACTCTCTGATACTGCTGGTGAGAATGCAAATGGTATAACCACTTCAGCGAACACAATGGGATACCGCTGGCATAAAAAGCAAATTACTGAGCACTTAATATGAATGTATCTCAAACTCATGACAGTAGGCAAAAGAAACCAGGCATAATATTGTCCGATTCCTTTTACATGAAGTTAAAGAATAGGCAGAAGTAATCTATGGTGATAGAAATCAGAGAAGAGATTATCGTTTATCAAAACTGTTTGGATTATACAGTTAAGAGTATATAGTTAATGCCTAGATCTAGTTAGATCATGTATAAATTTATTAAAAAAATTTTTTTAAAATTTTACTTTATAATACTGTATTGGTTTTGCCATTCATCAACATGAATCTGCCATGGGTGTACCTCAATTTAAAAAACACCTTTGGCAGAAAGTTTAAAGCATTTATTAGTTTAAGGAGGTTACTCAACATATTTTTATTAATGGAAATTTTAAAATGAAGCATAAAAAAGAAAACAACTGATGTACAGATAAAAAGAAAGTTTAAACAAGATAAATGATAGGGAAAGTTTAAGCAGAAAAAGATATGGCTGATATTGTCAAAGATATTAGAAAACAGATACTTAAATTCTCTAGCAGTGTCTTATACATATCAAGGAGCCCATGAACAATAATACACGTGGTTCCACTGCTTGACATTTATCAAGTACTAATGTCCATGGTAAAGAATCCACCTGCCAATGCAGGAGACATGAGTTCCATGCCTGGGTCAGGAAGAGGAGGAATGGCAACCCACTCCAAGATTCTTGCCTGGAAGATCCCATGGACAGAGGAGCCTGGTGGGCCACAGTCCAAGGGGTTACAAAAGAGTTGGACACAACTTAGTGTCTAAACAACAACAAATCTTATGCTGGATATTATGCTAATTCCATTTAATCTTTACAACTACTATATGAGGCAGTTATTATTATCCTAACTCACAGATGAGATCTACATTAAGTAATTTCTGCCAAATCACACAGCTGATGTGTTGAGGGGCCTGGATTTAAAACCAGATTCTGACTCATGAGCTCATGTTCTGATATTCTTTACTGCCTCCAAAGAAAAACAGATTTTATTTTTTAAACTTAAGAGACCTCAGCAATATCACTAATGCATCCATGTGTAGCAGGGATGGTGCTAAGAGCCCATCTCTACTTCCTACCTTCCATTATAAAATATGAAAATGTTCACTATTCTTCACTATCATCATTCCTTACAGCTAGGGATGGCAATAGGACGCAGACAAGTTATTACTCAAGATAAAACTCATGGCCTGAATCATGACATACCAGGATTAGAAAAACACTCACCTTGTTTGTTCAACTTTGTCCCAACTTCAGGCAGACTACAGTAAACAACATCTCCCAAAGCTTCCTGTGCAAAATTAGGCTCAGTAGACCCCATAAACAACGGAGAACAGGCTTTGTTGTTTTGGATGCCTAAGGCATGATTCTTTTTCTCCTTTTGCAAATTCTACTGCAGTTATTGTCTTCCCCCTGAAATGTTTCTGTGACACAAAATCTGCCTCTTGATGGGGCCACAAATGAAATATCTCCCCTCCATCCAGAAGAGCAAACTATTCTACTCTGTTTACCTGCAAGGGCACATGAGAAGTCAATCCAATGAAACAGATTGGCTCATTAAAAACACATTGTAATGAAACTGAACATTAATGAAACCACATATACTAATGTTAATTTTATTAACATTTTATTAAAATTATTTTTATCAATAGACATTTCTATTCTATTAGTGAATATTTTTAAACAGCACATTAATCTTCTCAAAGGTAAACATTATCAGTTATTCAAAACAAAACAAAACAAAACATGGTAACCCCATGATGTAGACTGGAATGAAATGAGGAATAACAAAAGCCAGCGAAACCCGAGTTGACTCAATGATCAGCCTCACATCCCTGCTTCAGCTCCCCAGCCCCATATGGATGCCAAGCACTTCACAGTCAGTCCCCACTTCCTGTTACATCTCTCTTATTTCCTTTATTATTTTTTGTTCATCTATTGGCTCAGTTCTTGAGCAACCGGGTTGGGACTATCTTTACTCCTACATTTGAAATAGCATCTGATAACCATTGACAAAGGTACCATCACCCCCATTTTGCAGAAGGGTAACTTCAAATATTGGAGTATTAGACTTAATCAAGGCCAGTACAGCTGAGAACTTTTCAGGGACTGCACCAGTGTAAGCCTTGTGGGTTAATCACTTGACCCCGACCTGTAGTCTTTTAGCCTGCTTTTAGTAAGTAACTGTCTTACCATTGTTTAGTTAGTTATTCCACATAACATGGTAATGTGGTTTCCTCATTTAACCATGAGGAAATGGGTAGAGAATAAGGCCATCTCTGGGACTTCTCAGGCGGCACTAGTGGTTAAAAAAAAAAAAAAAAAAACACCTGCCAACTCAGGAGACTTAAGAGATGTGGGTTCAATCCCTGGGTCAGGAAGACCCCTGGAGCAGAACAAGGCAACCCACTCCAGTATTCTTGCCTGGAGAACCCTGTGGACAGAGGAGTCTGGTGATTTATAGTCCATAGGGATGCAAAGAGTCAGACAGGATTGAGTGTACACACAAGGCCATCTCTATGTAAGTACAAAGCCCTCTATCTGTGAATACACCTCTGATAGTCACTAGTCTCCTATAGATGGTTAGATAGCATCACTGACTCAGTGGACATGAATTTAAGCAAACCCTGGGAGGTAGTGAAGGACAGAGGAGCCTGCCTGGTGTGCTGCAGTCCAGGTTTGCAGAGAGCAGAACACACCTAAGTGACTGAACAAGTCTCAAGTTCAAGTCAGACTTTCATGGGAAATGCCTCGCAGGATTTTCTCCATTAACTGAAGATACTCATCACCCAGAGAAGAGGAGAGTCTCACTGTACCCCTTCTTTGAAAGATGAACTTAACACAAAAGGTACAGCTACTGAGGTTGTCCCCTGAGGAACTGTTACTGTGGAAGACAAGTACAAAATGGTCACAGCAAAGTACCTAGAAATGTTCTTGATGGAATGGTGCCTAGACCACAAGCAACTCCTGGCCTAAAAAGATTTCCCCTTTCTCCTCCACCTTTGTCCTAGAACTCGGTGTGTTCTGAAGTTATGCTTGATTGAAACTGGTTCAGCAGTCCTGACGTGCGAACTCCAGATTAGATCTCAGGCCACCACGTTCCTAATCTGGTGCTTCTGTTCCCACATCACTTCAGAGTTTTAGATACCAAAGCGACAGTTTCCTTGAATGCTCTCAGGGCGTCTCAAGAGCCCCTGATTGCACTGAGGAAGCACAGAATGTTCTTGAGAAATCACCCCTTTGTTTTTCTATAATTAGCTGGTTCTCTTCCTCTTCTTGATTCCCCACCTAAGGATGCATTGACCCAGCTGAACAACACCACTAAAGATGTGGGCGATAGCGTTTATCACACGATGATGAAAATATTAGCATCAGGATGGAATTTCCACTCCAGTCCCAGGACTGTTATCTTTTCTGCTTGTAGTAAATTCTAAGTATCACTAACATGGTTTTCGCAGCAATCACTTCCTGATTACTTAGGAAAATCTACCTGTTTGTTTATTGCTTTATTTCTAGTCTGAGCTGGTCATTAGCATGCCACTAGTGAAAAGATTCACCTCTAGGTCACTTCCCTTTGCATTTTAGGCTGGTACCGGGAAAGGTACACTGATTTTCCTATGAAATGTAATTTGCCTTAAACTAAGTGAAAAAGATATATTTAAAGGCATCCAACTTGCATGAACACCTGGCACTTTTATGCAAACATCCAGCCAATCATATAGGAATTGAGAGCATGCTTATAAATGCTTTAATGGTAAACAACAGCCCTGAAAGCCTCTGCATACAACAGCCTTAGGTGTACCTTTTCTCAACGGAATGAATCTTTAGACTGAGGGTCAGTTTCTAATGCTACGTCCAGTTCTACTCCTGGGTGGAGAAGGGAGGGAGGCTGTTATTTTTCTTTCAGTAGGTAGCCAGATGCTTGCTCTTTGGAAAGCATTCAATAGTTTGATTCCTTTATAGGTGTGCATGCATTTGTGTGCGTGTGCACACACCCTGAAACCTTACAAAGCACTGGGATGTGGCCACTTTTCAGGCTCCATTAGTATCCTCTCACCTTCTCCATTCTAACTCAGCTTTGCACCCAGCACCAGGCTCTGCTGTCAGCCTCGTGAGACTCGGGGATGCCCAAGCTCCACGGAGGTGGGCAGCCCGGGCACCTTCCTTTGCACTGCCTCCGCACTGGATAGGAGTCCCAGCAAACCACACTCTACCACAGAGCCAAGGAGAAGGTCTCGGTCACTGAAAATAGAAAGTGCTTCCCGAGAGTAGTACTCCTTCCTCATAAAAATGCACAATCTGGTCCAGCCAGATTCTTCCTTTCAGGTCACGACACAGGGAAGTCAGTGAGCTGGCTGACCTGAGACATTATCTTCAAGCTGGGTGAGGCTCGGCTACTGTCAGCAACTGCTTCTCACCTCTTATTCAGAGTGTGAAATATTAGGGGACCCAAAGTAAGTAAAGAATTATATTTGCACGGCAGTTCAGTTCAGTTGCTCAGTCGTGTCTGACTCTTTGCGACCCCATGGACTGTAGCACACCAGGCCTCCTTGTCCATCACCATCTCCCAGAGCTTACTCAAACTCATGTCCATCAAGTCAGTGATGCCATCCAGCCATCTCATCCTCTGTCATCCCCTTCTCCTCCTGCCTCCAATCCCTCCCAGCATCAGTCTTTTCCAATGAGACGGTTCCTCTCATCAGGTGGTCAAAGTATTGGGAGTTTCAGCTTCAGCATCATTCCTTCCAATGAACACCCAGGACTGATTTCCTTTAGGATGAACTGGTTGGATCTCCTTGCAGCCCAAGGGACTCTCAAGAGTCTTCTCCAATACCACAGTTCAAAAGCATCAATTCTTTGGTGCTCAGCTTTCTTTATAGTCCAACTCTCACATCCATACATGACTACTGGAAAAACCATAGCTTTGACTAGATGAATCTTTGTTGGTAAAGTAATGTCTCTGCTTTTTAATATGCTGTCTAGGTTGGTAATACCTTTTCTTTCAAGGAGCAAGTGTCTTTTTATTCCATGGCTGCAGTCACCATCTTCAGTGATTTTGGAGCCCCCCAAAATAAAAATAAATTGCATGGCAATTGGTTTCAAACAGCTACTGGCTAAATATGAATGTCTCATTAAAAAAAACAACAACCCACAAACAATCACAAAATCCACTCCAAAGCCAAGAACACAGAGGAAGGGACAGTGAGTCATACACAGAGCCCTAAGTGCGGGTGTCTGGATGGCACCTGGGGCTGGGACACTATGGTGTCTGGGCTTTATCTGCATCTCTTTCTACTGGCCTGGCCACATAACCTCTGTATCGAGTGGGGCCTCATCTTTAAGACTAAGAGCCAGGATCAGCAGTGACAGAAAAGCACCTTTGGCAGCACTATCGTTTGCTATTTAGAACAGCTTTTCCTTACAGTCTTGCTGCATCTGGGGCTCATAACTCCAGGTGAAATGCAGGGAAGAGACACATGCATGAACGGAGGTGCGGTAGGACAGAAGAACCCTACACTTCTTTTCTGAATGGATTAGGGTTTACCTCTGGAAAACAACTAAATTACAGTTCTGGTCCAATTAATCTGAGTTAAGTCCTACATTTTAAAAGAGTCAGTCGATCCGCTTGATCTCCCAGATGTTGTAAGCCTGGTGTCATGGCATTTGTTTGGTTAAAAGCTTTCTGCGTGCAGAAAGCTTTGTTCCTGATTCTTGCTGAATTAATCTGTGATTCAAAAGCTGTGACTGAAAGAACTTTCAGATTTACAGGTGTACAGGTCACTAGGGACATGACACAAGAGTCACAATGCAGGTGTCATCAGCAACCAGTCTTATGATCTTCATGTGGTCAGGAAAGGCCAAACATGAACACACTGGAACAAGGGCCCTTTTGGGGGAAGGGGGAAAGAGAGAGAGGGAGGGAGGGAGGGAGCGGGGGTAATAGAAGACCCTCAGTAGGGACAACATGTTCTACCCCTTCTGGAAGCAATCAGAGGAAGTAAGCCAAACAGCTGACTGACACTTCTGCACGTTTACTTGACGGACTCCTGGAGAGCTGCCTGGCTGAAGGGGCTCCAGAAAGAGCATGAAATCAACTCGGTTCCACTGAAAATGGGGTCAGTTCCAAGGGCTTAATCTGTTTGCATTTTTTTTCTACTTTAAATAAGGTAGGTTTCCTCACTAAAACTGGATCAGCCATATCCCACTTCTCAAAGAAGCCCACATGAGTTAAGGGCTCTCTCTGGCAGGAATAGGACCACAAGGGCCCTCCGCCAAGTGAAGCTGCCCAAGGCTAGATCTGAGCTAGAGAATGTCCGCTATCTCCTTCCCAGAAGGTCCCCAGCAATATGTCCTACACTTCTGGTGCTCTAATCAGAGTCTCAAGAAGAGGGAACATTATTTTACCTCCTGTCCATAAGACATATAGAGATATTTACCCACTGAGTTATGTCTGGGCTGATAAATGCTCACATGGTCCTTAGTTCCTCCTTTTAAAATGAATCATCTAAGCATAAGATTTTAGAACTTTGGTAGGTAACATTTTATTAAAAGAAAAAAAATTTCTTAAGCGAAAGCAAGTTTATTTAGAGAGATACACATCCCATAGGCAGAATGCATATCTCTCAGGTGAAAGTGGCCCTGGAGTGTGGGGGTGGTTAGTTCTGGGTTCAGTAAGTAATATTTTAGAACTGACATTTTTCTTCTAGTAGCAGGATCATGATTCACACAAATTAATTTTTAGACAGTGATTCAGCTCTAACCTGTTTGCTTTAACCCCCGCTCTGATCCCTTTTGCGTGTATGTATACATAAGTCTCCAAACACCAGGACTTCTGTTATCTATATAAAATTGATACTATCAAAGATGTTGTTTATTGCTTATTTTAAGATGAAAAGTTTGCTTTCTGAGGACAGTGACAACAGCTGCTTGTCGGGGACTCACCATGACCAGGCTGCTTCCTCTTCTACCACTAGCAGCAGTTAGTAATAATTTCTGCAGTCCTTGCAACTGTCATCCATGACAAAGGTTTTGATTTGGCTGCACGGTTAAAACTGGAAATTTAGTATTTGGGTTTGTTCCAATTCTTTTTTTGCTCAGGCTACTAATCAATACCAAATCTAATGCATTTGAATACAATAAAACAGCACAGCCACTGTTTTTGCCAACAGCTTCAAATGACAATGGGGCCTCACTTAAACGTTCTCCAACCCAGCCTCCAAGTCAAGTGCCACACCAGCTGGCAAAGCTCATTAAGAAGGGTTATTGCATCAGAAACAGAGTTTTCTGTTGGAGTCATCACTGGCAAAGAGTCCTTACAGATTTGTGTCCTCGCTTATTGGGGTCAAACATTTGTCTTTAGTAAAATAAGGGCGTTGGACTAGACTCTAAAAATAACTGGCAGGAATGTGTTCTATGACTTGAGGATTCTCCAGTGGGTGGGTGGAGGTATCAACCAAATCAGGACGCAGAATAAACTTCAGCAAAATGCTCTGTACGAGCATGATGACTTGGCAAGGTCATGTTAAAAAAAAGAGGCTGGGTTGAATAAAATGATTTCTCGGAGGAAAAGAGTGAATAATTAGTGCCAAACTATTTACATAGTGGAAAATTCTGCTCTTTGGGAAGATGAGACTTGGTGGGTTCTAAGAAGCTGATCAGCATATTCCATTGCCTTATTTTCTGAAAGAAATCCACAGTTCATAATTCCTTAACTCCAGTCTCTAACTATTTACATCAAATGGAAAAAGAGGACATCTATTCAGTCCTATGTCAGAAACTCTTAGAATCACTAAACAGTTTTCAATACTTAAGAACAGTAAAATGCCCAGACAAGGGACTTTGTTAAACTCAGAGAAGAATACATGAGTTGAAACAGGAGGATTTAATACTTAGCAATAGCTTTAAAATCTGTAAGCTCACTCTGAGTCATAAAAAAATAGGCCAAGAAGCTTGAAAGAACACAGATCTAAGTTTTTAAAAGAGGCAAACACTGAAACGAAAATGTTAACACATGAAATGCTAAACTCCTTAAAGATATCTTTATAAGTACAAATAAGTATAAATAAAAATTTGAAGAATTAAACTTAGGCAGAGTAGTTTGGACAAGAAAAAATTAGGTAAAGGAATATTTGGCAAACGCACACAGACACACACATAAATCAGCTGCTCCAGATGACATACAGCTCCAGGGAATAAAAGAATTTGACTAATATGCTTACTGAACAATGGTACACTGAAGATGAACAATTATTTCTGAAAAATTACCTTGCACACAGGGGGAATGTCAGAAGCTTGGAAGAAGACCAACAACATGTGGCAGTAATGTAGAAAGAAAACAGAAGGAAAGGGTAGGGAAAAATTAGCATATGATGTATGCAATTGCTGGTGTTAAAAGCTGTGGAATAAACGCTGTTGTTGTTCAGTCACTAAGTCATGTCCGACTAGCCCTCCAGGCTTTCCCTGGGATTTCCCAGGCAAGAATATCGGAGTGGGATCCCCTTTTCCAGGGGATCTTCCCGACCCAGGGATTGAACCTGGGTCTCATGTGTTGCTGGCAGATTCTTTATCACTAAGTCACCTGGGAAGGCCAGAATAAACACTAGGGAGGTAAAATTTAGGGAGGTTCAGAATAGCAGAGGTGAATAAAACAATGTCTGCATTTAGATAACTGCAGATGAACTTGAGATTATCTTGATGACTTTGACACATTCTTGTAGTTAAGAATGTAAAGGGATGAGGAGGGGGACATTAAGGTGCATGAACATGCAGTGTCTCAGTCAAGATTTCACCATTAGCCTAAAGATTCAGAAGGGAGGCTGAAAATGGACAGAAATCTCAAATAAACATGGTATTAAGCCCAGTCATAGGGACATGTTTCAGAAGATGTCTTAACAAGCTGCCACCACATCAGTCTCAGTTAGTACCCTGACAGATGACCCAGGATGGGGTGTCACAAAATTTATGGATGGGGAGAGCCATGGAAAATATGAGAGGAGCAAGAAAAAAACAAAACAAAACAAAACTAGGTTAGACATAGACACATCTGCAAAGAGAGGACTGGAAACAGATACAAACAGGCTGGATAAATTGAGAAAACAGCACAGTTTAGGGATGAGAATATTTAACATGAATTCATACTGATTAAGAATGGGGATGTGAGAACAAGGTCCTACCATATAGCACAGGGAACTCTGCTCAGTGTTATGTGGCAGCCTGGATGGAGGAAGAGCTTTCAGGAGAATGGATCCATGCATTTGTATGGTTGAGTCCCTTTCCTATCCACCTAAACTATCACAACATTGTTAATTGGCTATATTCCAATACAAAACAACAAGTTAAAATGGTAAAAAAAAAAAAAAATTAAAGGAGAAACTAGGTGGTGAGGAAAGGAGCGCTTGGTCTGCAGCCACCGTCCCTTCAGCCTTCAGTCCGCATCTTTCGCAGAGCTTCTAACCGTGCTGTGTTGGTACAGGGCATCCAGAGGCTCAGAGCCTCTGAGGAGCCACCGTGAGGAGGGTCCAGGGACGAGTATACCATTTTCAGTGGAAAACAAGTGGAGGTTATTAGCTATGATGACTTTGTTTTTAGGGTCTGGATTTGCTCCACCTTCCTTTATAGTAAGACCTGTCTGCTGCTGCCCACTACATCGCTTAATTGTGTCTGACTCTTTGTGACTGCATAGACTGTAGCCCACCAGGCTCCTCTATTCATGGAGATTCTCCAGGAAAGAATCCTGGAGTGGGTTGCCATGCCCTCCTCCAGTTATAGAAAGACATCAACTGCTTAAAAAATAATCCATGAGACAGATATGAAGAGGAATATGTTAAGAGGTGCAATCTCTTTTTAAAAAAAAAATGGATAAAACTCTTAATTTCAGCATCCTAGACAGATTTGGCACAAATCCTTAATGCCTCTTCTCTGAAATATGGAACGTGATAATTGAACATATGCTTCCTTTTTATTTGAGCATTATTGCATTATTAGTTTCTTAATTAAATATGTATGTGATTTCAAAAAGTAATCTAAAAAAGAAAAATGTGGAGAGGGATGTTGTTGGTATTTGAGATTCCATTGAAAACTATATTCAGAGAATGTGATTCAGAGCAAGCTTTAACCAGGTAACTGCCCTCCACCAACCCTCATTGAAGAATAATCCAGAAAAGGTGAAAGGGGGAGCAACAGGAAGTCATATTCCCCCAGCCCACCCAGGCGCCAGTTCCTTTTTCATGGGTGTCACTGTCTGAGGAGTCAGTTAGTAGTCAGCACAAGAATCCTGTGCTTCAGGTCTCTCCACTCCCATTTCACAGATGAGACAACTGAGGACAAAGAGGTTAAGGCCATAAAGGAGATGTACAGCTAGAAACTGTCAGATCTAGGGCTTGCAAACAGCACAGCTCAACTCCAAAACCCATGCTCACCCAACATCAGACACCCTCACACCTTGCCCCACCTCCACCTTCTGATTTCTGCTCAAGTGCTATGTTTTTTATATAAGAAAGACCTTCTTATATCAATCAAATAGGATATGGAGACGCTGCTTTATTTCATACCACTTATTTCTATTTGATATGCTATATATTTGCTTGCTTTCTGCCCTCTCGCTGGAATATACGTTTACTACAGAATCTCTAGTCTCAAATATGTCTGATACTTCACAGGTACTCAATAAATATTTGTTACTAAATTATATGCTTCTCAGGAACAAATGCTTTCGTTTTGTTACCTAAATGCACACTAATTCATCTATTAAAGGTACCTAGTTTGGAAAAAAAAATCACACTTATAAAACAAAATGCTGAACAGAGGAATAGGAAATGTCTTGTTAGATTTGTCCAGAATATTAATTTATGTCTACTGGACCAAGCAGACAGTTTCTGTAAGGTACTGTTTTTATTAATAGAAATTCCCTGCTTTTGTTAAGTGTTAAATAAAGAATCTGAAGGAGAACCAAACCACCGGACTCCTTGGACGTCCACATGCCTTGATCCAACTCTGTCAACACCACCAAGAAAGTAGGAGGGGACAGATGGATGTGCAGAGAAACCAAGAAAATTCAGGTGAAAAAAGTCAATTAATTGCCCTGATGCTTTCTTTACTAATGCCAAGAAACTGAAGAGGGTTTAAACAAACAAACAAACTGACTCCTTTTTCCACAGAATAATCTAAGTTGTTGGTTCTTTCATAAGGAAATGATGCTGAGTTAAAAAAACACGTTCTCTTCCTCTCCTTTACCCTCCCCAGTCCTGTATTTGAGCCCTAGACACCATTCCTGTCTAGTTGCCACTTGGAGTGTTTAATTCTTGGAAGCTGACTGTAAGTGTCTGGGGGCTTTTCTTGGAGAATCAGTAACTCTCAGGGGTTGAGTCATTCTTTCATGATGTTAAAGGAAATATAATTCCCTGATGGGGTTGGGCTGCTGTCCTGACTAGCATCCAACGAGACCATAAGAGGGATACCTCATCAGCAAGGAGCCTTCAGTAATCAGACACCACCACCACTCCTCTTTCGAAAAGAGAAAAATGTGCATAGAGTGAAGAAAGCAAGTTGCGTTGTAGAGTAGCAAAGCCCGAAGCGTAAGAGCTACCATTGGTTGTGAATGCTCACGTGGCAGGCATGTTGCTGGGTCTGTAGTCCCCACTCACTCCAGAAGAGTAATCTTGGAGGTTAGGTTAGCTGCCTGAAGCCTCCATATATAGTGAATGACAGGACCAGGGTCGGTTTGGCTTTCTGGAGCCCACACTCCTGACCATAATGCTATACGACCTGCATAGGGTTTGTCTCATAGAGGGAGCGAGGATGGAATGGACTTCTACTTTTGATGGTGCCCAGATGTTTTTCTACAAAAACTGCAGCAGCATCTTGGAGGGAAGGGTTATTCCAGATGCATTTGCAACAGAATCCATTTGATCCTCTTTAATCTATCATCAATTAACTTATGGGGCCCAAAACCATTTTTGGCTGACCATTTTAAAGAACGTCTTTGGGACCACTTGTAGTCTGCCCTCTTATGCCTACTCCAGTGGCAAAAATAGTTGTGCGTGCTGGAAAGCTCTGTCTTCAGCACAACTGGCCAGAGAAGCTACCCAAATATCTCACTCAGAAATGTGTCATCTACAAAGCAATTGACTTTTGGGGTTCTGAATCCATCTCAGTTCCCCAACCGGGTGCTAATGAATTGTAAAGGCCTGGAGCAACCCAAGATGCATTTCAGCAATGCCATCTCCATGGCAACAAAGGGATATGCAGTAGAAAAGCAGCCTCGGTCCTTGAATCAGGATGCCTGTATTCTAGGGGAACCTCCTTAACCTCAGTGAAGCTTAGTTTTCTCATCAATAAGACAGGGAGTCACTACATTTGCTATGAGGTTCAAATGAGCTAGGTTATCATCACCATGGAAAATGTTTATAGTGTCCTTGGAATGCTCCAAGCATCTACTAAGTGCTTCATGCGTATATTTAATTTTTAACCCAGGCGTTAGGTACTTTTCATTAAAAGCTCTGATTTAAGGATGAGAAACTTGGGGCCTAGCTGAGGTTAAGTAATCTATCCAAGGTTACACAGCTGGTAAGTGACAGGTCAGAACCTGAATTCAGATTTGAGTACCTTCTGAAGCCATGGTTTTAATCACTACAAGCTGAAGCTTGTGACTGCTTTGTGATTGGGCTCCACCCTGTCTCTCTGCTGCCATCCCTTGTATATGAGACCCTTGGGATTATATGAAAATCCTTGGAATACCATATTCCAATGTGAAGCTTTATCTTTAGCTTAACCTAAGCTAAGCTTTATCCTTAACCTAAGGACCTCAGGTTGCATTTGTCCAAAACTGATCAAGTAAGTCCCACAATGATGCTGAATACGCCTGGGTGGTCATATACCCTCAGAAGTCACTCACTCCTTAAAGATGATGTCACATGTATCATTTTTATCACATCTATGCCATTGCTTTGTCCAAAACTGTTAGTTAAATTTTAACAACTAACTCCAGCTTTACTGTTTCCTGAGGAAAAATTAAAATAATGAATGCATTGTTTCCCCCAAAACATCATGTTTGAGGTCACATAGCTTGTTACTGGTAGGACTGAGTTATCTGGGTGAATTCCTATACCTCATGTTCTTCTACAAAGTGGGCAGACTGGGTTGGATCATTTCCATAGCCCCCTTTGGCCAGGAAAAAAAATATGACTTTGGGCCACAGACTCCTCAGCCAAGAACCATGCTGGATAGAGTCTTCCTCTGCAAATTAGGAAAGGGGAAAGAAGGGTAGGAAAGAGGAAAGGAGAAGTAGGAGCTACAATGTCAAGGTTACAAGACAAGGAGCTAAGTGGGGAGGAATGACTGGGGAGGAGGAAGCACGGGAGTCAGTTCAGAGACAAGGACCTACAGAGCTGTGTGGGAGGCGGGGCCCTTGTCCACTGACAAATGGCTTAGCGTTTCCCCAGGTTTTCCCAGAGACACTAGTCATCCCTGTCTGAGCTAAGTCTTCAGAGAGGGAGGGAAGAAAGGAGGGAATGTACACTTTCAGTAACTCCACTTTCTTGATCTCAGCCCATCCCTGCTAATCCTGGATGAAATTTAGCTATTATCAAATTTCATTAGAGATTTCATCTATTGTAGGTACACCATTATTTTACAGAAATAGAAAAAAAAAGCACTACCCATATCTTTGTACAGTGCCATTAGAAGACAAGGGTGGCTCTTACATTAAGAATTATCTTAGAATTGATGAGAAGTTCTTATAACTACTGTTATTACTACTAATAAAATCCATAACTTAAGGGTTTGCTGCTGCAGCTGCTGCTGCTAAGTCGCTTCAGT
Source organism: Ovis canadensis (assembly GCF_042477335.2). Taxonomy (NCBI): domain Eukaryota; kingdom Metazoa; phylum Chordata; class Mammalia; order Artiodactyla; family Bovidae; genus Ovis; species Ovis canadensis. The sequence continues at coordinate 85,481,950 of NC_091250.1, forward strand.
CGTGTTCGACTCTGTGCGACCCCATAGATGGCAGCCCACCAGGCTCTGCTGTCCCTGGGATTCTCCAGGCAAGAACACTGGAGTGGGTTGCTGTTTCCTTCTCCAATGCAGGAAAGTGAAAAGAGAAAGTGAAGTCTCTCAGTCGTGCCCAACTCTTCGCGACCCCATGGACTGTGGCCCACCAGGCTCCTCCATCCATGGGATTTTCCAGGCAAGAGTACTGGAATGGGGTGCCATTTCCTTCTCTATAAGGGTTTGCTAGGTACCAGGAACTGTACTAAACGCTTTATATAATTGCACTCAATATTCGCGATCTGTGAGACAGGTGTCACTACCCTCATTTATAGAGGAGAAAAGCTCAGAGAGGCTAAGTAACTTGTCTAAGTTTGCCCAGCTGGCAGAGACTGAATAGGAAGCTGAGTCAACCTGACTGCAGCGTTGTGTGCCTTTAATCACCAAGTTACCTCACCTCCAACTTTTCAGTGGTGGGCCACTTCATCACAGTTCTCAGGGTGACAAAGGTCTTGGGGCCCAGGCCTCTCCCTGACTCTTCTGGGTAGAACTGATAATGAAGGAAGATGGTGGAAAAGGGCCACAAGTAATTCCTTGGCCCACAGAACAGTCAGGAAGACTGTTCTAGCTCTGGATATGTGGGAGTTAAAACATAGGAGTGGGCTTAGAGAGACACCGGAATTCCCAGAGCTTGTTCTATAGGGAACTAAAAGTGAGAAATAGGGAGGGAAAGGGGATACAGACACACAGCTGGTATTTCAGTACTCACGCATGGGAGGGGGGTGGAGGGCAGTTGTTACTGTTAAGACTGATGATTCCAGCTCAAGGCACGCATGAGTCCTTCCAAGACCTCACCAGGGACCTAGCCAGTATGAATTCATGATCCTGTGTTTTTTTTTTAAAGAGGACTCCTCTAAATGCTTCAGGCTTCACAACCCTGGACCACCCCCGCCCCCCAATGCTACCAGACCCAGTGTTTATGAAAGCAGGTGTTGTTCAGGATAGAGGAAGCTGGAAGAGAGTACGGTCCACACGGGCCACGCAGAAGAAGTAATGATGACTGAAAATGGGGGAATAACTAGGAGAAAAGTTGTCTGGTGGTTTGGTCTGTGAGTTTTCGTTGGCTTGCAGAAATGGGCCATTTCCTGCCCTATTCCTTCCAAGGCCAATCCCACAGACTGGCAGTGGGAAATTTCCCCTGTTTACTTTAATGAAGGGGTTGTGTTCTGATGCCAACCAGTCCTGAGAGCCTGCCATTCCTCCGCGGTAGTCGCCAAAGTGATGATACCCGTGAGGAATGTGGGGGACTATAATAGAGCTTTTATGCAGAATTTTCTGATCCTTTAATAGCATTTTTATATGTCTGATAATGGATATAACACATCAATACATGTATATAATTTGTAAATAATCATACATATGGAGAAGATATAAGAGATGTGGGTTTGATCCCTGGGTCAGGAAGATCCCCTGAAGAAGGAAATGGCAACCTATTCCACTATTCTTGCCTGGAGAATCCCATGGAGAGAGGAGCCTGTCAGGGTTTTTTCGGGTCACAAAGAGTTGGACACATCTGAAGCGACTTAGCACAACACAACACAGGATAGGTAAGGGCTTCCCTGATAGTTCAGATGGTAGAGAACCTGCCTGTAATACAGGAGACTTGGGTTCAACCTCTGGGTGGGGAAGATCCCGTGAAGAATGGAATGGCTACCCACTCCAGTGTTCTTGCCTGGAATGTATTGCTATAGGTCTGTGATGGAAAAAGGGCTTCCCTGGTGGCTTACAGAGTAAAGAATCTGCCTGCAATGCAGGAGACCTGGGTTTGATCCCTGGGTTGGGAAGATCCCCTGGAGAAGGGAATGGCAACCCTCTCCAGTATTCTTGTCTGGGAAATCCCATGGACAGAGGAGCCTGGTGGGCTACAGTCCATGGGGTTGCAAAGAGTAGGACATGGCTGAGTGACTAACACTGTGATGAAAAAAGTTGGGAGACTATCACTTTAAAGAGAAGATACTGCCCAATCCTCTTTAAGTTTCCCCTCTTAAAGCTTCTGGGTGACAAAGTCATCAAAAATACCTATCTTGGTTGAATTCATAAGATTGTTCCACGTTTTGGATATAAAAATTGTCTTCTTTACATTTCCCTCAACTTTACAGTAAATTAAATAATTGCTGTATTTTTTTTAGGTACTAACCTGGTATTTGGAGTTTGCCAAGTCAACAGGGAAATGCTGAACTGATTGCATATTTAAACTGATTGCATTTTGATTTTAAGGGATTATGGTTGTTTTGTGTGATATTAATGTTATAGCTACATTTCTTAAGAACCTGTATCCTTCAGAGATAAACACTAAGACATCTGCAGATAAACTATGATGCTTGAGATTTGCTTCAAAAGATACTATAGATGAAAAAAGATAGCCATGAATTATTAATTATTGGAGACTGGTGTTAATGTACATGGGGATTCCTTATACTCTACTTTTACACTGAGATTTTCATTATAAAAGCTAAGAATTTTACAACAAAAATCAATCAAACATGAAGAAATCAGTGAGGCCCGATATTTTAAAAAAATCCCCACTGTCTTTCATCTACCTGACATAGTTAAGTGACATCAAGAAAAGCAAACAATTTACCGAGCACTAGAGTGGTACCTTGAGGCCCCTGAGTCTGGCATTTTAGATCAGGATGTAAATAATTTGGGACTGATGTTGCTTTTCTACTGGCAAAAGAGAACTTGCTGATTCTCAAGGAGGAAAAAAAAAAAAAAGACCATTAAACAGGATCACTATGCTCTTTGGACAAAGCATCATTACAGAGCACCATTTTGATGAGTTGAGTATAATGAATTGGGAACACGCAGCTTCAATTTCCTTCCAGATACACAAGCTGTAGATTTAAGGGGGAAATGCCCTATTAGACATGTGCTGAGCTGCAATGCTTTGGAAGACATTGAGAGTCACTGAACACAGATGGACTCTGGCTCTACTCCCCCAGAATGGACCTTGCTCCTCTCTAGTGGAGTAGGATTTCTCCACCTCACCCCATTTCCTCTGTAAATGCTACGTCCTTCCTTCTAAATCCTAATCTAAACTTGACCTTGGAGTCTCAAAACATAGGATGAGAAAAATCCAGAGATCAGCAGGGTTTTTTTTTTCCCCCTTTTCAATTTTGATGAAAAAGAAATAATTTCTTTGAGACTTAACTTGGAAAGAATCTCCTGGCAAACCCATGGAGTTCACTTTGTTGGTTTAAACTTGGAAAGTGCTGGGAGTCGTTAACACAGTGCAAATGAAGTGAGGAGGAAAAGGATGCTGAGGTCATTCTACTGCCCTCCTCTCCCTCAACCCTCTTCCTTCTCATTCACACGAAGAAGAGTCCAACAGCAATAGTCTCGACGTGCCTTGTGTGGACCTCTGCTTAGTACAAAGCCTTTGGAAAAGATGCTTCCCCGGGCTGTGTAGCTCATGGCCAAGTCTGGCTGAAGCCAGCAGGGAGGAGGCCAGTGCTACCACATGACCTTTCTCTAAAGAAGGGGAAATGGAGAAGTTGGACCAGGGCAAACCATCTTGAAATCCTTGAAAGCCCAGAATGCCCAGTGGGGTGTGATTTAAGGCTCTTATTGGTCTGTGAACCCCAATGAAGACTGCAATTTGTCAGTGGTGTGTTTTGCAAGTTGGTTCAAGGAAGTTCCGCTAGGGGAGCAGAGGGTGGCTAGGCTCCTTGGACCTGAGACATGTAGTGGGTGTTCTGCGTCTCTGACTCCCAGGCCCTATCCCACTTCCCAGAAGGACACACACAGGGCCGCCTCAGAACTGCTGTTCTTGGCAGCTTCTCCAGAGACATCCTTCCATAGCCTTAAATGATTCAGGTTGCAAAACTGGAGTCATGCATTTTAATTTCCCAAGCACAAAACTCCAGGGGGAATAAATCATCCCTGTTTAGAGCTACTCTCTCTGCAGGGGTCAGGAAAGAGTGCAATTTCTCCCTCCAGATATGGGCATGGATTCTGTTTCTAGTGATGCCAGTTCCAAACCAAGAATATTTGACTGTAAGTGAGAAAGACAGCCGGCATTTCCTGACAACCTGAGAAGCCACATGGCCATAGCATAGCACCAGTTTTAGGGACCAGTTATCCCCCATTGGCTGACAGTGCCTGGCTGCCTTATTGATACTTTCATCTTTCAAACAAAGGACAGTTACCTGCTTCGAAGAAAAGGGCTCCAGATGCAGGGAATTCGCTCAGACTCTATACCACAAGCATAAAGACAGTTTCCACCAAAATATGACACAAAGTCAGAACTGTTTTCAGGCACAATAGGAGACAGAATTTGAATGGTTGGGGAAACATGACAAAACTTTCAATTTTCTGTAAATAGCTTTTGAGAGTTGGGAGTGTATCGTCAAATTCATTTCATCATTTCACCACCCCCAACTCTAAAGTTTCTCCTTGGGATTTTTGCTAAACAAAATATTTAAAGAAATATTACAAAAGCCACAGGAAATTTATTAACCTGAGCAGCAGCAGCCATTTCAGCTACTCAGGCCCAGTGCTGCTTTCTGCAAAACCTGATATACAGACAACTTGTCGTGGAAGCAGCCAAGACACGAGGTGAATTCATTTCATTTAGTTCAATTTAAGCCTGTACTGTGCAGACACTGGGTGTAAGAAATAAACAACTCTCAACCAACCCTCCTCCTTAGGACTCAGCAGGCAGAGCAGAATGGATGGGAACGCTGTGGAGGATACACCACAGAGGAATGCAGAGGGACAGAGAGACGACTTTCCACAGGATGTCAGGGTGAGTGGACACCTGAGCTGGAACTAAGGGTTCTTAAACTGTAATGCCCATAAGGATCACTTGGGGAGTTTTTTGTTAAGAATGAAAATAGGATGGGCCTCATAAGAATCAAGGGGAACTTGAGAATGAAAATGGATGCTCTCCACCCAAGACTTTTGTTTTAGGGAAGTGATTTAGAGCCTGAACATCTGCATTAAAAAAAAAAAATCAGCCCTCAATTGTTATGTGGGTGGTCCTCAGAACCCTTGCTGCTCCAAGGACTTCACCTGTAAGTCTGGACATGCATGAAGCTGTAAATAGACCCAGAAAGGCTATAACACTGGATCCGTGCTCATGTGTGTGAAACTCAAAGTCTATTTCTTCAATTTGCTTGGGCATCTAGAAAGTTCAGAAAGAGTTCATGGAAGTCTGGAGGTGAGGGCTTATGAAAGAAAGCACTGCCCTTGATCCTTTTGGCAGGCTTTCTGTAGACCTCAAGAGCAATCCTCGGCTCCCTGCCCCCTAATCTCTGACTGGGACTCCTTTATACTAAACACTCTGGTTTTAGGCTTCTTCTATGGAATTCAGTCTCCTCTGGGTCATGTCAACATGGTGCTGATGGAAATGTTTAAAGAAGGAGCTGCCTAGGATCATAAACTCTTGGCCCACAAGGCCAAACCAGGCAGGCAGAAGCGTCTGCTGAATTGGACACAGGTATTTTTATTTGGAGTTAAGTTGAATTTGAATGCCTTTTAGCCAGTATCTATAGACTTCCCTGCCAATGCAGGTGACATGGGTTCGATCCCTGGGTGGGGAAAATCCCCTGGTGGAGGAAATGGCAACCCACTCCAGTATTCTTGCCATGGACAGAGGAGCCTGGTGGGCTACAGTCCATGCAGTCACAAGAGAATAGGACATGACTTAGCAACTAAAACAACATCAAGCCAGGATATACGTATACATGTTTACTTTATATATTATGTATGTTATACATAATATATATGTTATGTATACATATACATGTTTATATATATATATATATGAAAATGAAAGTCACTCTGTCCTGTCTGACTCTTTTGTGACCTCATCCATGGATTATCACCAGATGGTCAACACTGAAATCAGATTGATTATATTCTTTGCAGCCAAAGATGGAGAAGCTCTATACAGTCAGCAAAAACAAGACTGGGAGCTAACTGTGGCTCAGACCATGAACTACTTATTGTCAAATTCAGACTGAAATTGAAGAAAGTGGAGAAAACCACTGGACCATGCAGGTATGACCTAAATCAAATCCCTTATGACTATAAGTGGTAGTGAGAAACAGATTTAAGGGACTAGATCTGATAGACAGAGTGCCTGATGAACTATGGACGGAGGTTTGTGACATTGTATAGGAAACAGGAATCAAGACCATCTTTTTCTTTTGCAAGAAAAAGAAATGCAAAAAAGCAAAATGGCTGTCTGAGGAGGCCTTACAAATAGCTGTGAAAAGAAGGGAAGCGAAAAGTAAAGGAGAAAAGGAGAGATATGCCCATTTGAATGCAGAGTTCCAAAGAATAGCAAGGAGAGATAAGAAAGCCTTCCTCAGCAATCAAAGCAAAGAAATAGAGGAAAACAATAGAATGGGAAAGACTAGAGACCTCTTCAAGAAATTAGAGATACCAAGGGAATATTTCATGCAAAGATGGGCTGGATAAAGGACAGAAATGTTATGGACCTAACAGAAGCAGAAGATATTAAGAAGAGGTGGCAAGAATACACAGAAGAACTGTATAAAAAAGATCTTCATGACCCAGATAATCACAATGGTGTGATCACTCACCTAGAGCCAGACATCCTGGAATGCAAAGTCAAGTGGGTCTTAGGAAGCATCACTACAAACAAAGCTAGTGGAGGTGATAGAATTCCAGTTGAGCTATTTCAAATCCTAAAAGATGATGCTATGAAAGTGCTGCACTCAATATGCCAACAAATTTGGAAAACTCAACAGTGGCCACAGGACTAGAAAAGGTCGGTTTTCATTCCAATCCCAAAGAAAGGCAATGCCAAAGAATGCTCAAACTACCACATAATTGCACTCATCTCACACGCCAGTAAAGTAATGCTTAAAATTCTCCAAGCCAGGCTTCAATAGTACGTGAACCATGAACTTCCAGATGTTCAAGCTGGTTTTAGAAAAGGAAGAGGAACCAGAGATCAAATTGCCAACATCCGATGGATCACGGAAAAAGCAAGAGAGTTCCAGAAAAACATCTACTTCTGCTTTATTGACTATGCCAAATCCTTTGACTGTGTGGACACCATAAACTGTAGAAAATTCTTAAAGAGATGGGAATACCAATCACCTGACCTGCCTCTTGAGACACCTATATGCAGGTCAGGAAGCAACAGTTAGAACTGGACAGGGAACAACAGACTGGTTCCAAATAGGAAAAGGAATATGTCAAGGCTGTATATTGTCACCCTGCTTATTTAATTTATATGCAGAGTACATCATGCGAAATGCTGGACTGGAAGAAGCACAAGCTGGAATCAAGACTGCAGGGAAATATCAATAACCTCAGATATGCAGATGATACCACCCTATGGCAGAAAGTGAAGAACTGAAGAGCCTCTTGATGAAAGTGAAAGAGGAGAGTGAAAATGTTGGCTTAAAACTCAACATTCAGAAAACTAAGATCATGGTATCCTGTCCCATCACTTCATGGGAAATAGATGGGGAAACAGTGGAAACAGTGGCTGACTTTATTTTTCTGGTCTCCAAAAGCACTGTAGATGATGACCGCAGCCCTGAAATTAAAAGATGCTTACTCCTTGGAAGGAAAGTTATGACCAACCTAGATGCTGGGAGGGATTGGGGGCAGTAGGAAAAGGGGATGACAGAGGATGAGATGGCTGGATGGCATCACCAACTCTATGGACATGAGTTTGAGTGAATTCCGGGAGTTGGTGATGGATAGGGAGACCTGGCATGCTGTGATTCATGGGGTTGCAAAGAGTTGGACACAACTGAATGACTGAACTGAACTGAGACAGCATATTAAAAAGCAGAGACATTACTTTGTCAACAAAGGTCCATCTAGTCAAGGCTATGGTTTTTCCAGTGGTCATGTATGGATGTGAGAGATGGACTATAAAGAAAACTGAATGCCGAAGAATTGATGCTTTTGAACTGTGGTGCTGGAGAAGACTCTTGAGAGTCCCTTGGACTGCAAGGAGATGCAACCAGTCCATCCTAAAGGAGATCAGTCCTGGGTGTTCATTGGAAGGATCACTGTTGAAGCTGAAACTCCAATATTTTGACCACCTGATGGGAAGAACTGACTCATTTGAAAAGACCCTGATGCTGGGAAAGATTGAGGGCAGGAGGAGAAGGGGACAACAGAGGATGAGATGGTTGGATGGCATCACTGACTCAATGGACAAGGGTTTTGGTGAACTCCAGGAGTTGGTGATGGACAGGGAGGCCTGGTGTACTGGGGTAGCAAAGAGTCAGATATGACTGAGTGACTGAACTGAACTGAACCATGGATTATACAGTCCATGGAATTCTCTAGGCCAGAATACTGGAGTGGGTAGCCTTTCCCTTCTCCAGGGAATCTTCTAAACCCAGGGATTGAACCTGTATACATAATATGTATATTATATATTAGGTAGTTAGAATAGGAAAAAGGAGTCCAGAATGGCAGTGGCTAAAAGACAAGGAAGGGGAAAGCCCATGAAAATGGAAGAAAGGAAGCTCAGAGGACCCGAGTGAGGACCTCGGGTAGAACAATCAGCCCTCCTGGCTGGCCCAGTTTACACAGGGCGGGCCCAGGGGGCGAAAAACGGATAAAAGGGGAGCCGAAGGGCCGGGGCTCTCTCTCTCTCTTCTCTTCTCTTCTCTTCGTGTCTTTTGGGTCAGCATGCCCTCACACCTCAAGGATGTATTTTCCTTTTATTTTCTAAATAAAATTGAGCTGTAACACGGAGCTGTACCACCGATCTGTCCAACAGCTGTAACATGGTCTGTCTGAGAGCTAAGAGCTGTGACACGCCCTGTCCGAGAGCTTTAACGTCTGCCACTTTAAATTTTTGTTGTGATGAGATAGAACCGAGGAAATTACACACTCCCCTGACCTTATATATACATATATATGTGTATGGACTTCCCTGGTGGCTCAGATGGTAAAGCGTCTGCCTACAATGTAGGAGACCCGGGTTCGATCCCGGGGTCAGGAAGATCCCCCTGGAGAAGGGAATGACAACCCACTCCAGTACTCTTGCCTGGAAAATCCCATGGACGGAGGAGTGTGGTAGGCTATAGTCCATGGGTTCGTAAAGAGTCGGACATAACTGAGCGACTTCACTTTCAATTTCTTTTCATATATGTTTATATATATATATATGCATATATATTTGTATACCTACTTTCTCAGCAGTTGATCGGAGGCCTCAGGTCTTCCTGTAATCTTAGATCTGAATGATTTACATGTTTAGATAACTCCTGCCTGGTTCCTCTAGGCATTTGAGTTTGAGACCCTTGGGGACCACATCTTAAATTTGAATCCATTTACTGGATTAACTCCAGTTTTCCAGCTGGGATGCTAGGGAAGAGGACTCAGGCTGAGAGAGTCTTGGTGTCAGAGAGAAAGGAAAATCCAGAAGGAGTTCTGTGGTTGGAAGCTCGGGACTCAGGGCAAGCTTTACCCAAGGCCTGGACACCAAAGCCTAGACGAGGGTGTCAGAAAAAGCCTGGTTAATGCACTCCACCTTTGAGATCCCAGCGGCCGACAGTAGCATCTCACCACCCTGTGGCCCAGTGCCAAGAATACTGAGCAGAACCACCCGGCAGTGCCATTCACAGCTCTCAGTTGTTTTCTAACCTTTGCTGACAACCACAGCCACCTCTTATCCTTTCTGAAACTCTGCCTGAAACACTTCTCTGTGCATCTCTGACTCTGCCTAATTCCTCCCTAATTACTTCAAATTCCCGCTCAGGCCCCCATCTCCTTGCCAAACTTTCCCTGATCAATCTCACTGAAATGCACAATCTCTTCCTCCTCTCAACTGGTTACCTAACCTACTGTCTAAAGACTTAACCCTTTATGTCTTAGATCATTGTTTGTATTTCTTATCTATATACATTTTATCTTCTCAATTAAATCCCCAACACCTGCGGGTAGGTGCTGTGACTTATTTTTTATTGCCCATATATTCCTTCCAGTACCTGCCGCAGTACATGAACTACATTGCAGGTGGATTATTTACTAGCTTAGCCACAAGGGAAGCCCCAGCACCTGAAACATGTCATTAATTCACTGATTAGTTCATTATCACTAGCAGCATCAGGTAACAGCTGCACAGAACTGGGAGCTTCCAAGAAAGTTCTATCAAATCAGTACAGGAACGTGATATTTCTAATTGTATCATGCGCCCTGGATTGCGTCACATTCAGAAAAGGTGGCTAGCCTGAATTCACTTAGAAAAGTTGCCTTTGATTCATGCATTTGTGGAAAAGAAAACTGTAAGCCAGTATGAAGAGCTTGCATTTAATTAGGCTATAAATGGAAAGTACCTCAATGGAAAGGTTCCTCATTAGCACCTGACATGGGTTGAATGGTGGCCCCTAAACCATGCCACCCAGAACCTGTGAATGTGACCCTATTTGGATAAGGAGTGTTACAGATGCAATTAAACTAAGGTTCTCAAGATCATTTGGATTATCCAGATGAGTCCTGAATCCAGGGACACGTATCCTTATAAGAGGGGAAAAAGATGTAGAACTGGAGAGCACACACCGTAGAAGGCGATGTGAAGATGGAGGAAGAGACTGAAGTGAGGCAGCCACAGCCAAGGAATGTCTGGAGCCCCCAGAAGCTGGGAGAGGTGAGGAAGGATTCTCCCCCACAGCCCTCACACAGTGTGGCCCTGCTGCCACCTTAATTTCAAGCTCCTAGCCCCCAGAACTGTGAGAGATTAAGTATGTGCTGTCTTGTATATAATGAGTTGCAGCAGCCCTGGGAAACTAATACAGCAAATAACAAGGATAGCAGATGGGGGTGGGGGATGGGGGTGGAGAGATGCAGGTGAAAAGGGTTGGGAGGGACGCTTTCTGGCACTAGATTTGAGAGAGAGCTTCAGCATCCATCATGAGACAGGAAGGGGCTTTTCCACAATCCCAATTAAATCTGGCATCATATGTTTTTCTAGACAAGCTTTCACAATGTCATTAGTACCCCAGAGACGTTCACTATTCAGGCTTAAGCCAGATACTTTCTCTATGAACCGTCTTATCCAAGGTAGACCAGGTTTACATTCCAATAAGATAGGACCAGGAAACCCTGAAATGAAGAGTCCTCAAAATGAATGTCCTTCATAGACCCAGGTCATTCATTCTCTTCTCTGCTTCTGGAGCATTTATTGAGCATCTACTGCGCTGGGCAAATTGATCAGTCTGCCTAACTATAACAGAGGCACTGGTTATATCTGAACATGTGAGGATCTCTACTTAAATCTGACCAGTCAAGATTTTCTATTCTGGGATGTCTGATGTCTGGACTCTATTTAGAGTCCCTCTTTTCAATTACCCCTCACCCCGACTCTAATTTATAAAGAAGCAACTCTTGCTATTTTCACCTGTCCAGTGAGTAAAGAGAACTACATTTTTGTAAATACTCCCAACACTGAGACATACACAGCAGCACTTTGCATCTGATTGCTAGAAGCTGTTCACATCAGTCTGCAATCCTTTTTCAAAGCTTATTAACAAAAACAGCCTGAAAAATATCACTGTAAAGATTGGGAATGTGAGTCATTTCCTCTTACAAAATGAACATAGGTCATGGAGGAAAATGTCTCTTTTTTTTGAGATGCATAATGAAATATTTAGAGGTAAAATGTTATGATGACTGCAATCTACTCCAAACCACTTCCATAAAAAATAAAACAAATGAGGCAAAATTGGCAAAATGTTAATCATATCTAGGTGATAGGAAAACAGGTATTCACTGCAGGGTTCTTTCTGCTTTCCGATGCATAAAAATTATCAAAATAAAAACAAAAAGGGTGTAGAGTTTTTACATATAGGGCTATCTTGCCCCCATACCGACACTCTTGGTGTTTTCAGGATTGGAGACCGATTGTCTCAAAAAAGGATGATATCTGTTTATAACTAGAAATGTCCAGTAGAGACTTCAGGTCTGTACATGCAGCTTCTGTTCTTAACGGTTCTTTGGTTCTATTTATGGAGGGAAGTGAAGAAGCAGCTATTGAGAAAAAGCAGAGTATCAAAAAAAAAAAAAGAAAGGAAGAAAGCAGTGTTGGCACAGATGCAGGGGAAAAAATGCCTTGTTGGGAAAGCACTGCATTAGTAAGATGGTGTTTCTCTTTTAAGTCACAGACCGCTAAGCACGCGACTTCAAACTACTGGCAGGATGTTTTGTCCAAGTGCATCTAGTGGATGTGGAATTTATCCCTCTAAACCGACATACCGGCCCAAGGACGGACTCGTTCCCACCCCCGACACCCCGAGACACAGACACAGGCAGGCACGGTGAGAGGGGGACTCACAGTTCTGAGTATAGGAAGTGCAGATTGCCCACATTGTCAACGTAGTTGGCAGGGCTGAGCCAAGGCAGGATCAGCAACAGAAGCGCCTTCATTTTCCGATCAGGGTGCAGCTTTTTCTCCCCCCACCAGCCACCTTCTCTCTGTCAGTGGCAGGGGCCCAGCCCAGCCCACCCCTTTAAACAACCTTTGCCATGTTCCCACAATCAGCAGATCATAGAGAATCAGACTCAGAGCCCTTGGATGGAGCTGCGTTGATAAATCACAGGCTCGTAAGGGGACTGTGAGGTGCTCTGATTCTCAGATGGGGAGATGTGAGAATGAAGGGCCCCACCAAGGCTGGAGAGAGGGTTAGGCTGAGAGCAGACAGGCTGATGCCTGGGAAAGGGACCTGCCCCCTCCTGCAGGCTGCCGACTGGTTCTCAGGAAGCAGCTGGTACATTTACATCACTGGCCGGGAGCAGCCGGGCTGGAAGCTGATCTGTGTTGGAAGAGGGCATGAAGATGGCACATGCAGAGCCCACTGTGTGAATAAGCAGATACTCAGAAGCTGTCCTCCAGCTTGACTGGAGGAAGACACGGGTTGAAATCAGCATCTTTGGAACAGAGCCTAGAGAGCTGAGCTCAAAATGAGTCTTTGGATATTGTTGCACAGGAATGTTAATAGGAACCAGCTCCACCTCTCCATTTATATTTAGAATATGTACTTAAGGTAATTTACCTGTCAATTTCCTGACCACACAGACAGAGGTAAGGGAAGTGATATCTTTCCTGTTAATTTTGAAAACTGTCCCTATGACAGAATAGGTTGTGTCATTCTCTCTGAGACTAACCAAAGGCCTCAATAGACACACATGAAGTTCTTTAAAAACAGTGTACACAGACTCCTGATCTGTAAGAAAAAAGTTATTCCATTCCTCCTGCTCCCTGCTCTGACACTAGCTGCAGGATTCTGGGCATCTCCTTGAAGCTCTGAGCCTCAGTCATCTCATTTTTGAAATGGAGCTAATAATGCCTTAATTCCTTGGTTCTGTGGAGGCTGGACCACAGCGTCTCTTCCACCTTTGAGGTCTATGATTCCAGACCATACTACTTGTCTTAACACGAGGGCTTCTTTGCATGCCTAAGCTCTGGAATGCCTAGAAGCCTCAGATTCCTCTCCTTCTAGTTCATATTTAAGAAGATGGAAATCCATTTTGGTAACTGAAGACCCAAATCTTAATAGAACTGGCTCAAAAAGATAGTTACATTAACCACAACCTGGCAATTACAACAAACTCCACTTCACAGGAAGAAGATTAAGGAAAATCTACAGGATGACACCAACTGCAGGTGCTACTGGTAAAGAATGTGTCTGCCAGTGCAGGAGACAGAAGAGACATGGGTCAATCCCTGGGTTGGAAAGATCCCCTGGATGAGGAAATAGCAAGCCACTCCAATATTCTTGCCTGGAGAATCCCATGGACAGAGGAGCCTGGCGGGCTACAGTCCATGGGGTCACAAGAGTCAGACACAACTGAAGCGGCTTAAACACACACACACAAGCAGGAAACTGGCATCAGAGATTTGCATTCATCTTTGACAGTGCTAAAAGACTTTAACTACAGGAGACCCTGAGGATGTACAGATTTCACTTCTACAGTTTAGATCTGAGATACACAACCTTGATAAAGCGTGGCATCTATAATTCTTTGGAGGTCCTAATTTGAATTCCACTCCCTTTCTCTGGTGTGCAAGAGAGTCAGAGTCTGTGAAGAGCATAAAAAAGGAAGTTAGGTTTGGAATTGAGATGCTGTCATCAAACAGGCTTGAGTCTGAACCCTAGCTCTGCCATAAATGAGCTGTGTGACACTGGGCATGTTGCTTAATCTCTCTGAACTTCCGTATCCTCCTTTGTAAAGACAACAATAGTATGCTTAACTCACAGTGTTGTTATGAAGGTGGAATGAAATAATGCCTGTAAGAACAAAGGACTGCATGAGTGTTAAGCTGTTGTTGTAAATGCTGTTATTAATAGCCACTAATAATTGTGGATGAGCCTGGCGGGCAGATCAGTATCTATTTCCAAGAGGCTTTGCTGCTCTCACCCTGGCCCTTCTTTCCTCCTGCTCAGTCTTTTCCTGAATACAGAGTTTCACAGAATCCTGGGACATGCTCATCTTGAATGTCCAGGATCTACTGTATAGAGCATAACTCATAAGTAGCATCGTATATAACATAGAGGCTTCAGAGTGTGCTGGATTGTATTTCTGATGATCTTGGGTAGGTCAGATTGCTTCTCCAAGTCTCTATTAAAAAGAAAGATGTCTGCCTTTCACTTCTTGCATTTCAAAAGGATAAGATGCCTTAATGGATCTGAAGAAGTGAAGTGAAGTGAAATGAAGTCGCTCAGTCGTGTCCGACTCTTTGCGACCCCATGGACTATAGCCCACCAGGCTCTTCCATCCATGGAATTTTCTAGGCAAGAGTACTGGATTGGGTTGCCATTTCCTTCTCCAGGGGATCTTCCTGACCCAGGGATCGAACCCGGGTCTCCCACATTGCGGGCAGACACTTTACCATCTGAGCCACCAGGGAATCCCAATGGATATGAATGCAATATAAAAATGAAGGTATTGTTTTTTATTGTTTCTGTCACTCTTGCAAAAACAGCTGGCTTCCTATTCAATATCTAATCTCATCTTTTTAAGAGCACCTGTGTTTTGTTTATGGTGGTGATGCACTTTGCCTCTCCCACAGACAGGCAGCCATGTAATACGACAATGGCTAACAAGGTATAAGAAGAAATTACTGGGTGACGCAGCCTAGAAAGCTCTTTAAAGGAGGGAGTCTCAGTTTGTACACTGCATTTTGCCCTTGAGGCCTGGTTCTTTTTGCCTGGAAATTGGATGTGATGCTGGGGCTTGAGCAGCCATTTTGAGGCCAGGAGGTAATAATTAGGAGGATGAATGCTAATTGAAAAGCAGAAGGAGCCTGGATTCCTGATAGCAACATCATACTAGTTGTGGGCTTCCTAGCCCCAAAGTTTGTGCTAAATGAGAAAAAGGAAACTTCTACATAGTTAGATCAATATAACTTGAATCTTTTATTACCCATCCTCAGATGTAGTCCTATCTAATATAATCTTTTTGGAATAAAATCCTACTTTCAAATGGTCATGGATCACTGTAAACAGTATAGTCATAACCCTAATCCTTGCCTCCAGGCTCTGAGTCCTCTTTATCTTTAAATGTCAGCTCAGACATCACCAATCATCAATCACCTCCAGTTTTCTTGTCTTTTTTTCTTGTCACTAAGCAGGGAACTCCTTGAGGGCAGGAGCTCTACTGATATTGTTTTCTACTGTATTCTCATCACAGTGCCTAGAACACAGTAGATGCTCAATAAATATCTGTTGAATGAAAGAGAATTCAACTTGGTTAAAGAGATCATTTCTTGGAATAGTCTTTATTGATCACAGGCAAATTAGCAAAAACAGACTTCAAACTTTATGAGAGTGATGGCAGGGGTTGGGCATGTATATGAATGGATAATAAATGCCCAGGAACCAAGGAAAACGGTAAGGAATATTTCTTGGAATGGGTGTCTAGGAGAATGTGATTTCTCTAAAGAATTTCTTGGAGCATAATCTGATGGATGCTCAATGGTTCTCTCAAAAACAAAGGCAGAAAATTTCCTCATCTCTTCTGTACCCAGGAGAACTAAAAGAACAGATCTCAGTTAGGCACGGCCAGGAGAAAGTGGGTTCAGGATTGGAAAGTCATGTGAAGGATGCATGTTAAGCACAGTCAGAGTGGAGATGTTAAGCCAGGCTAAAATGACCAATGAGACTTGTTACTTGACCACCTTTCCATAGGGTAATAGTCCCTAGTCCTTTACTCTGGCAGTAGAACTTTCCCTGCCCTGTAGGCAGCTACCTGAGTCTGTGTTTATGGAACATGGTACAGAGAAGGGTCTGAATATTCATTGGAAGGACTGATGCTAAGGCTAAAGCTCCAATACTTTGGCCACCCGACACAAAGAGCGAACTCATTGGAAAAGACCCTGATGGCTGGGAAAGATTGAGGGCAGGAGAGAAGAGGGCCACAGAGGATGAGATGGTTGGATGGCATCACCAACTCGATGGATATGAGTTTGAGCAAATTCTAGGAGCTGGTGAAGGACAGGGAAACCTGGCGCACTGCAGTCCACGGGGTCACAACGTGTCAGACATGACTGAGCAACTGAACAACAGAGAAGGGCCCCTGATAGAAGAAAAGGTCAGGAGAGGTTCCAGTGTAGGTCTTTGGGGAAGAAATTTCCAGGACATTGGGTTTAAACTTAATCAAGAAAATAACCCTAGAGAGTCTTCAGTCAGGTGTGCCAATACCATCACATTTTCACCCAGGACTGTTTTTCAAAACACTGAACAATGAGCTCTTTATTTGTGCTAAGTAAATACTGAAGGGGTCAGCTTTACTATCTCACGTTTTTATTATCATCCATGAGAGAGAAACTCAAGGGCAAAGTGGCTTGTCCCATGAACTCAACATGTGTGTGTTTTCAAATTCTCTCTTTTACCTTTCAGAGGTCATTTTCTCAGAGGCAGAAATTGTGGCTTATATAGATTTTTCTTTCATTCTGGGTCTGGCCTATTGTGGATTGTTGATAAATATTATATATGCAGAGAATGATACTGCAAAATAAAGATGTAGTCTTGAGACTAAAAAAAAGCCCACTCAGGATCAAGGAAGTAAAAGCTCCACCTCAACACACCCTTGCACTGCCAGTCTGGGTCAAGAGAGGTGCATTGAATTGACCCTCTGCTGTGCCCCAACTGTGCCCACTGCCAATATCCCTTGGTTGGGAAGTCTGCCATTGCACTCAACAGGCCATCACTCTTGTGGGAATTCTTTATAGTAGACCCATGTGATGGGAGTCTGCAATCATCTAAGAGCAGAGGACAACAGAATTATCCAGAAGATTCCAAACATCAGCTTACATGCTTAGATTTACTCCTACAGAAGAACTCTCCAGTCTGAAGTTAAACAAGTCACCCAAGTCATTGCTGGTCCAGCCAGTCCTGCACACCCACAGTTGCCCATACATGCTTTACTTTAGGATTTATATTCAACCCAGGGCCTGAAGTAGTAAGCAATGTTTACAAATGACATAAATTCTGCAGAAAAACAGGCAGCATCCCTGATAACCATAGCATGCATAGACAGGCCGTGAACAGAGACCTTGGGGAAATAGTTCTTGAACACAGGTTATTTACTAAAGGGACAATGGAAACATTCTAAATGTGATTTATTTCTGCAAGAGCTTAGTTTTCAAGGAGTCAACTGAAATAAATTCCCATTGCACAGGCGGACAAACCGCCTATAGGGAGCTTCCCGTGAAGCCCAGGGTTGCTAGCTCTCCAGGATCCCCTGGAAGGACATGTGGATCCATGTCAGTCTCCCCGTAGTTATCAACCAGAATTACAGTGAAGTTCTCCATTTTAGGTCAATTCTCAGCCTGCCTACTTTATACTCATCAAAGTACCATCAGTCAAAGAAAATATTTTTAACTCATTACATTTTAAATACTGAAATGAAGAATGCAAAATTTATAAATATAAATTTATCTTCTAGTACAAACATATGACAACACTTCCATACAAGCAGCCACCAACCTGGAGGCCTCGAATCCAAATGTAAGGAAAACACCAGCTTCCTGGTAACGTCTGAGTTTTCCTACTTGAAGAGACTCCAGCAGTAGTAGTGCCTTAATCTTAACCTCTCTTCTAAGAGGAGGAAGAGGCAGTCTACTGAACTGGTTGGTCACAGGCCCTGGGCCCAAGAGGGCTCTGGAGTCAAGTTCCAGATTAGCTCCAGATTCTGAATCCTGGCCAGAAAAATGCTCAGGGAGCAGGAGGCAAGGAACTGTATATTAAGCATTTGATGACTAACAAATTCAACGTATTTTTGGAAATGTTGGTTTTAACCTACTTAGGAAGCTGAAGTGTGGAGTCACAGCAAGTGTGGAGGCCCAACACCTTGCCCTGAGAGTTCCCTTGTCACCGAGGGCTGTTGAAGGGGAGGGTGAAAGACTCTGAGGCCACAGCTCAGACATGTGAATTCAATTAGCTCTGCACACCTCATTATGCGCTGAGCATTCAGCAGACCTTTCTCCCAGGCTTCCTTGAGGTACGGGGTCATGCAGCCAGTGTGGGCAGCTGAGGTGCACTTGAGTCATCGCTCTCTAGACCCCAGAAGCGCCCCACCCCTCCCGACCCCGACCGGTCTCTTCCCAGACCTCCCCTGGAAGAACATTTTCCAGCCTTGCTCTCAGCTCCATGTGCTATCTTATCCCAATTCTTAGGGATATTCTTGGCCGCAAGTCAGTGCTTGATGAGGGGAGGGGGTAGGGCTGCCGTGTTTTTACTCTCTTACTTCAGAGTGCTTCTATTTCTCTCCTTGTCTCTGTCCTCTCTACCCCTCTCCTGCAAAACTCCAGTAGTGGGCAGAATACTGTCCACACCCCTCCCCAAAGCAGTCTGCCTCCTCACCCTCAGAACCTATGAATGTGTCTCCTCACATGGCAAAGGGGACTTACAGATGCGACTAAATAAATCCTGAGATGAGGAAAGGAACCTGAACTATCCAGGTGGATTCACTGAGTGGATCCCCGTGTCATCACAGGCGTCCTTATATAAGGAAGTCAGGAGGATCACAGTCATAGAAAGAGATGTGGTGATGGAAGGGAAGGAGAGAGACAGAGAAAGAGAAGGGAACGAGGAAGGAGAGAAGAGAGAGAGATGCTAGGCTGCTGGCTTTGAAGATGGAGAAAGAAGCCACAAGCCAAGAAATGCGGGGATCTCTGGAAGCTGGAGGCCACAAGGAAAGAGACTCTCCCCAGAGCCAAAGGGAAACAGCCTCCAAACACCCTGATGTCAGTGAGACCTGTGTTGGACTTCGAATACTCGGAACTGGAAAGTAACACACTTGGCATTGTTTTAAGCCACTAAGTTTCCGATCATTTGTTACAGCAGCAGCAGGAATCCAATACAGCTCCCAAACACAAATGTATTATATAAACGGCAAAAGTAGGCAACATGGGAATGGGGCAGGGAGGTCTCCCAGGGCCTTTTCTCCTCCTCTTGCTCCTCACCTCTTCTATCTGGTGTGGCTGCAGTCTTGGCCCTGGCCCTGTGTTAGCATCTGTCTGCATCCACCTCATCTTTGACCCCAGACCCACTCCCCTGCAGGCAATGCCTCCCTTATGCAGGCAACGCCTCCCTACCCAGGCAAAACTTGCAGCAAAAGTCACACACAGACTCCCTTACCCCTTTTCCTCTGGCCACGTTTCCTTCAGGGCAACCAGACAAGAGGCACATCCTAGCTCACACACCTGAGATCACAGAGGGTCAGAGGCAACTCACAAACCTGACATAGATGCATCTGGCTCAACATCTAGTGGGGGAAAGTGTGTTTACCAACATAATTAATTACTATGGAAAACATGTGTGAAGCATTATACCCAGGCAGGTGCTTTGGATGCAAACCTCCATGTTAGAGATTCTGCATGTCCCCAAAGACAAAGACTCAGATTCAGGACTTAAGGAATGTGATCTTTAGGGAAAAAAAAAAAAAAAACAAAAACAACCACCCGCACCTGCCTCTCACCCTTGTCACAATAGGAACCAAGATAAACACCAGTTTCCAAATTTCCTCTTACAAAATAATTCTGGTATTACTGTTCATGTCTTATTAAGCATCTTAAATGCTCTAAGAGAGGAACTCCTGTGCCTGAGACCCAGGGCCACCCCCTGAGGCTGTCCATAAGAAGCACTCTCAGGAACACACGATGTGAGTGGGTGAAGCAAGAGGTAGATGGTGGGGTGGATGGTGCTGACCACCAGCAGGAGCAGTCACACCACAGTTCTGCATCAGTGTGCACACCTGTGCGGAAAAACGTGCAGAACAAATCACTAGAAGGGCAAAAGTTTTGTAAATCTCTCCTCTTAGAAACTTAGTTGAAAATACCTCGTGTCTCCTCAAAGGATAGTTGGGCTTTGGTATTTCCTGTACAGAGCAAGTCATGGGCCAAACTGGGAGAGATTTTTATTTTTTTTTTCTTACATAAAAAGGCAAGCAGTGTCCTCCAGGACATCTTTTTGGGAACCTGAAGCCTCACAAAATGAGATGAGAAAGCTTCTCATTAGATTCTCCAGTATCTTTCACATTTCAGATGCACCCAAATGAAATAAACCAGTCACAAAAGAACAAATACTGAACGATGCTTCTTATATGAGGTTTCCACAGCAGTCAAATTCATGGAGACAGAAAGCAGAATGGTGGGTGCCAGCGGCTGGACAGGAAGAAATGAGGGGGGTTTATTTTAGTTTTTTAAATGGATGTGAAGTTTTAGTTCTGGAAGATGAAAAAAATCCTGGAAATGGTTATTGGTGATGATTGTTACATCAGTGTAAACGTATTTAATGTCACTGAGCCGCACACTTAAAAATGCTTTAAACGGCAAATTTTATATTATTTATATGTTACCAGAAAACCTTCCAACCGTATAAACACACACCCACACATATACACACATTCACACCCCACAACTCCACCATGTGCTGTTTCCTCACACTGAACCACAGCCAGAATATCTCAACCGTTTCTTACTTTGAATTAATCCTTTCACTGGCTGCAAAGCAGAAGGTAAAGAAACAGGTATTCCCGGGAGCACTGGGACCCTGCAACACCCCGCCCTTGCAGCGGCAGCCATGAGGGCGGGGCTTCTCGGGATTGGCCGAGAGGCAGCCCCTCCCTAGAAAGCGAAAGTGGAAGTCGCTTCCCACTCTTCGCGCGACCCCATGGACTGTATAGAATTCTCCAGGCCAGAATACTAGAGTGGGTAGCCTTTCCCTTCTTCAGGGGATCTTCCCAAACCAGGGATAGAACTCAGGTCTCCCGCACTGCAGGCTGATTCTTGACCAGCTGAGCCACAAGGGAAGCCCCTCCCTACCTCGTTTGAAAGTGATGCTCAAGGTCGCAGCGCTGCAGCACCTCGGCGCAGTGCTCCGTGAACGGGCAGGTCACCAGCAGCTTGTTGAGGAGCTTGTTGACCAGGATGTTGGATTTCTTGCAGTGCTGCAGAACCAGAGGCTTTCGATCCACGGGGCAGAAGTCCTTCTCCACCAGGAAGTTGGTGAGGCAGACTGTACAGTAGGTGTGTCCACATGGCGTGTCCAGAGGGTCCAGAAGAGCTTGCAGGCAGATGTGGCAAATGAGGTCATCGTCCACATCTTCCGTGTAGGTGTAGAAGTGGTTTTCCTCGGTGGAGTGGGCTTGGCCGCACACCACACACAGGGGTGCAGCACTGGGATCCGGGTCCTCAGTGGGGTCTGGCTGGTTCATGGTCAGCTGGGAGTGGGTGGAGCAGGATGACCGGAAACCAACCCCAGAAAACAATATTTCCTCCAGAGTAAATCAGGATCTTCTAGGAGCCATCCACAAACCTGAAAGAGAACGAGACTGCTCATCTATCTTGGTTATGGACGGTAGGCGGTGCTGCCAGTGGATAGAACTGAGCTGTGACTAGGAAGGCCTGGAACGAGTGACCACGTGGTGACTGACCAAGGAGACCTGAAGCCTGGCTTCCTTATGCCTCAGTTTAACTACCTATCTTAGCAGGAATAATACTTACGCCTAATTTCCTCATATTAGTGCAGTGAAAATTATTTGAGTGAAATCTGAGAATGCCCAGAAACAGGCCCTAACAAAACAGACCAGTGATTTATAAAATTCTGTCAGATCATGACAAGAAGAAGATGTTAATGCTCTGATGGCTTTCTCTTATCTCTCTTCACTACCTTTCTCTAAAACCCAGAAAATAAAGGACACCTCATAGTCTTCAACTAAATCATCTGAGAAGAAATAAGAGCTGCTGAGGCAGTTGTATTTTTATGAAGATGAAAGCATTGTTTTCTTCTGCGTGCATTTCATTTATTCAGTCACTTCGTGGTAAAGGTGTTTCCGGAGCCACGCTGTCTGTGCCGATCTCGCCATCACTGCACCAATGATGGAAGTCTCCATTTCCATGTCTGTAGTGGCTCAGAGGTTAAAGTGTCTGCCTGGAATGCTGGAGATCCAGGTTCGATCCCTGGGTCAGGAAGATCCCCTGGAGAAGGAAATGGCAACCCACTCCAGTATGCTTGCCTGGAGAATCCCATGGAGGGAGGAGCCTGGTGGGCTATAGTCCATGGGGTCGCAAAGAGTCGGACACAACTGAGTGATTTCACTTTCACTTTCACTTCCATGTCTGTAAAGTGGAGATAATACTGTAATGGCCTATCTCAGAGGGTTGTTGTGAAGAGTAAATGACATATGAGGCATAAAACACTTTAGAATTATGCCTAAAATACAGTAAGTGCTCAGTAAGTATTAACTATTCTTACATATATTTGTTGCTGAAGTCATTCTGTCTCCAGCCAAGCTCTTTTCGCCTGGAAACTGAAAGCTATAGTTCCTCTCAGGGTCTTTTTCTTTGTTCTCAGAGTTCTCTTTCATTCAATTATATATATATTTTCAAACTAGTAGAATATTATCACACTATGTATTTTCCTTTGGTGAAAAGTGAAAGAGTCGCTCAATTGTGTCTGACTCTTTGCAACCTTATGGACTGTAGCGTGCCAGGTTCCTCTGTCCATGGAATTCTTCAGGCAAGAATATTGGAATGGGTTGCCATTTCCTTCTCCAGGGGATCTTTCCATCCCAGGGATTGTGAACCTGGGTCACCCACGTTGCAAGCAGATTCTATACCATCTGAGCCACCAGGGAAGCTATTTTTCCTGTGGTATAGGAGTTTAAAGTGGAGATTTCAACATGCCTGATCAACATCTAGGAAAGTCTCCTGACCAGTCAATAAACAGTTTTTTCTTTGCCTTCAGTATTTTTTATTAATGAACTGCAGTAGTGTGAGATTAGTGACAATGATAATCATAAACATCTGATTTCAATAAGCATTTTGTAGGCACCAATCTTGAGCAAGGTAGCAAACTGACTGTGCGGGAGACCTTCAAGAGAGCTTTAAAGGACATGCCTACCCTCTTGGAGTCCCCAGACCTTCCCAGGGGATGTGGACATGACCAAGCAATGAGAAACCCAGGTAAGCAGTGCAGACAGAGGTCAGCACTAGGGGACTCAAGGTCAATACTCATGACAATGAAGAATCTGTCATATCCCAGCCCTCAACTCAACTTTCTTCTTTTCCAAAAGTAACTAAAATGACTTTAAGTTTTCTACAGAAACATAAAGACAGATGAATCGCCTAACAGGAAACTGGCCATGTTTTGAAACAGCACAGCAGTCATAAACTGCCTTACAGTTTTTTTCTTTTCCAAGTAAAGTTTGAGGTTGTTTGTACAAACATAGCCTTATCTCAAAAAGAAAATGCATTGACTTCAAACTTGTACTGAGTCAGCTTACATTTCTGCACTGTGTTAATAAGGCTTGAAGAACACTCTGGTCAAGAGGTAGAAGTAAAGTGCCCCAAATGTGAAAGCATGGAGAAATCACAGACTTTTATTTAGCATCAGAAGAGATCACAGGAGGCAAAAGTAGAGGATACAGGAGGGGGTGAAACTGTTTATGGTCAAATTTCATAGAAACCTACACAGCTGCTATTTGTCCTCAAGGCTCAGAGAAGATATTGGAGCCACACAGGAAATACTTTCAGTAGCATGAAAAACAGTTCAAAAATAAACATGAAAATGGAAATAGGCCACCCAAAAGATTATCATCTGCTATAGGAAAAAAAAGTTTACATATTTTGAACTAAAACCCTATGTCTTTAGTACTTAGAGTTGGGTCAAATCCTCCCACGTATTCTTTCTCATTGTGCTGAAGGGAAGGGTGATAGGAATGCCGGTGGTCGCCCTGCTCTGACCACTGCAACAATGTCACGTTTCTGGGCCATTTCCTCACTGGTGAAAAGGTGGAATTGGACCAGATGTTTGGTTTTCTCACTGTGCTCGGCAAGGTGTGTCAGATGCCTCAGGCTCTTCCAGGGAAGGGAAGGGGAATGGTAGGCTGTGTCCAATTTTCCACTCCACCCAGATCCAGCTCCACTTTCATCTCATACATTAGGTTCCTCATAGATTCTGTTCAAAGGACCATGGCTTAAGGAAAACAAAAGCCAAAAAAATCCTCCGGACTAGATACCATGAAATCCCTTTCAGAAACAGAGTCCTGTGGTTCCATGCTAATAGAATAGAGGTGTTTTCTTGGGGTATTTTAGGGTGGTTGGCTTTGGGGATTTTTTTTTTTTCCTGGGGCATATATATATATATATATATATATATATAAAATTATGTTGTTTAATCCTTACACATCCCCAGGGATTTTGTTTTCAATTTAACAGATGAGGAAACTGGGTGTAGTAGGTAAGTAACTTGCCAGTTACACCAAAAAAGAACAAACTAGCAGGGGCTCATAACTCCTTACTGCTCTTCATAGCATTGCTACTTTTCTCCCATAATCTATCTTGACTATGACCAGTCAGAATCCAAAAAAAGGAAAAAGGAAAGTGAAAGTCACTCAGTCTTGTCCGACTCTTTGAGATCCCATGGGCTGTAGTCCATGGAATTCTCTAGGCCAGAGTACTGGAGTGGGTAGCCTTCCCTTCTCCAGGGGATCTTCCCAATGCAGGGACTGAACCCCAGTCTCCATCACTGTAGGCAGATTCTTTACCACCTGAGCCATAAGGGAAGCCCAAGAATACTGGAGCAGGTAGCCCATCCCTTCTCCAGCAGATCTTCCCGACCCAGGAACTGAACCAAATATAAGAGCCCCAGGAAATTATAAGGTTAAAAATCCCTGTAGGCCCCATTGCAAATGGAGTTTTCCAAGATCTCTGAATAAAAAGATTCTTCGACTTTACTGAGTGCTAAAATGCCTAAGACAGGATAAGTGGATTGGAGTAAGCAGAAATGGCAGGCTTTAGCTCCAACACCAATTTGTTTTTCCTTTCATTCTTTTTTATCTGAGAGCAATTTGAATTCCCTGGCACTTACTCTTGTGAGTAAACCAGATTCTTCATATAATATTAAAGTAAACACTGCTGTATATATTTTTCAACTTTGCTTTAGACTAAATAAAGCCTATATGAATAGACACAGATTATGAGAGAATTGGCTAAAAAAAGCAGTTTGGGTTCCAAAAAAAGAACTAGGTAGACTTTAAAAAGTATGATTAATGTGATTTACTTGATGTTTCTTATTTCCAGTTTACATCTTATAAATACGTATGATGTGTCATGTTTTTGGACATATATGTGCCTTGCTGATGAACTGAGAAGAAATAGAAACTCATTAAGGCTTAAAAGGTAAACTCTTTTGTCCCCTAAGAGGGAGCAAGAGGGTCTGTCCATACACGTTAGTCTGTATGTCAGCTGTCAGCAATCTGGTCCTAGCTGGGGTAAGGAGAAAGGGATATGCAAGATGGCTTTTTTTGCAGTTTGGAGTGAGAAAAAGCAGGAAGTAGATTCCTTCCTTGAGTATGTGTATGGGGGTGGGGGGGATATCTTACTCTGCCTTGATACAACACTATTGTGACTTAGGAACCATCCTTCCTCCTTTTCTCTGATTTGGGGTAGAATAGAAGCCTGAGGGGATGTTTACAGAGATGTGTAGTCCACCAATGGCATGCCAGGAAGTGACAGGAAAAATAACAACGCCCATCTCTGTTTGTCCTTAATCCCTGCTTCCTTCCCCACTACTTCATGGTGCCTGCAATCTGTCCAGAAGTTCTTCTACCTAACTTTGAAATTCTAAACATCTGTGGTTGACAACAAAGATACGTTTCAGAGCAAATGTGAGTCAGCACCATCTGCAACCAAGAGGCTCATTAGAGGTCGCATGCACACTGTCACCTGGACTGGAAAATTCAGTGGACTGGAAACTTAGTAGCCTTAAGAGCAGCCGTCAGGAGGGCGATTAAGAGGCACAGACTTCCAGCTGCAAAATGAATGAGCTTCATATTTTATGAAATAATATACTCAGTAATGATATAATATCTTCATGTGGTAGCATATTGTAACCACATTATTGTGGTGATCATTTTGTAATGTATAGAAATATTGAGTCACTGCGTGGTACACCAGGAACTAGCATGGTGTTATACTTTGACAAACTTGGAAGAAAAGAGATCATATTTGTAGTTACCAGAGTGGGGGGAGAGTTAGTGGGTAAATGTAGTCAAAAGATACAAAATTCCAGTTAAAGGATAAATAACTACTAGGGTGTCCCTGGTGGCTCAGTGGTACAGAATCTGCCTGCCAATGCAGGAGACACAGGTTCAATCCCTAGATCAGGAAGATCCCCTGGAAAAGGAAATGGCAACCCATTCCAGTATTCTTGCCTGGGAAATCCTGAGGACAGAGGAGCCTGGTGAGCTCCAGTCCATGGGGTCACAAAAGAGTCAGACACAACTGAGCGACTAAATAATAACAACCTACTAAGGAGGGAAAGTCTGCATATTGACCAAATTTTTTTCTCTCTGGAACTCACCTAACCCCTTCATGGGTGCCATTTAGAACATGTCTAATTCCTTAAATCCATTTCAATTATTTGAAGACAGCCCCCAAGTCTTTCCATAGGTTCAGCAGCCTTAGGTGTGTCCGACATTCCTTCCAGTTTCCAAACTCCAAGAGCCTGACCACACTCTTCTGCAAGCTCTAAACTTATCAGTGTACTTCCTGCAACATATGGACAGCCTCCAAGACAGAGTGAAATGAGAGTAACCAACTGCTCCCATAGCCAAAGACTGCATCTGCTATCTTGGTGGCAATACATACCTTGGCTGTTACTGCAGTCCTGCCAGGGCTGAGCAGGGGACATTACACTGAGCCCTGAAGGAAGCTATTAGTAAGTCTTGGCCACAGAAGTGAAAAAAGATTAAGGGTAATGAAGTAGAGAAGTAGATGCTTTAAAAGGCAAAAGCAAGGGTTTGGAGCAATTTAGAAAATGCAATGATATTTACTGGCATTAGCTAGATTTCTGTAAACAAAATAAAATCCTTAATGGCCAAACAGTTCCAGTATTGGAATTCTCAGCATATAATCTGAACTGAAGAATGAATGGTATTTGAGGAATTTGGGGCTCTCCCATTTGTTTGTAAACATTCTTTTATTTTGACAACTCTTGGTATTTTACAATATCCTGACATACATAACACAAGAGAAATGGAAACCACTTTAAAAAATGGTAAATCTGAGATAATTTTTCCCATCCAAAGCATAAACATTGAGTTTTCACTGAAATTCACTATTAATGAAAAAATGAAAATAGGGCCAAGGGCAGCTGATGAAGGGGCAGGTGATGGAATAAACTAGAAATTCTGCAACTCCAAATGCTCTGTACCTCTTCCTGTCCAGCTGCTTTAAAAAAGGAGAAGAAGAAGATGCACAAGTGCTTGAGAAGGAAAGTGTACCTAAGGAGGCTTACTAGCCAGTCACCTTGGAACGTTAGGCTTCTCCATTTATCTGCCAGAAAGCATTGCTTATAGAAAATTCCTACTTAGCCTATGACAAACACAGGAAAAAATCCACTGAAGACATTCCTAAATAACAGATACACTTATCCCACCAGTGCTGCGTGGTCCACGTTGCAATATGTAGTGTGTGCTTAGTCACTCAGTCATGTTCATCTCTTGCAACCCCATGGTCGGCAGCCCGCCAGGCTCCTTTATCTATGGGGTATTTTTCCAGGCAAGAATACTGGAGTGGATTGCTGTTTCCTCCTCCAAGGGATATTCCCGACCCAGAGATCAAACCCATGTCTCTTGTGTCTCCTGCATTGCAAGCGAATTCTTTACCACTGAGCCATCGAGGAAGTCCCTATGTTGCAGCCTAAGGCCAAAGGAGATATGCGTCCTGATATACATGTACATTTTCTAATGGTTAATTTCCCCTAGATCATTAAGCTAATTGAAAAAACATGGGAAACATGAAAAACACATATAGTAAATGTACAACATTATTTTAAGTTTAAATAGTTTATTTATACTAAAACCAAACATTTTTACCCCATAGTTTCTCTTTCCTGGCTTTAAAGGAAGCAAGCCCAGTAATAGCATTTTCAAAAATCTGCCTATTCTTTTGTCTGATTTTCAACTGAGGAAACTACTGTTTGACAATCTCTTTTGACTAAGTGATAACCTTAAGTAATCTTTAGATAACTTGAGCTACTGATCCTTTTATTCATCATGGATTTTTGCGTTAATTTTGGTTTTTTAAAATAATGCATTAAAACAGTACTTATCATGATTACCAGGGTTTGGGGGGCCCCCTTAAAATTTACACCCAAAGGTAAGTCCTGCATTTGCCTCACAAACTCATGGCCCTGCCACTGTTGTTATTTCAGAGACTCAGGTAGAGCTGTGTGTTGAGGCTGTGGTTAGGACTCAGCTCTGCTTCCAGCTACCTCTGTGGGTCTCAATATTTTCCTTGCACCTGCCCTGATTCTCAGTCAGGTGCAATGGCAAAAGCAAAGAATTACAACCTTGTCACAGGTATACCACTAAATTTAACCAAGATCTAAACTGATTTGACTGAGCATTGTATTGATACGTGCTTGATAGAGGCAGCAGGTGAGCAATCTGCTGATGGGTTCATGAAGCAGGAGGAAGAACTTTGTTCAAATGAGAGGAAGAAAATGTAGCCTAAGGCCAGGTCCCCCAAACAATCACAGGACAACTGAATCCTGAAAGGGCTTTGTTCTGTGAGTATATGAGAGAGCCCATTCAAGTAATAGACATAGTTCTCTCAAGGAAGGACACTGTATGAACTGTTGCTATACAAACATGTGAGACTTGGCCCTACCTGGGGGAGAGATAAACTAGGAGGTTGGGATTAACACATAGCACCACTATATATAAAGTAGATAACCAACAAGGACCTACTGTATAGCACAAGGAACTAAATTGAATATTTTTAAAAACCTATAAGGTAAAAGAACCTAAGGAAGAATATACATATATATATATATAAAAAACTGAATCACTGTGTTATATACCTGAAACTAACATGATATTGTGAATCAACTACACTTCAACTTTTAAAATTAAAAAAAAAAAGAATTAGCCTTAAAAAAAAAAAAAAAAGAAACTGAGCTTAAAGTTTTCCTGTTGTTGATGATGCTTTAAAATTTGGATGAAGCTCCACAGGGCAGAATGGCTGCAGAGCTGGTTTCAAACTGGTCACTGAGGCCATGTCGCAGTACAGAGACAGTACAGATCACACTCATAGCCAGGAACATTGAAACTGTGGAGACCAGATATACAGCCCTTGAGGAAAAGAGTGGGTGGAACAATGCCAATAAATTCTTGTAACACCAATGGCCTTCTCTCCCTTTCTACAATGATTATCAGTCCAACCACTGCCCTGGCTCTGGCTTCAATACCTAAATTAGATTATTGGGGGAAAGGAATTGCCAAAGTCAGGGCAAACTCTATCTCTCTATTCAGTTCAGGTCGGTCGCTCAATTGTGTCCAACTCTTTGCGACCGCATGGACTGCAACATTCCAGAACTCCCTGTCCATCACCAACTCCTGGAGTTTACTCAAACTCATGTTCATTGAGTCAGTGATGCCATCCAACCATCTCGTCCTCTAATGTCCGCTTCTCCTCCTGCCTTCAATCTTTCCCAGCATCAGGGTCTTTTCAAATGAGTCAATTCTTCCCATCAGGTGGTTAAAGTATTGGAGTTTCAGCTTCAGCATCAGTCCTTCCAATGAATATTCAGAACTGATTTCCTTTAGAATAGACCGGTTGGATCTCTTTGCAGTCCAAGGGACTCTCAAGAGTCTTCTCTAACACCACAGTTCAAAAGCATCAGTTCTTCAGTGATCAGCTTTCTTTATAGTCCAACTTTCACATCCATACATGACTACTAGAAAAACCATTGCTTTGGCTAGATGGACCTTTGTTGGCAAAGTAATGTCTCTGCTTTTTAATATGCTGTCTAGGTTGGTCATAACTTTTCTTCCAAGGAGCAAGTGTTTTTTAATTTCATGGCTGCAGTCACCATCTGCAGTGATTCTTGGGAGCCCCCCAAAATAAAGTCTATCATCACTGTTTCCATTTTTTCCCCATTTATTTGCCATGAAGTGATGGGACCACTATGATCTTAGTTTTCTGAATGTTGAGTTTTAAGCCAGCTTTTTCACTCTCCTCTTTCACTTTCATCAAGAGGCTCTTTAGTTCTTCGCTTTCTGCCATAGGGTGGTGTCATCTGCATATCTGAGGTTATTGCTATTTCTCCTGGCAATCTTAATTCAAGCTTGTGTTTCATCCAGCCCAGCGTTTCTCATGATGTACTCTGCATATAAATTAAATAAGCAGGGTGACAATATGCAGCCTTGATGTTCTCCTTTCCCGATTTGGAACCAGTCTGTTGTTCCATGTCCAGTTCTAACTGTTGCTTCCTGACCTGTATACAGATTTCTTGAGAGGAAGGTCAGGTGGTCTGGTATTCCCATCTCTTGAAGAATTTTCCACCGTTTGTTGTGATCTACACAGTCAAAGCCTTTGGCATAGTCAGTCAAGAAGAAGTAGATGATTTTTCTGGAACTCTCTTGCTTTTTCAATGATGCAACAGATGTTCGCAATTTGATCTCTGGTTCCTCTTCCTTTTCTAAATCCAGCATGAACATATGGAAGTTCATGGTTCACATACTATTGAAGCCTGGCTTGGAGAATTTTGATCATTACTTTACTAGTATGTGAGATGGGTACAATTATGTGGTAGTTTGAGCATTCTTTGGCATTGCCTTTCTTTGGGATTGGAATGAAACTGACCTTTTCCAGTCCTGTGGCCACCACTGAGTTTTCTAAATTTGCTGACATATTGAGTGTAGCCCTTTCACAGCATCATCTTTCAGGATTTGGTATAGCTCAACTGGAATTCTATCACCTCCATTAGCTTTGTTTGTAGTGATGCTTTCTAAGGCCCACTTGACTTCATATTCCAGAATGTCTAGCTCTAGGTGAGTGATTATACCATCTTGATTATGTGGGTCATGAAGATCTTTTTTGGCTAGTTCTTCTGTGTATTCTTGCCACCTTTTCTTAATATCTTCTAGGTATTAAGAGGGTTAGGTTAGGTCCATACCATTTCTTTTCTTTATTGTGCCCATCTTTGCATGAAATGTTCCCTTGGTATCTCTAATTTTCTTGAAGAGATCTCTAGTCTTTCCCATTCTATTGTTTTCCTCTATTTCTTTGCATTGATCACTGAGGAAGGCTTTCTTATCTCTCCTTGCTATTTTTTGGGACTCTGCATTCAGATGGGTATATATTTCCTTTCCTCCTTTTCCTTTCTCTTCTCTTCCTTTCACAGCTATTTGTAAGGCCTCCTAAGATAACCATTTTGCCTTTTTGCATTTCTTTTTCTTGCAGATGGTCTTGACTCCTGCCTCCTGTACAATGTCACGAACCTCTGTCCATAGTTCTCCAGGCACTCTGTCTATCAAGTCTAATCCTTTGAATCTGTTTGTCACTTCCACTGTATAATCATAAGGGTTTTGATTTAGGTCATACCAGAATGGTCTAATGGTTTTCCCTACTTTCTTCAATTTAACTCTGTATTTGGCAATAAGGAGTTCATGATCTGAGCCACAGTCAGCTCCCTGTCTTGTTTTTGCTGACTATATAGAGCTTCTCCATCTTTGGCTGCAAAGAATATAATCAATCTGATTTCAGTATTGACCATATGGTGATGTCCATGTGTAGAATCTTTTCTTGTGTTGTTGGAAGAGGGTGTTTGGTATGACCAGTGAGTTCTCTTGGCAAAACTCTATAGCCTTTGCCCTACTTCATTCTTTCTCTATTAAACAATGTAAATTTACAGTTACATGTTAAATTATGTATAAATTGTATGAGACTTGCAGGTATCAAAGTGCCGTCATTTTTTAAAAATAAATACTAACTTTGAACTAAGATATATAAGAGGCTAGACAAATGCTCTGGGGGCTATACTTTAACTTATTTGTAGTGGGGAGAAATTAGGGGCTTTAATGGGCTTCCCTGTTGGCTCAAAAACATGACTGAAGCAATTTAGCACACTGGTGACCCAGATGGTAAAAAAATCTGCCTGTAATGCAGGAGACCCGGGTTCAGTCCCTGAGTCAGAAAGATGCCATGGAGAAGGGCATGGCAACCCACCCCAGTATTCTTGCTTGGATAATTCCATGGACAGAGAAGCCTGGTAGGCTACAGTACATGGGATTGCAAAGAGCTGGACATGACTAAGTGACTTACACTTGCATTTCCAGGTACTTTAGTGATCTGAATAAAAATAGTCGTGCACAGGATAAAAACTGTGTTCAAACCAAGAGCCTGGGTTGGAAGTGGAGGTGGGGAGATGAGGGCGCCATATGCATTGCAGGGGAAAGAGAGGACAGAGGGAGGGCAGGTGTGTATGGGAAACAAAGGTCAGGGTTAGTCTGCTCCTACTTAATATCTAAATCACCAGTCTCTAAGAGAGAGTAATTCATTAATGCAGCCTGTGAATGACACCTGTCTGTATAGTGTTGAAATATAGTCAGGAAATTCAAGGAAAATTGAACTAAAAGGAGAACATGTGATATATCTGGAGTAAATAGCTGAGAAGATAGATGTTCAGAAAGTGGGGAAAACAACGGAGTGTTAAATGAGAAGAAATTCAAGTTTTAGAAGTCACGATGGACTTTCACAAGCTCCTGTTGAAGAGGAGCTTTGTCTCTTTTGTCAGAAGACTTTACTGCCTTTCCCCTGGGGTGTCAGGGCACACCTTTCAAACTTGGGTTTGTTTGTAAGAACTCTGGCCCATAAAAGACGTCCTTCCACTTCTGGTCTACCAACATATTGAGGTGGAACTGACCCCCTGCCAACAACAAAATGAAAGCAGAATATTCTGCATTGACCAACGGCTCATGGCCCTTGCAGTCAGTTGCCACAAGTTCCTGGGTAGGGCTGATGTCAGATGAGAAGTATGGCAAAGAAGCAGACTGGCCTTCTTACACTCAAGGCTGAAAAACATCCTTGTGCTATGCCATCCTTGGTCGCTCAGTCATGTCTGACCCTTTGTGACCCCATGGACCACAGCCCGCCAGGCTCCTCTTATCCCTGGGGATTCTCTAGGCAAGAACACTGGAGTGGGTTGCCATGCTGTCCTCCAGGGGATCTTCCCAACCCAGGGATTGAACCCAGGTCTCCTGCATTGCAGGTGGATTCTTAACCGTCTGAGCCACCATGGAAGCCCAAGAATACTGGAGTGGGTAGCCTAAACATACTTAGGAAATGCTTTTTTTCTTTTTTTCTTTTAACCTATAACCAAGGTTTAAGGAAGAAAGGACAAGGTGGAGGAAGACATTTAAGTGCTCAACATTTCTCTACTGTTTCAATTCTATAGGTATTTACCTCTTATGTGCCTGACTGCTGCTGCTGCTGCTGCTGCTGCTGCTAAGTTGCTTCAGTCGTGTCCGACTCTGTGCGACCCCATGGACAGCAGCCCACCAGGCTCCCCCGTCCCTGGGAGTCTCCAGGCAAGAATACTGGGATGGGTTGCCATTGCCTTCTCCAATGCATGAAAGTGAAAAGTGAAAGTGAAGTCCCTCAGCCAAGTCCGACTCCTAGTGATCCCATGGACCGCAGCCTACCAGGCTCCTCCCTCCATGGGATTTTCCGGGCAAGAGTACTGGAGTGAGTTGCCATTGCCTCCTCTTGTCTGCATTTCTGTGGGAGTTCCCATAGGCAATTAAATTTCACCCTCAACGAGTTTTTCTAATTAGGAAAATAGAGCTTTCATATAGAAAACAAACAAACTTAAAACAGTGTAAGAAAACATACAATAAGTATGGTCCTCCAAAATAGGAGCCAGGGACAAGCGTGGAGGAAAAGGAGTGAGAAAGCAGTGTGGCATGGCTCAGAACAGTCAAGGAAAGTTCTTGGAACAGATTGTCCTCAGGGAGGGTCACGAAAGATTAAAGAAATTTGGGAAAGTTGGAAGAAATCCAGGCAGAAGGAAGAAACTGAGCAAGTTCTTCAAGCAAAAGGAATCCACCCACCATGTGTCTGGTGTTCCCACATGTCTGAGATTTTAAAATTATTAAGAAGTCACAGGGATTTGAGTTGGGTGATGATCTTAGATTCTCACCAAGAGCAAGAATCCTCTTTATGACATGCTGGGGGATGACCAGCTTCTGTTGGAAATATCTCCAGTACGTTTCCTTAGCCAGAATACCACCTAACTGTTAAAGCAACCTAAGATGACCTTCACTGATTTGTTTTTGTAGATTCATCATACTAGTGACTGAAAAGATTCAGCAGGTCTTTAGCATATAAAACACTTAACAATTGTATTTTGAACTTTGAACATAGGAATAAATAATTGTAGTGGTGAAGGTTGCCAATTCTGTTTCTCCCTGGCTGTACTTTGCCCAATATATCAATCTCCAAGTAGATAAGGAATTTCATCATAAGAAGTGGGAGGGGCCTACGTGTAGGATAGTCCCTCCCAAAGATATGCCCACATCCTAACTCCTAGTACCTGAGAGTGTGAACTTACTAGAAAAAAACGGTCTTGTCTTTGATGATAAAATTAAGTTAAAGATCTTGAAATGAGATCATCCTGGATTATCTGATTTACCCCAAATCCAATGACAAGCGTCTTTTTAAAAGACAGAGGAAGAGGAGACACAGAGGAGATGGTGATGTGCAGACAGATTGGAAGGAAGCAGCCACAAGCCTGGGACACCAGGAGGCACAGAAGCTGAAAGAGGCAAAGAAGGATCCTTTCCTGGAGCTTCCAGTGGAAGCAGAGCTCTGCCAATGCCTTGATTTCACAGTTCTAGCTTCCAGAATTGTGAGGAAATAAATGCATGCTGTTTTGAGATGCCAAGTGTGTGCTAATTCATCACAACAGCGATAGGAAATGAATACAGGGCTCTTTATACCCAGAAGGGGGTACACATTCCCCATGATCTTTCCTGATGCTTCTCTACAGGATTTAGGGACAATATGGTGAGTGGCAGCCATTTAGACATCTATTAAGACACACTTCTGGATAGCAGTTCTGCCCTAGTATAAAAACCTAATTTTCTTTTAATCCATAGCTAAGCGAGAACACAGATGTCTCCAGAGATGACTGTTAAACCAAATTTCTAGGGCCCCAAGGGAGAAAAAAGAATTACAGGTAGAATAGCTGAGTTTGTGCGTGTGTTGTGGAAGACATAAGACAAGCATAATGATAATAGTTAATGAGGAATCTGAAAACACCAGATGACTCATGTGTTAACGTGAGTATGCTGGAGCCTAAACATGTAGCGTACTATTCAAAGATGGCCATGTGACTGTGAGAGCAGTCATAAGCAAGTTATGTAAATCATCTCAACAGATAGCAATGACATATTTAGACCTCACCATCATATGCGTGTTATTGCCACGCTCCATGCCAAGAGGCTATTAAAGAAAATTCTTGTAGAGTTTCCACTCTGCTATTGGTGCAGTCTTTTCCATCCCTGTGACAAATGCTTCAAACACAAGAAGTGACCGAGAGTCACTGGGAAATAATGGTGGAACTGCAGTCCACACATTCTAAGTCACATATTAATGATATATATATAAAAGATCTCTGGTTAATTGGGGCAGAACTTAGCCACTGACAGAAGTGTATTGTCAATCCACCATGTCAAAGAGTGTGGCTCCCTAAACCAGAGAGAGGGTCGGGGAGGGGATGAGGTATTCTTCTGGAGAGGCAGACACAGAAGGGCAGGGTGAAGAGGACAGGAATAGAAAACCACAAACCTCAAATTTGGGGGTCATCTTGTCTATCCTCTACTTGAATTCCAGGAATCCCTTCTCTCCCCTCCTTTTTAGATTATATTTTATAATGTAAAATAAGACATAATTATTACTAATTAATGAGCAGTTCACTAAGTGCAAGATACTATGTTGGATGCTTTTCATGTATTTTCTCAGTTAATCTTTAGAATGACCCTATGAGATCCGTGATCTAATCTTTATTGTACAGATGAGTGGTATGTGCTGCTAAAGAGATGCAGGTCTTCTTTGTCATTCGTGCATTCAGTAAACATGTGAAGTCGCTCAGTCGTGTCTGACTCTTTGGGACTCCATGGACTGTAGTCTACCAGGTTCCTCCATCCATGGGATTTTACAGGCAAGAGTACTGGAGTGGGTTGCCATTGTACTAGGTACTAAATATAGCAAAAAACAATCACCTTCAGACAGGGAGTTCAGTGCACTGCAAGGCAGCCTACTGGATTTTTAGACAACTTTAATTCTTAGAAAGTTCTGCCTCATGTTGATCTGAAATATATCTGTGGTAAGCAACAGGTCACTGCGTTGTCCTCATCTTAGAACCAAAGAAGAGGAAAAGATGAATGGAAGACGTTTATAGAGGAGAATCAACATTCTCTGTTCTTATTTCAGCTCAGTGAAGTTTTTGTGCTTTGCAATTTGTATGGCTTTCATGTAAACCTTTATTCTTTGGAGATAATAGATGGTTAAACCCTATTAACCCAGAAAGAATGATGTAGCCTTCCTTCCAAATGGTTTTGAAAAGCCCATGTTATTTAGAGGCCCTGTCAGAGAACAATAAATTTGCCACCCACATAAAAGTGAGTCTCTGCGGTGCCAGCACGCAAATATTAGGACAAGTTACGTACACTAGAGAGTCCACGAATGCTGAGGCAAGGGGGAGGGACACATTTTAGGGTATCTCTCATATGTCCCCTCTCAGGAGCATCCTACAGAATGGCCTTTTAAGTAGTTAGAATCCTAGCAGACCTTATCTTCTCCACTTGGAGTGTGGAATTCAAATCTAAAAAGGAGACGCTGGAAGCCAGGAATCACCACTCCAGGAAACTCCACTGTTTATTTACATCGCAGAATCCTATTACCCACAGTTCTGCAAAGGACCGGGCATTTCAACTGACAGCACCCCAGCCCGGAACTCCAAGATAAACAAGATATTAATAATCTTTGTTACCAGGTTCTCCTTCTAAGCCTTTGGGGGCCTTTTGGGAAATCTGTTTTGCTCAGAGAGTCTTTGGTTCTCAATTTACTACTGTTTCCATCATTATTATACCCAAACTGTAGCATGACCTAGGAAGTCTAGCTGTATCCAATATAATAATTGTTTCCTCTAATACTACACAATTTAACACTTATTGAGTGCTTTCT
Organism: Ovis canadensis; assembly: GCF_042477335.2. NCBI lineage: Eukaryota > Metazoa > Chordata > Mammalia > Artiodactyla > Bovidae > Ovis > Ovis canadensis. The sequence goes on from NC_091250.1 coordinate 85,519,508, forward strand.
ATATACCAGGCACTTTATATGAAACCATTTCAGTTATTCCTCACAATAACACTGGGTTTGGTAAGTATTCTGTTTTCCAGATGATGAAACTGAGACGAAGAGACATTCAATTACTTATTTAGTTTAATAATTACCTGATGGAACTGGCCCAGATCTGATTGATTCTAGCCACTATGCCTTCCTTTTAAGAAAATAACAGTTGACATTGTGCCAAAGACTATTCTAAGCACTTGAAACATTTCAATTCATCTCAGCTTCATAATTTTCTTATAGCTGAGGTGAAGTGAGGTTAAATAACCCATCCCAGGTTACAAGGCTAGTAGGAGGTGGTGCTGGGTTTTTGAACTCAGGGAGGCTGATGGCAAAGAACAGGCCACTGTTCTAATGCAGTAGTACCATTCCACCTAGAATTCAATAAATAAGACTAATATTTCCTAGTGAGGCATATGGCCACTCCCCTACAGTCAACCTGACCTACTCACATAGGTGCACAGCCCATCCAGCTTCTGTTATGCGGCCTGGGGATGTGAATCACAACACATTGACATCTCTTTTGGGGGAAAAGGTAAATATGGAAACTGATGGATGGGGAGGTTGAGGTGCATCTCCAGGTTCCACCGAGCAAGCTAGTAATCAGTTCAAGGTTATAAACCCCTGATCTCAATCCACTAGGCTGTTACCTTGCTCTTGATGATGAAAATTTTCTTTTTGATGATGACCTTATCTTTTCAGGATAAGGTGAGACCTGGAGAAGTTCCCAGGGCACTGGGAACACGCCTGCTCTCATGCAATGGCTCAAGGTCATCAAAGGGCACACGACAGTCCATTAAAGGGATGATCATGTCCGCAAGACTTCCCAGTTCCCCTTCCTCAGTCCAGGGCAGGCTCCTCCTCCCAGCTCACCAGGCTGCAGCCAAGTGTGTTTACCTCCAAGACTGGAGGAGACCAAGCACCAGTCTGCCCTGGAGATAACACAATTGAAAGCAGAAAGGGCTGTCTGCCAAGTCAGATTGCACAAATGCCATCCCCCGAAAGCCTGTGGAGGACCACATTTTGTGGGGCTGTTGTGGGATGAGAGTCTTGAGGAGGAAAAAGGCAGGAGTAACAGCGTGGCTAGCAGCTCCTAAAGCTGGCCTGGGAGAATGGCAGGAACCAATTTACCTGGCCTGTTCAATGACACAGTTTAAGCATTTTCCTCCCTCCTGCCTGTTTCCTTTTTCTGCACTGTGAACATCGGTGTTAATTACTTACAACTAATAACCATAACAAGAACTATCAGGGTTCCTAACAATTGCAACCATATTAGACCTTTTATCTCAGAAAGGTCAGACTATTTCCTCCAGCAATCCAGATAAATAGCCTCAAGGAGGCTGGATCTAGCCTTTGCTTGGTACCCACTTGACAGCAGGCACTGGCCACTAGGTGCTCTATCTATGTTACCCCATGCACTTCTCAGGACCATTTTATGTTGCTGGGATTATTAGTTCTTGTTTTACTGATGAAGAAACAGAGACTTAGGGAAGTAATATAAGGCAGATGTAAATGGAAGAGACTGTACAGTTTTCAATCAAGCCATTTTGCACTTAACCAAGGGATGGAGTTACTATAGGAAGGGAACCACTGTGGGTCTTTTCATCCCTGTGAACAAAACTCATGTACACATTATCCAAGATACCAGTTGCATTCTAAATCACCTGACTCTGAATTCCAGTCTCTGTAATTTTTTTTGTCTTTCTTATATGTAGGGGCATAGTATCCATAGCTTTGTTCCTTTAATAGTCAGGAGCCCTGACATACAGTGATAAACTGACTGGTTTAATCATACATTATCTACTATGCAGAGACCTAACGCACCACGGCCCACAGGGGGAAGGAAATATCGTGGAGAGGTTTGTGACTTTAAGGACATAATTCTATCTAGGAGGTTTAGGATCTAAGCGATCTTTTTCTCTCTTGTGTTGACAAAACTCTGAATCAAGTGAGGCTATTGGTGAAGGACAAGCAGCCACCACCACCCAAACACAAGGCTCAGGGGAAAAGGACAGACTCAAAGGTCAGCTGAAGAGCAATACAAGCCTCTGAGGAGTAAGAGAAACTGGCAACAAACGTGAGGCAGAGGCTCAGGGGAGGAGCAAACATCCAAGATTAAAGTGTTCTCGATTTGTGTCTGTTTATACTTTAGGAGAACTGACATGCACTTTGAATTTCTGGGTGGATGAATATGAATATTTATAGGAATATTCCTAACAGATTATTACCTTGCTAACTGAAATCTCAGAAAAATAGCCCATGAAGGAATTCAGGATGAAATGCCTCCCTCACAGGTTGACTTTTCTCCCACCGTTTTCCAGCGCATCCCAGTAGGGAGCCAGGTTTGGAAATGGTTTCTCTTCCTCTAACAACAGTATTGGGTGGAGAGTGTGTGTGGGTACTGGGCCATCCAGAACAGAAGTGGTAACAGTCTGTGTGGTCAGGATTAAGAAAACAAAATGGATCCTAGAGGCAACATTTCTCAAGGAAGAAAGGTCCTGGCAGAACAGTCTCCTTGGTATATTTGCAAAGGAAAGAGAGAAAAAAAAAAAAAAAATGGAAGAGTTCCCCAAAATTACATATCAGACCTGAATCTATATTCTTGTAAACACTGAGGAAATGATCTTTACTTTAGCCAAAGGTCAGCAGGCAGCCAACTCAGGGTCTGAATGTAAACAATTCTAATTGTTTAGTAGTTTTAAAAAGAATAAAGGACAAAGAAAATAGTAGACTTCTCTAGAGAAGAAAGAAGGAAGAAGCCTGGAGTGCTTCTGAGTAAGGGCAATAGAATTTACCTGCCGGAGGAACAGATTTTCAGAGGGTGGGGGGAAATAATAAAGGTCATCTCACAGGTTTAGATGGAAATTGCCTCTGGTGAACGCAGAAGGTAAGGGAAAATAAGTCAGCTCTGATTTCAGCCCCCTCCCAACACAGGTCTGTATCTTGAAGTTTCAAAAAAAGTATCCACTCCACCTCAGACTTTAAAAATAATAATAATCAGTTCAACTTCCCAGACAATCAGAGGCTGGATTAATGATTAAGAGAAACCGAAAGGATTAAATATCTGACCTGGGAGAATTTTCCTCTGCATCCAAAATGTCAAAGACATCTCTTTCCTTTCAAAAAGAACTTCTCCCTCTGGGACAAACACCCAGGGCTAAACCGTTCAGCTTCTATCTTTCACTCACATTCTTCCTTCAGATCCGGGGTCCACGGTCTAAACGTCCAGAGAGGAACAAGCAGGGTTTCAGCTCACCTTTCCAAGTGCTGCCTGGGGCTCTCAAAGCAGCAGCACCCCAGCCGTTCTCACGCCTGTGGCTGAGTCCAGATCCTTGGGCTGCCCCGGCAGTAACTGGCCTCCACCTCCGTCCTACAGGTGCCTAGAGGAACAAGGAGGGCATTGGCTGGTGGAGACCAGGAAATGTGTGACATCACAGGAGCCTCGACAGATAAAACATTGCTGGGACCTTAGTTATTGAAACAGTCAGTAGGTCCCACCCACCTGTCGTTCACCTGAATACCTGCGAGCAGGTAGGTGGCGTCTCTGGGTGGACAGATGAATCAGTTAGAGCAATTTGCCGACTGGAATTTACTTTCTTTCCTGCATGGCACGTGTCCAGCCCCAAGAACAGGTCTGAATTTCTATGCCTGGTTGCTTCCTGGGCCCCTCCTCCCACCCCCTTCCAAAGCTATCCTATGCTAAGTTGCTTCAGTGGTGTCCGACCCTGTGCGACCCCATAGACGAAGTTTATTTACTTTTATCATTTTGACAGCTTTCAAAAAATTGAAGTATATTTGATTTGCAATGTTATTTTCATCTCTATATTTTATTCCATTTAAAGTTCTTACAAAATCACAGCCATATTTCCCTGTGCTGTGCAATATACCTTTTTTTCTTATTTATTTTATATCTACTGGTTTTTACCTCTTAGTGCCCTACACTTAGGGCTTCCTTGCTGGCTCAGATGGTAAAGAATCCACTTGCAATGCAGGAGACCTGGGTTCCATCCCTAGGCTGGGAAGATCCCCTGGAGAAGGGAATGGCTACCCACTCCAGTATTCTGGCCTAGAGAATTCCATGGACAGAGGAGCCTGGCAGACTACAGTCCATGGAGTTGCAAAGAGTCAGACACAACTGGTTGGACACGACTGAGTGACTTTCACTTTTCCCCTACCCCGTCTTGCCCCTCCCCTTTTCCCTCTCCCACCGGTCATCACTAGTTTGTTCTGAGTCTGTTCGTTTATCTTTTAGATTTCACATGTGATAACCTAGGATGTTTAAATACAAAAACAGTCACTTAATGAGCATGAAAAGGAACTGGGTGAAGATTGAATGCTTGGAAAATATCAGAGATTTATTCCTGAATGCATTTCTGAATGTCATCCATTTGGATCCCAAGTGCTTCTTTGTTCAAATTTAATAAATGAGAGGTGACATTTCAAACTCATTTTTTAAAAAAAATCCAAATATGATGCTTCTCAGAAGTTTCAGAGTCAAGTTTTCAAACACTCCCCCACTCCCTGCCCCAGCAGTTCATCCCATGTTCAGGAGTTTGTGGAACTTCAGTCACTTCCTAGCTTGCTGGTCTGGCAGCTAGAAGTCACATGGAGGTTACAGTTCACTTCAGACCTGCAATTAGGAGCAATTTACATGATTCAGATTGGAATGATAGTGCAGTAATAAAGTGGCGTTGTCAGCTGGTTAGAGCCAGGAAGGAGGAGTCAGGGTTATTTCTGTCCCAAGCTCAGTGTGACCCTGGGCAAGTCATTGTGTTGCCTCAGCTTTTCCAGCAGCAAAAGACAGGATCCCTGCAACTCAGCCGGTGCGGCAGCAGCACCTGTGAGGTATTGCAGCTGCCTCTTAAACCCTCTGGCATCTTTCGAAGGATTGTCAACAGCTTCTATCATTGCATTTTAAATCATGTATTTCTATGGCCCCAGTCCAGCATCTCTGGAATGTACTACCTGGGGAAAACGTGGGTTCTCCCTCCCAGGTGGATGGCTTACTTGCCCAGAGTGATATACTCTATTTTTTCCCTGGAAGGAGAAAAAAATGTTGAAATTCTGATTCTTCCTCTTATTCTGTCTCCATCTTCCCTCTCTCTCTGTTTTAAGTTAACTTTCATTGGAGTATCGTTGCTCTACAACGCTGAGTTAGTTTCTACTGTACTCCCTCTTCTCTTGATACTGTTAATCCTTTGATTTCACACATTCTAACACTGTACTTCTTCAGAGGTTTTGAAATTGGGCTGGTGGGTTGGTGTTTTGACTGAGGGGGAGGGGTAGAGGAAGAAGAATAAACAGGAGGGGGAAGGGAGGAAGGTGTTGACTCCAGTCTCTAGTTCTCCACATTGACTGGGTGCCTCCAGTCATCCGATACCTTGTAAAACAACCAGGGAGGGAAGGAGGAAAAATTCTAGTCACGGGTCCACAGGGCAGGCTCTGCATATTTCTCTTGCAATAGAGCTGGGTCCTCTCCCAAGCTGTCCCTGGCTGCTCTAGACCACTGTCCCCACCTGGGAACTGCCTGCACTTCGTAGAGAGCTGGAAGCTTAAAAAAAAATTTCCCATTCACGTTTTCATCCAATAGAAACTATGGTAGGTGTGGCTACTTCTTTATTATTAACAGCGACTACATAAAAAGAATAAGGCAGCAAAGTCTTTTATATGCCTGCCGGTGTTTCAGGAGTAAGTACCGGTCCACCGGTTTGCTATTCAACTAAGATACACCTGCAAAACAGGCTTCTACCCTGGCTTGAGTGTCCCCCGAGACAGGAGGAGGTGCAGGGCCAGCCGCCAGCCTCATGAATCATCCAGGCCTGCCTACAGCTGCCTTCCATGTGTGTCAATCACCTTTGAAGGCGGCAGGTCCCACCTAGGTAGGGGAAGCCACAAGGCTTCCCTGGTGGCTCAGAGGGTCAAGTATCTGCCTGCAATGCAGGAAACCCGGGTTCAATCCCTGGATTGGGAAGATCCCTTGGAAAAGGAAATGGCAATCCTATGGACAGGGGAGCCTGGCGGGCTACAGTCCATAGGGTCTCAAAGAATAGCTCGTAACTGAGCAGCTAACACTTTCACAGAAAATATAGTAAAAGGAGGAGCAAGATTTCTGGGGAAAAGCATTTTCAGGAAGTGACAACAAGTCCTTGAGGTTAAGGGCTTCAGAGACACACAGCATTCTTGCTCCTGTGCTTTGATGAATAAAAATAGAGAAAAGAAGTTCAACCAGGAGTAGAGATCACGGTCAAAAAAACAAAAAGAGTGGAGAAGTGTACAAAAGACAAAGGAAAAATAGGCCATTTGACTTGGTGCTCTTGGATTTAGAATAATCTTTGAAGTTTCAAAAAAATCAGTGTGGGCTTCATTATTCCATTAGGGCTGTTGTGTTATTATGGAAGTATGTCTCAAATACTGGTGAAAAGATATACATAATAATCATAAAAAACTACCATTGACTAAGTGCTTAGCTGGTGCTACTCACTGTTGTGAGCACTTTTTACAACGACACTGAGTTATGTACTATTTGTGTAGACAATTGGAAAACCAAGGCATAGAGATATTGAGTACAGGCTAAAGGCCAGCACAGCCAATAAGTGACAGGGCCAGAGCAGTTTCATCCACTGGGGGGAAAAATGTGGAAAGGGTTTGATTTCATGTTCCCTGGCAACTTCTTGGGTACTAATCAAAGTTCTTACCCATCCTCTATTTAGAAGGAAGTGCCTTGTAGAAGTAGCCCTGGGAAGTATAGTTTCTGGGAAGGACTATCTCTAATTACAAAAGAATTATTAATCTGGTTTACATATTGAGTATGTAGATGGATACATTATACACGTATTTGTGAGAAAACACACCAGGAAATCCATCAACCCTGAGTGCATCCTCAAAATCATATTTTGGGTTCTGTCAAACCAACCCAAGAAAAGAAAGCCAACTTGAGGGGCCCCTCCAGAGGGATCAGTTGTAACTTTCCATGACATCTTTTATGGTTATCTCTCTCTAAAACTTTAACGGTTTATCCCTTAAAAGCTGCAAATGCTATCAGAAGGGCCATAAGAGCCTAGAACTTTATACATTTGGATAATCGAGACTATGTAAAATTAAGTTCCAATGCAACCACTACCAAGTTAGATAGTTTAGACCAGGTTTGGTAAGTACTGGACACACACTCAAAGAAGGCGATGGCACCCCACTCCAGTACTCTTGCCTGGAAAATCCTATGGATGGAGGAGCCTGGTAGGCTGCAGTCCATGGGGTCACAAAGAGTTGGACGTGACTGAGCGACTTCTCTTTCACTTTTCACTTTCATGCACTGGAGAAGGAAATGGCAACCCACTCCAGTGTTCTTGCCTGGGGAATCCCAGGGACGGGGGAGCCTGGTGTGCTGCCGTCTATGGGGTCGCACAGAGTCAGACACGACTGAAGCGACTTAGCAGCAGCAGCAGCAGACACACACTGCTCCTGTATTATTCTCATCATTATTGCTAGAAGGCCTTCAGCTCAGAGGTAACCTAGGAATCTTCAAGACAGAGGTCCAAGCACAGCAACAATTTCTATCCTTGATTTGATAGTAAGTGGGAGGGATAATCAGGAAAGGATAAGATTGGTATTGGCTGGTTCATTAGGCAAGATTTCATGGAGAATGGAACATGAATTAGACCTTGAAGGATATGGGGAGATTGTTGAGAGGGGCAGACAAATCCAGGCAGGGGCCTTCCCTGGTGGCTCAGTGGTAAGGAATCCACCTGCCAGTGTAGGAGAAATGAGTTTGATCCCTGATCCAGGAGGATCCCACATGCCTTGGGGCAACTAAGACCATGTCTGGAGTAAAAGAAGCCACCACAGTGAGAAGCCCATGAACCACAGCTGAAGTGCCCCCTCCCTCTCTCTCAAACTGGGGATAAGCCTGTGCAGCAATGAAAACAAAGAAAACAAAACAAAAAAAGCCAGTGCAGACAGCAGGTGGAGACAGAGTGATCACAGCCTGTGAGTGCTGGGGAGGAGGGTGTGAGTGGAAACAAGGGAAAAGACGAGACAATAGAGTGTTCATCCTGCTGGGGTGAAGAGGAGCCATCCTCTGCTTGGCTTGCATGGGAAAGGAGGACCAGATGATAAAGAACCTCAAGGGCTGACTCCTCAGGTCTTCACATGACTTCCGGCTACTTCTCTCGTGATGATTAAACAGCGAAAGGCAGAAAGAATAAAAAGGAATGGAGGGAGGGATGGAAGGGAAGAAGGAGGAGATAAAGAAAGGAGGGAAGAATGAAGGAAGGCAGGAGGGAGGAAGAGAGGGAGGAAGAAAGAGAAAAAAATTCAGCATCTTGGGCATGGGTCATTTATTCAGAGCAACAGTATTTTCAGAATTGAGTTAAACTTCCATGATGTGCCATTTCAGCTACTATGTGATCATCTTTCTCGTTAGAAGCAAGCCTCCTTTGCAGTCAACATATCCTGTAAACTTTGTTCTTTGGAGAGACGGATGGAATGCATTAGAAAGCTCTCTGAACTCAAGGTTGGGCCTGTCCTAGTTAGGCAGCCAGCTCACTTGGGCTTTTTGATTAGTCTGAATTATTTTATGTATCTTGACAGGGAAATCTATGGGGGGAAAGGAGGTCTGTTTTTCAAAGCTCTTTCCTATTAGATCACCACAATGAAGGTTGGCATTCTCAAGGATTCTTCCTGGCAGAAAACTATTGTAAGACATTCCTGGCAAAGAACTGTTGCTAAGACAGTACCTCAAGATTCGTCAGAATTGCTTTGCCCCTGTTGGCTTCCTTTTTTTTTCATAGCATATTTGTAGGGTTGTCTAAGATGACTGAACGCCACAACAAAAGTGAACAAATTCCATCTGATTTTATAAAATGCTATATACTTTAGCTGAAAGTATATAGCCTTATGAGATGGAATTGCTGTACACATTCCATCATGTTGGCCTCAGTTTCTTTTTTGAACTAGCTTCAGTTCAGTTCAGTCACTCAGTCATGTCTGACTCTTCGAGACCCCATGAATCGCAGCACGCCAGGCCTCCCTGTCCATCACCAACTCCTGGAGTTCACTCAGACTCACGTCCATCGAGTCGGTGATGCCGTCCAGCCAGCTCATTCTCTGTCATCCCCTTTTCCTCCCAGCATCAGAGTCTTTTCCAATGACTCAACTCTTCGCACGAGGTGGCCAAAGTACTGGAGTTTCAGCTATAGCATCAGTCCTTCCAAAGAAATCCCAGGGCTGATCTCCTTCAGAATGGACTGGTTGGATCTCCTTGCAGTCCAAGGGACTCTCAAGAGTCTTCTCCAACACCACAGTTCAAAAGCATCAATTCTTCGGTGCTCAGCCTTCTTCACAGTCCACCTCTCACATCCATACATGACCACTGGAAAAACCATAGCCTTGAACTAGCTTAGCTCCAAATATTTCATTGGTTAATCACAATTACTTAGCATGATATGAGTAAATAGAACCCAGAAGGGCAATTACAGAAAATAATAGTAATAATCACAAATATCAGCTGATGGGATAAATGCCATCTGGTTCTGTATATGTGGAAGAGATTGCATTTCTCTCACAAACTCACAGCCCATGTGTAGCCTGGTTTGCAGATGAGCTTCTAGGATACTGGATGGATTTACAGTTTGGGGGCAGATACTGCTCCAGGTTGTGTGCTTTGGAGGTAAGAGGGAGTACATTAGCCACTGGAGGTGGCACATATTGTGTGAAGATTTCCTCCATGGACCTGCAGCCAGTGCATTCTTCTTTAGTAGAGAAAAAAAAAAGACTTCATTGTTGCTCCCTCTATAAATATTACAAGGCCTATATTCCACAACTGTAAATATCTGTGTTTATATGACTCCATTCTTACATAAACCAGGTGGGTTATTTAATTTTTTTGTTGATGGTTGTTGATATTTTGAAGGTTGTTGTGTCTGCCTTTCTTGGTTCCATCATTTGTGTTAGCTGCTCAGTCATGTTCAGTTCTTTGCAACTCCATGGACTGTAGACCACCAGGCTTCTCTGTCCATGGAATTTTCTAGGCAAGAATATTGGAGTGGGTTGCCATTCCCTTCTCCAGGGGATCTTCCCATATAGCTATTTAAAATTGACCCAATGTGTGTGTGTATGTGTTACTCAGTCGTGTTGGACTCTTCGCAACTGCATGGAATGTAGCCTGCCAGGCTCCTCTGTTCATGGGGTTCTCCAGGCACAATACTGGAGTGGGTTACCAGGCCCTCCTCCAGCGGATCTTCCTGACCCAGGGATTGAACCCAGGTAGCCTACATTGCAGATAGATTTTTTACCATCTGAACCATGAGGGAAGCCCAATTGACCTAGTACCATATGTCGAAAGTGTAAAATGTTGCCTCTCCTTTTGAACTGTGACCTCATTCTAAGGGAGTCCACGTCCTTGTGGATGACCCCTCTACACCCTTGACCCCACCAACTCTAAGGACATTTACCTCGATTCCTATGAAGCTGCCTGTTTTCAGGGCTGCCGCTTGCATCTTCTCATCCAAAAATCTTCCATTTCAAAAAATCTGAGAATGTTACTCTCTTCTATATTCTTTTAACTGTTCAAATTTTCCACTCCCTTACTCAAATTTTGCTTTCTTCTCTGAATGGATTGTACTCCTGGTTCTTGACTTCTGGAGCTCATCCAAGAATCTCTCTCTCTTCTGTTTTCACTTCAAGCTTGTCTGACCCCGATCCCACTTCCTTGCCTGCATCCTCAACTTCCCAATGGCCTGGCAGAACCAGGGCTCCAGCCTTCTCTCTTCCTATGGGCATGAGGGTTGGAGCCACTGTATCCATACATCTGCAATGCCAGCCCCTCTAGTTGGTCTCTTCAGCAGTCCTGGTCCACCATGTCTCTTCTCTGCGGTCAGCCCACCTGCAGTCCATTTGCCTGGCCTGGCACACCAGGCTTTTCATGACCCTGGGCCCTGCCTGCCTATCATCAGCAACATCTCTATAGCCTTTCCACCCTCAGAATACTGCCCGTGCCCCAGCCCCCATGCCCTAGTAACACTGTGTTAGAGGGGTCTGCCCTTGCCCCTCTCTCCGCCCCAAAATTTCCACAAGAAAGTGGTTTCCAAAGAAAACTCCAGCCATACTTTGCTCTTCACTCACCCTGCCTCCTGCAAGTCCTTCAGTGGAAAAATAGGAAAGAACGGCGGGCCAGCTCAGCTGCACTCCTCCCTTGGCTGCCTTGGGAGTTTTCCTCTGCCGCTCCATATGCTGAGTCTTCCCAGGGCAGGCTTCTGTTTGAGAAGACATCATGCCCAGATCTGCCCGGGCTGGGTGCCTTCAAGCTCTTTTTACCTTGTTCCAGGTCTTGTTCTCCAACTTAGTGATTACCATTTGAAAGGTGATATTTTGGCCTCAGTAATTACTCTTCAATTTTTCTCTAATTATTCCAAACTCAGGTGGGAAAGGGAAGCACTCTTTGTTGGGGACCCTCTTAGATACCCAAGAAAACCTGTGGTTCCTGTAACAACCAGGGTCTCTCACTGCCAGGCTCTTATTCATGCAAAACCACGTTAACAGTTCTTATTCATCTGGCATCACCTGCATTGATGTGGCGCACTTTTAAATGCTCTCTTACAGGATCCTGGCAGAAACCCCAGGAGCTAACTCTACTTGACAGGTGAGGAGACTGAATCCCTTAGAGTAAAGTAACTTGTCCAAATTGCCCAGTGGGTTACAGGCAGACCCAACACTCAGGTATTTCTCTTCCCTCAGTTTGGGAAACTCCTGCTCTATCTTCAGGGCTCAGCACAGTGCCACCTCCTTTATGGAACCTCTCGTCACTTTCCTGAGCAGACATCCATACCCGCGCTGTGCTTGCTGCATGCCCTACTCAGGCAGTTATTATCCTGATTATAATTTTTAAAAGATAGTCTTCTCTCTAGACAGTCAGTTAGGTAACATGACTTCTCATAGACCTGCAGGACTTGGCCCAGTGTCTGGAAGGAACACTGCCCAGTGCCTTCAACAGACATTAGTCAAAAGAACTAAAGATGACTGTAAAACAAGTGGACAAATGAGGGAATTCTCACTGTTAGGTTACATCTGGAAGGATCCCTTCCTTTTCCTAGGAGTCTAAGCCTATGGACTTTAGAAAGGAGACTAACTTTATTACACTTAATTTTCACTGTAATGCCACAACCTAGACCTTCACGATTCATTCATTCAGATTCAAAAAACGTATTAAACTGTTGATGTGCTAGTCACTGTCAAGGAGGAGAAGAATCTCAGTTTTCAGGAACTCCTTATCCATGAAGAAGCAGAGTTAAAGACAGAGGATTAAAGCCCAAGGTGGAGATTGCCAGGTATTCATACAGTTACAGGGAAGAGGAAGGGTGGCTTGTTTCTTCTCATTTAAAAGATTTAAGTTGTTAAAAACTTCTGCCCAAGTTCGCCCAACTGGTAATGACAGAGCTTACAATGGGGTGCAGGTCCATTTTAGTGCCCGTGACCTTCCCGGGCCCACATGGCATTGCCCTGGCCCTTTGCCAAAAAGGGGGCCCGTGAGAACAGGGGCCCATTGTGCCTCTAGGTTTGCTTCAGAGAATCTGGGTCTTCTTGGTGGTGATGCTTTAGTCACGTGGTCATGTCCTGTTCTTCTGACCCCAGGGACTGCAGCCTGCCAGGCACCTCTGTCCATGGGATTTTTCCAGGCAAGAATACTGGAGTGGGTTGCCATTTCCTTCTCCAGGGGATCCTCTACACCTTAATGATTTTCACAAATGTAGATGTGGCTTGTCTTGAGTGGGTAGAAAAACTGCCTCAAACGTGGTCTTGGAGTTTCAAGCCCACAGTCAGGTTTGGGTGGTACCTTGGGAAGAACCTGAAAAAGACCTGAGCTCTCATGTGACAGTGACATCTGTAGCTATTTAGATGAATTTAAATTCCTTTCAAGTGGAACTGACAATGTTAGTAAACCCTTATTAAAGATTCCCTCCTTAAACTTTATAAGCTTTCAGTGTTGCATGATTTAAGTCCCACTTAATTCTACTTTCTGTATATTCAGTCCTCAGTGAATAAGACCAAATGACCATTTTCTTCACAAAACCTCCTTATACTTGCTATCTTTCATGTTGTAGAAATAGAGTGCTCTGTCCAGGCCTAAGAGCCCAACTTCTTCAAACTTCTTCCTGATAAAGTTAAAATTTCACAATAACTAATAACCTACAGTGACTCATAGATACACACCCAAAATGGCCCAATAAGAGATGGTGTGGAAAAGGCAAAAACAAGAGGCAAAGCATGCTGCTGGTCCCTTTGGGTGTTGTAAGCATAGAAGAAGCCAGCGTCTAGATGGAGAAGTGTTTTCCTTCCCAGTGAAATTTTGCCTTCATCCAAGAGAGGGCAGGTCCTCAAAAGCGGGGTTCACTGCCAAGAATCCTGTCCTTCAATTCTCCAAAGTCAAATATAAGAAAGAATATCTTGAAAACTACTCACCATTAAAGCAGAGACAGCTGTTAATCTTCCAACAGAATCTCAGCAAGGGGCAATTCGTTTGGCTTTTCTCAAATCACAAGCAGGTGAAGATTTTCCTTCTCAACTTGGACAATGAACCTGGATGACTGCCTCTCTTTTCAGCCCTTCTTAGAGATGAATTTCCCTGGGCACCTGCTGCTAAGCCACGATGAGGGGTCTGGAGTAAGTAAGGGCACTTCCTTGTGGCCATAAAGCCACAACAAGGTGGAGCCATGGACACAGGCTCGAGTGACGTGGACAAAGGCATTTCCATGGCCAGTCCTGGTACCTCTGGCCCTAGGAGGTGCTGCTCCTCCCAAGGGCAGCATAGAAGCTGCACCTCCAGTCAAAGTTTAGATGATCACAGAGTAATGAATAGTTTCCCCTCCTACCAGTTATGAGAATGTGTGTTATCACTGTGGACTTATCCTCGAGTCCTCTACCCCTGGATGGCTCATCTAATCCTGCACGGGAAATGCTGACCTCAACTGCAACCAAGTGGCCAAAGTACAGGTGAGACAGCAGGAACTCATTCTCTCTAGGGTATGAGAATGTCTGAAAGATGCCTCCATTTAATTTTCAAATCCATTCAGCTTAGTTCCATGAATATTTATGGAGAGTTAAGAGCTAGAAGCAGTGATCCAGAGGCCCTGGATCACTAAGTTCCCCATTTGCCCTGTTGTAATTTGAGGCTTTGTCAATATCAGTACTGGCTATCAGCCTAGGGTGGCTAGACTGGTCCTTCCAGCTCAGCCTGTCCCCTTGAAGCAGCATGGTCCATGTGGCAAGGGAGAGGCTGCTTTCAATCCTTTCTCCCACTTTCTCTGAGTTGCCCCAGAGGCTGAAAGCACGTCTTTGGCAAGTCCTGCCACAGGTGTATTCCCACCTCTATGTTGGGTGACTCTCATTAAAGTGTCTCAGGGTGGCCAGTCCTTCTCAGTGATTTGGCTGCACCTGGATCAACACTGATCATGTTCTGTCCACCCATCCATAAAGTCACAGCTGTGATTTTGGAGGGTGTGTGGCAGCAAGCCAGGCGGACTTCAGGATGCTTATTCGTCAATGTCATGTTGCTGCAGGGTTTTGGCAGAGGGGGCAGCAGTTATGTTGGACACGTCCTGTCCTCATCTCTGCCACCAGAGAACACTGCACACACTAACTCCTATGAACTTGAAGTTGGAAGAAGATCTGTGACTCTCTTGGTCTATCCTCCACCCATCTTAAGGTAGCATCTTCTCCAGAATAAATGAACCAGGAATCACATGCCAGAGTTCACCAACAGGTCTGTTCCAAGTTCCAGTCTTCTCTAAACCAATTATTCTAAACTGGTTGCTATTATTTCTCCCTGCCCTGCTCCACCAGCCCCTCTCCTACAAATCTTCCTGTTCTATGGCATCCGAATACTACCTACTGTCTTCACTCCTGCTTAAATGGCTGACTTCTGTTATCCTCCGCTGGAAGCAATCATATGAGATTTCATATAAAAGCAAGAGTAGGTTCTCATTGGGAAGCTGTAGAATTCTGCTGGTGTGATGGGAAGAGGAACAGAGTGAGAAAGCAATCAGGGTCTGTTAATGCACATGCCCAGAGAAATGGAAAGGAACTTACCCTCCATAGTGATATAAGGATGGTTTCAAATATAACAAACTACTCTGTTGTCTGTGATTGTGACACCACTATTAGGAATTAGTCTGGGTCTTGTGAGAAACATGCCAAGATGAGGCTAAGTACGCAAGGACTTAATTAGGGAAGATACCTGTATGAGGGATAATAGGACAGGAGCCGAGAAAGTTTGGGAAAGCACATGGAAGAGCTTAATGATGTCTTTATTGACTAGATGGATAGATGAATGAATGTACAAAATATTGGGTTGGCCAAAATGTTTTTCCATAAAACTTTTTTGGCCAGTTTCCCTTCCCTTGGGAAAGGGAAGGAGAAAGGAAGCATCTGGGTACAAAATGATATGAATTAGCAGAGTTGTTATTAAGTTGTAGGCAGGGTAGGTATTCAGCTGGTGTCCACCACAGGGCTGTAGTGGGTCCTTACTCCTAACATCTCTAATGATTGGTCAGGTCTATCCAGATTGGTTGATGCCTCTGCTGTACGGATTATTAAATATTTTGAAAATCAACCCAAGTATACAGACAATCATATTTGCCTAGAATATTCGGCAACGTTTTCACAAATGGAAAGTAATTTATTTCTGATGGCCATTCACTGCAACATGGGGCCACCAGACATATTAACAATTCTCACAGATGTTGGTAGTGCTGAAGTCAGGGGAGCTGCTCAAATCCATTTATTGTTCTATGAATTTGGTGGAGGGCAATTTATCACTTGAGGCTATGTCCATTCCAAGTTTCTGATGAGCTGCTGATTTTTGCTCTACTCTCCCTAGGAAAGAATTTATATTAATTTTTCCTCACCCTCCCACTAAAAATATACCAGCAACTACTGCTGGTGGACTTCTCTGTTCTCTTATCATAAGCCCAGGACATCCTCCTTAAACTGGAGAGTGTTTGAAGGAAAAATAAATGGAGACCAAATGATATGTGACCTGTTATTAAAGTTTTTATACCCACAACATACTGAAGTAATGGGCGGGTGGTATTTGGGGGCAAACTGATAAATTGTCTAGACTTAAGCAGAACTAGCAGAGCCCGTGTGGATGTAGGAGCTGGAGAGAGGGAGACATAAGACAAAGGAACCCAGGACCCTCAGAGATTGTACCAAGGACTCTGAACTCTCGTGGGAGGTGGTACTGGGGTTCAGGCCAAGTTTAACTAGAGCTCCAAACGGCATGTGAGCATACTTCATATCCGAGGTGTACTTAGTCTAGCTGGATTTGTTATTTCTTACACCAGAAATGAATTATAAATATCAGTCCAAAGGCAGAGACAGACTAATTTTTCTTTCATTTAATTCCCTGAGACTGAAAATCTGTGTTCATGTCTGGAATGGGCCTGAACCGCTTGGGTGGGAAATAGCAGGTCATGGGTTACTTCTTCCAAGAAGAGAGAGATGCATGAGCAGGAAACTTGGAAAGATGATGCTTCGGGGGTATAGAATTCTGAGGGAAGTGACATGTTTTCTTCCATGCATTTAAACTCCCCTTCCAGGGTAATGCAGTGGTTCATTTTCTGACATAGGGCACAAGCTCTCTTTCTCTGAGTTCTAATTATTGCTTCTCTCCTGCATGGTAATGGCTTCACCCGCACGCCCTGGGCTTCCAGGTGGAGTCAGTGGGAAAGAATCTGCCTGCCAGTACAGGAGACACAAGATATGTGTGTTTGATCCCTGGGTTGGGAAGATCCCCTGGAGAAGGAAATGACAACCCACTCCAGTTTTCTTGCCTGGAGAATCCCCATGGACAGAAGAAGCCTGGCGGGCTACAGTCCATGGGGTTGCAAAGAGTCAGACATGCCTGAGCACTACTACTATCCGACTATACAGCCCCTGAAAAGCATACTGTCTCTAGCTCGGAGTCTGCCCTGGCCTCCTGCTTACCTTTGGAAATGGCCCCTGTTGGTAAGCTGTTTTCAATGATTGGATTTGACAGTGGTGGAGTAGAAGGTAGGAGAAAGCCTTCCTCATGGTTCAGGTCTATGGAAGGAAGATAAGAAAGATCAGACTTGTCATGAGAAACGAATAAAGCTTAAGGCTGCAGAGGAATGTCTTTAAAATGCTACAAGGGGAAAATTGTCAATCCCAAATTCTATAGCAAATATGAAGGGAAATTGAGACTTTTTTTCAGAAAAACAAAGACCTAGATCATTTATTACTAACAGACATGAACTGCAAGAAAGTTTAAAGAGGTTTCTTTAGGCAGAAGGAATATGATATGAGACAAAAACTTGGACTTACACAGCAAATGAAGGACACTGGAAATTGTAAGAATGAGCTGACTACAGAACTCAGTACACCTAACGTCATTTTGGGAACACACCTGTAATCCAATCTGATTACACAGGCTACTTAATTTGCCTGAACTGCTCTGAAGGAAATCCAGCATTCTCAAGTATAAGGAGAATGGTTATTTATGCATGATTTGGGAGAAAAGGCAACTTAATTAAGGAAGAATGAGACTGAGACTAAGTTTATTAAAGGGCGAAGACATTTTAAATTGTGCATCAAATGTAAAAAATTAATAATAGAGATTAGAAAAAATTCAAGGAAGTAAAATGAGCATCGAAAATCTAAAGAAGAAAAAAAGGATTACATTTTAAAATCTATCACTTTAATAATTTGAAATTTAAAATAGAACCAGAATGATGTTTTGATAAGGACTTCTCTCAGAGCTGAGTTGGTAAAGAATCTGCCTGCAATGCAGGAGACCCTGGTTTGATTCCTGGGTTGGGAAGATCCCCTGGAGAAGGGATAGATTACTCACTCCTGTATTCTGGCTTGGAGAATTCCATGGACAGTCCATGGGGTGACAAAGAGTTGGACACGACTGAATGACTTTCACTTTCACTTACAATGTTTTGATACAGAGCCATCCTTAAAAACACCAAAAACTTAAATAAACCCCTTATATCTCTTTGGACTGTATTGGGCAATTCCGTAGAAAAGAAGAAAGGACATATATGAACTGACATATATGAATTCTTTTTGTTTACAAAGTTAATGATATAGCATTTGGTATGTGCTAATTTCTATTCTAAGTACTTAAGAATGTTAAATAATTTAATTCTCTCAAATACCCTATGAGGTAAATACCATTATTATTTATGTCTTACAAATACAGTCAATGTCATATGGTAAGTTTGAGATTGAAAGTAGACATTTTCCTCTATTCTTTGCTTTTAATCTACGTGCCATACTGCTCCCACACACAATAACTGGAGAATACCCTACATTTCAAATATAGATAATTTTCATTACTTTTTATATCTATAGAACATTTATAAAGATGATCATATAGCTGGCTACAAAAAATAGCTCCAGAAATTCAAAAAATAAAGGTTTTATAGGTCACATTATCTGATCCTAATTCAATTAGGAAAAAAAATTATCAAAAGATGATCAAAAATTGTCTTCTTGAAAATGAAGAAGTAGAAAACAATTGACTTGAAAAGAAATCAAAAGGGAAATTACTGACCTTCTTTCACTAGGAAGGCCTTTGACTGTACAATTTTTCTACTCTAATTTCATAGAGTTGTAGCAATTTTATAGTCAAAAGGCCTTCCTTGTGAAAGAATAAAGATGAGAAGTAAAGAAACTAAGTCTACATTCTAAGAAATTAGAAAAATAACAATAAAGAATGATTAATAAACTTTGGCCACCTCATGCGAAGAGTTGACTCATTGGAAAAGACTCTGATGCTGGGAGGGATTGGGGGCAGGAGGAGAAGGGGACGACAGAGGATGAGATGGCTGGATGGTATCACTGACCCAATGGACACGAGTTTGAGTGAACTCTGGGAGTTGGTGATGGACAGGGAGGCCTGGCGTGCTGTAGTTCACGGGGTTGCGGGGAGTCGGACACGACTGAGCGACTGAACTGAATTGAACTGAACTGAACTGAACTGAATAAAGATAAAATCTTAATAGAAGGGAGAAAAGTAATAAAGTATATAAATAAATTTAAAATCTTATTATATTAAAATTCTATCCACTTGATAATCTAATTTTTTAAAAGAAAAAAAGCAAAATTATAAAAGATCAGAAAATAGAAAGATCAAATATTAAAATGACCAAGAGTATTAAAAGAAAATATAATTTAAAACTTTATGGCAACAAATTTGAAAGCTGTAGAAAACATTGGAAAAGAAGAGGAAAAATGATCTATTTTTGCAGATGATATGATTGTAAACTCAGAAAACCCAAAGGAATCTGGCAAAAATCTCCTAGATTTAAGAAGAGAATTTTGTAAAGTAGATCCAAAAATATGCAAAAAACAAAAATCATTAACTTTTCTCTACTCTAGCAATAAAATAGGAATGGAAAAAAAACGCTCAAAATCAACCCCTATGGAATACTTAGAAATAGATACCAAAAAAAAAGGAAATAACAAAATCATACTAAAATATGTATGTAAAAGGAGAAATGGACGGACATGCCATATTTTTGGATGAGAAGACTCAATGCCACAAAAATATTCCCTCAAATTGTGTATGTATTTCACTAAAACTCACAGCAAGGTGGGTATTTTGGTTTGTTAGGCTTTGGCAATTAAATAAGATGATTTTTATCATTTCTAGAAAACAAATGAAATACTGAAGAAAAAGTAAGTAATTTTAGAAAAGTAAACATGGGGCAGAGACTTCCTCACCAGTTATCAGAACTCTCTAGAAAGCCACTGTATTCAGATAAGTACCTTATTTGATCCCAATTTTATTGTATATCTAAAGGTACAAATGGATGAGTAAAATGTACCAGTAAAAATATAAAGGTAAAGCAAAGCTCTTGCAAGAAGGATCTAGATTATATGTACTATATTGTGCAGGAAAACTTTCCTGATCAAAACTGAGAAGTCAAATCCTATGAGAGAAAAGGCAGGCATATTTAACTCTAAAATTATAACTTTAAGGCAAAGCTGTTGTAAAAATATCATTGACCATAGTAGGTTTGCAGAAATACATATTGTGTAGATAGTTTATTTCATTTTTATAATATACAAATATTTATTGTAATTTGACAAGAGGAATGAGAACAAACAAGTAGGAAAATGGGCAAAACATATAAATGGGCAATTCGTTGAAAAGCAAATCCAATGGCTGAGAAACACGGAAAGATGTCCAAGTTCACCCAAAGTGAGGGGAATGCAAATCAATGATGAGATATCATTTTGTACCAACCAGATTTTCTAAAACTTAAAAGATCTGAAGCACTTCTTGCTGGCAGGGTTGTAGGAAAGGGATCACTTTCATAGTCAGAATGAGCAATGCTAGAGCCTCTTGGGGAAGCAGTGCCGCAATACCTACTAAAACTTAAAATACACATACTTTTCAGGCCAGCAATCTTCTTCCTGGGAAACACTCCAATAGATGTAGTTGCTAGAACCTAAGGATTTATATAAAGTGTTTTTTTCGGAAGGGGAGGATTGTGTTAGTTCTTTTTTGCAAATTGTCTCTGAAAGCTGCAATGTTTCTGGCAATAGGAGAGTGATTGAATAAACTATAGGGGAGCCCTGTGTTTGATTGAATAAACTATAGGGGAGCCCTGTGTTTGATTGAATAAACTATAGGGGAGCCCTGTGTTCGAACAACACGGCTATCAAAAAGAACAACAGAGTTCTGCTAGTTGACAGGAAGTTTCATAAAGTATTGTTGACTGAGTAAAGCACAATGCAGGAAGAAGAAGGGTAATATTTTTCTGTTTTTGTCAATGATCAGAAAGTGCATGTGTGTGTAGGCATACATTTTTATATGACTGTACAGTCATCAGCAAAAGTAGGAAAGATACATATTAGATTATTAACATCAGTTATCTGTGTAGGTGGGTGGGTTGGGAATTGATGCATATGCTTGTAAGACAAGAGGAGGCACCAAGTCTATAAAAAGGAAAACAAGCAAAAAGGCCACCCACACAACCACACACCTATGTTTAAACTGATCTCATACATGCATTTGTGAAAATAGATGAATGTGTATGGTTCAGACATAAAGCCCTCACCCAGCCAGTTTGAAGGATTCTGTCTCCCTGATGACTTCTTCCTTTCCAGGAACACTGGTTGTTCATTTGTACCCCTGCACCGACACATTCCTCAGGAAAGAATTTCTGCTTCTGGGATTCCCATTTTTAATCCAAAGACTTACGAAATGCACCCCACTCTAGTATTCTTGCCTGGAAAATCCCACGGACAAAGGAGCCTGATGGGCTACAGTCCACAGCATCACAGAGTCAGACATGGCTGAGCGACCAACACACCCCTCGCGGCATAGTGTCTCATCTCAGAAACAGCACTCAGAAAGGCTCCAACATCCTTCTGGAAATGCACATCCTTTGGGTTTCTACCTCTGTTGCTTTTCGTCTGTACTTCCTTCTGTGAAATGACTCCTAGGTTAACCTTTGTAACTAAAGCAAATGACACAATTTGGGGCTGCTTCTCTAGGAGCCTCAGGCCATGGTTCTCTCCCCACAACAGAGCAGCAGAAAGTGAAGGTACTGGAAAATGACTAGTTGCTCTTTAGATCATAAGTCCAAGACTTTGAAGTAGTCTAAATTGTGAACTTCTTCAGCATCATATATGAGGTAAAATACAAGAAGCCAAGAAAACGAACCAGAGCTACTATTAGGCGGCCTACGCTGTTGACTGCCCCCTGGGCGTGTACAGAACGTTTGCTAGTTTTACATTCCGTGCTCACATCTGTCTGCCTCCCTCCGCCTCCTCATGGCGGAGCAATTTCCTTCACTTCAAAGGAAGCTCCAGGTGCAGGGAGGACCCCAGGCTGTGGCCCCGCCTCCAAATCTGGCTCCTCTTCTTAATGAAACATGTCCTCTCTTCATCTTATCCCAAGTTGACTTCTGGAGCTATTCCTCAATGCATTCAAACGCTTTTGAACTCCGAGAGTGAAAAAGAAGTGTAGTTTCTTTTTCCCTCAAGTCATTGATTCTAACTTTGTCATGATATTTCAAACTGATGAACTGCAGAAACAGCAGGAATAATTACACATGCCACTGAAGAGAACAGGAGACAAGTTGAAGAGAGGTGAATGAGCTGTGGGAGATTAGTCTTAGACCTTTAACTTTTGGGGTGGTTTGTTATGCAGTAGTTAACTGATGCTGTGTCCAACCCCCTTGCAATATGATATGCTTCTCCCAGTGAGAATTAGGGACCATGTCCCCACCCCCGTGAATCAACCTGCTCAGGCCTCAGGATGTTGTGGGAGTTCCAGAGCCTAGGCACTGAGAGGCTTGGCAGCCTCCACTCTTACCCTCCTGGGACCCTGCGATGGCCATGCTGTTGAGAAGCTCAGGCAAGTCTACTGGTGAATGAAAGGCTTTTGGAAGAGAACAGAGGCTCTCACCAACGGGCAGCACCAACTCCCTGATGTGGGAGTCAGGCCATCTCAGACCTGGCAGCTGAAAGCAGGCTCACGAGTGATCTCAGGCAAAATCCACAGTGGAAGAGTTCAGCCAACTCCCAGAATTATGGGAAATAACAAAGGGTTGTCGGTTTAGTCACTGAGTTTAAAGCAGTTTATCGTAACAGCAATAAGTGATGAAGATAGACGCTTGGATATTTTAACTGAGTGTCTATCTTTTCTTTCTCTTTTTCTAGTGTTCTGTGTATAATGGGGCTCCTTTTAAATATTTTTCCTTAGAAATCTTGGAAAATACATTCTCTTCATGGATGCAAATAACCCCTAACTACCATGCATTTAAAAGTTCCTTAGAGACAGAAGATTCTAAAGGCAAGCAGTACATCTTATGTGTCTGCGCTCCAGTATCCCATACCCAGAACAGCACCATGTGACCCATGGATGGTCAGCGTTTGTTGACCAAATTAAGTGTCTCGTGAGACACCTGTTGCTGCTTTCATCTCATTTTCTTAGTGTTTGCATGTGTCACTGAACAAATGGTGACTTGTGGTTGATTTGGCTTACCTGGACAGCCCGGCAGATGATCGCTTGTTGCTTCACTTTTCCACATAGAAAGTCCTCATAGTTGCCAGGCTGGAGGAAGTGAGCCCGTCTCCACTTGGTGGAGGAACTGATGTCATTGGACCAGAGTGTTCTGACTATGGGCTTCCCTGGGAGCTTAGTTGGTAAAGAATCTGCCTGCAATGCAGGAGACCCAGGTTCAATCCCTGGTTGAGGAAGATCCCTTGGAGAAGGAAATGGCAATCCACTCCAGTATTCTTGCCTGGGAAATCCTATGGATAGAGGAGCCTGGTGGGCTTATGGCCCATGGGGTCACAAAGGGTTGGACATGACTCTGACTATAGTTACTGGTGGCAGGAGCAGCAGCTAAAGTTTATTGGCACTTATCAATATATCAGTTGTCACACTATTCACTTTACATAAATTAGCTAGTTATTAGTTCATTATTATTTCCATAAGGCAACTGAGGCACAGATGGACTAATTTATCTGCTCAAGCCTGCACAGTTACATGGTAAAGTCTTAGCTTTCCTGCTTTTAGCAAACATTCTGGCTTTTTGTAGCTAAAATGGTTACAGCAGAAAGGTTTAAACTAAAGAATATTTAACATAGTAATTTGTAAAAGTTATCTAACAAGAAATCACCTATAAATGACAATCCCCAAAGTTTTAAATATCACTGTACTTCTCATTAGTCAAGAACAGGTATTACTGACAGCATTACTGCAGTTGTACACAGAAAGTTTTAAAACATATAAACTAATACAAAAAAAAGCATTATATGAGAACTTGGCTTTAAAGGTATTTACACTATTTTGAAGTGACCAGCCTTATAAAATGAAATGACCAGAGAATAAGACAAGATACAATTTAAAAGAGAACAAAGCATTTCTGAGACCTCACCTCTTGTAGGGAAGAATCTGAGTCGTGTTTCAAAGCTCCCTGTTTCCTTGAAGCAAAACCACAGCTTTCATGTTTGGATGTTACGGCACTAAAAAATGGCTCAATAGGCCAGACTAACCTGTGTCAGCAACTAGAATAATCTCCAGAAAAGAAAATTTACTTTGGGATTTAAGATGATCAAAACTGATTACTTTTCAAGAGGCTTAGAAACCCAAAGCTGTAAACACAGCTGGGGAAATACTTGAATGTGGGTCCATAAAAACTCCAGTGAATAATCCATCCTTCTGCCTCATGACGTGGACACTACACCCCATACATGAACCTATGGGGAAGCAGTAAATATTTTTATACAACCTTGTTTGTGAAGAGAGGAGAAAAATGTATAGACATGCCCACCCACATCTTTGATGTGTGTAAAGTAAATATCTTTCTTGTTTTATTGAAGTAAAGGCTAAAGGATTACATTCAGCCCAGCAAGTAAATTGTAGCACAGGAATATTATAACCAAACTTATAAAAATTGGATTTATCTTCTCAAAATTTAGAGTGCCAATAGGATTATTTTTATTGGATGAAAAATCACTGTTTTACTATTTTTTGACCAAAAGTTAATAGAACTGGGGCCAGTTTTCTCTACATAGGATAATTTGGACCTTTCTGTCCCCAGGAGGATAAACATCTATTAGTATATATTAACAATGAACATCTCTGGGAGTATGATTAGGAGTGTTCGCTATTTACTTCTCTTCGCTTTTTGTTGTTTTTTAAAATTTTCAAAAAAGCATATATTGTTGTTTTCAAAAGAGCATATATAAGAGCATATTTTTTATAATAAAAAATTACAATTTTTAAAAGCAATCAACCTAGTTAACTTACTGATAGACACTCCTGCAATATTTAAATAATTTGCTCTTAACTACTTTGCCTACCAAATAAATCCTTGTCTTCAGTTTATTTAAAAACAATTTTCCCTTTCCAAAGAATTCTTATGATCAATTTTCACTGGTATCTAGAAATTTATATCTAGGCTAAGAAAACTTTGACATAGGACTTGAGCCTTGAAAAGAAATTAACTGTGAAGAGGAAAGAAATTATGCCTTAAAAATTTCTTTTTCAGATGACTTGCTGTGTAGTTCATTAGCAAGGCACACAAAAAGTACTTTCTAAAATAATAACGGTCCAGAACCTTGCTCTTTGAGATAACAAGGCTCTGTTTTTGCAGGTGGCCTTCTACTCAAAGAACAAAAACTGGAAGCATCCATTGAATTGCCCTGTTTACATGTGTTGAGTCATGCTGATGGAACAGAGCTAATCAAGTCCTGGGTATAAAGCCCTTTATGTAAAGGAAAAGGACCAGCTTCAGATTCACTAACCCCAGATGCAAATACTTTCATGTGTCTTGACAAAGCCTTGAACCCAGTGAGGAGGACTTTGGAGGCAGATCGGGCCAATCCAAGGATCATGTGAGCCACAAATGAGAGCCACCTACAGAATTTTAGATTTTCTAGTGGCCACATTTTACAAGGGAAAAACAAACAGGTAAGTTAATTTTACCATTATATTTTATTTAACTAAATGTCTCTAAAATAGAATCATTTCAATTTTTAAAATGTACTTTCAATTGCAGTGTGCATTTCACCCTTACAGCACAGCTCACTTTGGACCAGCCACATTTCAAGGGTTCAAGAGCCACATGTAACCAGTGGCTATCTTATGGGACAGTGCCACTCTAGGATGAAAACGTTTTTCTCACCAAGTAGGATTTTAGCATCTTAAATAATTTTTTATGTTGAGATATAATTCACACACTGAAATTCATCCTTTTAAGCATACAATCCAATGCTCTTTATTATTATCACAAGACTGTTTGTTACCACTCTTTATCACCACTAATTCCAGAACATTTTCATCATTCCCCAGAGAAATTCCATGCCATTATCAGTTACTCCCCATTCCCCTTTTCCCAGCCCCAACAGAGCATTCTGTCTCCATGGACTTGCCTCTTTTGGACATTTTATATAAATGGACTCATTTATACAATATATGTGGTGTTTTGTAACAGACTTCTTTCACTTAGCATAATGTTATCAAAGCTTTATCCATGTTGTAGCATGTATCAGAACTTCACTCCTTTTTAAGGTTGACTGCTCTTCCCTTGTATGGATATATACTACATTTTCTTTAACTACATATTCATCAATTGATGGGACTTTGGGTTCTTTTCACATTTTAGCTACTATGAACAATAATACTATGAACATGTAAAAGTTTTTGTGAGATCGTATGTTTTCAATTCTACCTGCTGCTGCTAAGTTGCTTCAGTTGTGTCCGACTCTGTGCGACCCCATAGCACCCCTGGGATTCTCCAGGCAAGAACACTGGAGTGGGTTGCCGTTTCCTTCTCCAATGCATGAAAGTGAAAAGTGAAAATGAAGTCGTTCAGTCATGTCCAACTCTTCGTGACCCCGTGGACTGCAGCCTACCAGGCTCCTCTGTCCATGGGATTTTCCAGGCAAGAGTACTGGAGTGGGGTGCCATTGCCTTCTCTGTCAATTCTACCTAGGAATGGAATTTCTGGGTCAAATCAAAACACTATATTAAACAATTTAAGGAACAGCCAAACTGTTTTCCAAAGTGTTTGAACCATTTTACATTCCCACCAGCAGTGTATGTAGGTTCCGATTTCATCAATGTGTGTTATTATCCACTTTCTTATTACAGGGCTTCCCTGGTAGCTCTGATGGTAAAGAATCCACCTGCAGTGCAGGAGACCCAATTTGATCCCAGTGTCAGAAGATGCCCTGAAGAGGGGGATGGCTACCCACTCCAGTATTCTTGTCTTGGAGAATTCCATGGACAGAGGAGCCTGGTGGTCTACAGTCCATGGGTTGCAAAGAGTTGATCATGACTGAGAGACTAATATTTTCACTTTTTTTTTTTATTATAGCCATCATGATGAGTGTGAAGTATAAATCTTTTTAACAAATGTGAGGTTAGCTAATGTTTTACAGATTAAAAATTTGAAACTGTGCTTATAAAAATGCAACAGGAGCTATTGTATTTCTACAGATTTCAAAGAAGAGGGGTAAAACTCACATTTGCCAATTTTACTTGTAAAGTGAAAGTATTAGTCACTAAGTCATGTCCGACTCTTTGTGACCCATGGACTGTAACCTACCAGGCTCCTCTGTCCATGTGGTTCTCCAGGCAAGAATACTGGAGTGGGTTGCCATGCCCTCCTCCAGGGGATCTTCCCAACCCAGGGATTGAACCTGGGTCTCCCGGATTGCAGTCGGATTCTTTACCTCCTGAGCCATCAGGGAAGCACATTTTAGCTTTGCTAAGAAGCTGTTTTATTCTCTCTTCACCATCAGCAAGTGCGGTGAGTTCTTTTAGCAATGACAATTAATATCTGTGATTCCTGAGTGTTTTATATATATTATATATGTATATATTAGCTCAGTGAATCCTCACATTGGCCCTAGGGGGGGTAGGTGCTAGAATTACCATCTTCACTTTATGGATAAGTACTCTGAAGCCTGAAGACGTTAACTAATTGCTCAAGATTCCACGGCTTAGGGTCCATGCTTTTAAGGCAGTAATTTGCTTTATCTCATTTGTTAGTACTACTTGGTAGGAAGTAATCCGTGATCTCCTCTAGACCAGTGGTTCCCAAAATGTGGTCCCCAGACCAGCTGCGTCTGCATCACATGTGAGTATGTTAGAAGTACAAACTCTTGGGCTCTAGTCCAGAATTACTGCATCACCAACTCTGAGGGTGGGATCCAGCCATTTCTGACTCTACAAGCCTTCTGTCATTTTGATGCATGTGAATATTTGAAAATCACTGATCTAGAGCAAGAATGTCATAGGATCACAGTTTATAAATAAACCCCTATGAGTCAGATACAGTGGCAGGACCCTGATGATTCTATCTGAGACTTCAATACTGAAAAAGACATCACTGTCGTTCCAGGATTTAGAATCAAGTGAATTTGATAGAAGGGTAGCTCAGTGTTATCTTATAGTAAAGCTAGTTCTAAATTAAGGTATGCACATGATGTTCCTGGAGAAGGCAATGGCATCCCACTCCAGTACTCTTGCCTGGAAAATCCCATGAACAGAGGAGCCTGGTAGGCTGCAGTCCATGGGGGCGCTAGAGTCGGACATGACTGAGCAACTTCACTTTTACTTTTCACTCTCATGCATTGGAGAAGGAAATGGCAACCTACTCCAGTGTTCTTGCCTGGAGAATCCCAGGGACGGGGAAGCCTGGTAGGCTGCCGTCTACGGGGTCGCACAGAGTTGGACACGACTGAAGCGACTTAGCAGCAGCAGCAGCAGCATGATGCTCCTCCCAGGGAAGAGTGAGAAAGCTTCCTGGAGGAAATGCCTTATTGGGCTTCCAATAAACTTAGAAAGCCACCAATTTCAGGTTATTCAAGTATTTTGGTTACCCCTGTTACTTTCAGGAGAGAATCTAAATTCTATAGCATGACTTTTAAAACACTTTACTAACCAGCTCCTACTTCTCTTCCCGCCTTATCTTTCCTATAGCCCCTGCTACTCAAAGGGGGCCAAAGAGTATACTGACATCGCCTGGGAACTCCTTAGCAATGCAGAGTTTCAGAGCTCACTCCTGACTACAGAATCAGAATCTGCATTTGAGCAAGAACCTCGGGCGATTTGCATGTATAATAAAGTTTCAAAAGTACAGCTCCAGCTAGTGGGAAGGACCAAGCCATTCTCCTAAACTGTCCAGTTATATCCCCTGTAACACCCTCTGTCCGGAATATCCTTCTATCCTTTGGCTCCTCTGACCCGTAGAGAAATTGGATATCCTTCCATGACAGTACCAGACTGCAGTCATTTATTTATCTGTTTGTCTTTAGTACTAGACTGAGAGTTTCTCAAGATCAGGGAGCTCATTTTATTTTTCTCTGTAATTTGCAGAGATTCAGGTCATACTGGCTTTATTGGACATAATGGGTGTAGACAGAAAGTTAGAACAACAGGGGACTGGGAAGTGGCCAGGGGTTAATCCAGTTCCTATTTTTGAAAAGATCACATTATGAGTTCTCATTCTACTTTGATTTCCCAGATCCCACCTCAAAAGACAGAGGCCGTGACATGACAGGAAATGAGCACGGGGTTAAGAGCTGGGCTCTGAATACGATGCTGATCTGGGGTGAATCACTGTGGTCGTTTCCTTTCCCCTTCTCGGGCTCTGTCCCTTCATTAATAAGTGAGGGAGTTGGACTCAGAAACCCCCTTGGTCTTCCCCTGCCCCACCATAGATCGCTTTAAACACTAACGTTATAATATTTCTGAGATATTAATGCCATCTAATGCAAGCGACTTTGGGAAATGCAGGTTTTATTTAAACAGGCCTCTGAAGGATAATCAGTTTGCAAAATCTCTTTCATAGGCAAGTTACACTAAGTTATATGCTTTCCCTATTTCCCCAGACGTTTTCTTAAATCACGGCTTATTGTATTTTTAGTTTTTCATGAAAAGGAATCTATTGAATGGAACCTGATTCAGAAAGACCTAGGCATATTGCAAGCCAGGAAGAGTGGATTTGATCAAGAAAGTTGGCATTTGCAATAAACCCAACTTTGTTCTGAGTGACTAAGTTCCTTACAAAACTGACTAATGCCTCAACGAGTGTGTTGATTAGAAAATACTGACAATTTTCAGAACACTAGCCTTGCATGTTAATGGCCCGGTGTTGTGGGAGGGAACAGTGAAGCACTGTTGGCACACACTGGGCCGTTCTCACACACGGAGACTGCCAACCTGGCCGGCCTGGGCAGACTGGGGCTCCCCTTGTTTCTCCACTGCTCCCCCACCCAAGGGCTGGCAAGGGACCATTATCTCTCACTCTGACATCTGAAGAGAGAATCTGAATGCCAGGAAGGAAGTTTTCCAAATCAGTATAAAAACAAAATCCTCTTATTACAACAGGATCCAGTAAAGAAAACACAGAAAGATGCTCATGAGAAGGAAAAGGTTTAAAAGCGTAAATGAAAAATTTCTGAGAAAACCAAATACCTCTAGCACAACACAGTTTCTTGCATTTGCTGGGGAAATGAGTGACTGCGTAGAGCTGTCACATATGTTGCCAGAAAGATCCCTCACCCTCGTCTATGTTATAGGACTTTAAAAATCTAATTTAACTGGAAATCAGCAGCATTTTCTTTCACAATTTCATTTCTCTTAGAAGTAAACTGTTATTCTTTGGGAGGGGAGTTTTCATGAGTTTTGCCTAGGGGTGAATATGGTTATACAATAAAGAGGGAAAGAGCTTGTCCTTTCATTAGCCAGAGATTAAGGGATATGGTGTATGGTGGTACTCAGTCTTAAAAAGCTTTAATAACTTATCCAAACTTGGGGCTGAAAGAGATTTCAAAATGGTGTTCTGATGTCACCTCTCAGGATCCACCATTCTAGAATCGTGTGGCGAGAAGATATCCAGGCCAGCCACTGTGAATGCTTGACTTAAACAAGGGCTAACTTCATCTCCATTACACCAGAGGGTGGGAGGGGAAGAGGTCTGACTCCATAGAACATGAATAAAATATCATTTCAACCGGGTGTGTTTCATTTCTGCTAGAGCTACAGAGAATGTATACCCATCCAGACATGTATGTGTAGTCCGCCTTAGAGTCCTCACACACAGTCCAATGAGGTAGGTCTTCTTTGTTCCCATTTTATAGGCGAGTGAACTGAAGCCCTGTGGCCTTATAACGTTCCCATGGTTGCTCAGCTAATGAGTAGCAAAGCCAGAATCTAAACCCAGTTCTCTTTGCACCTGGAGTACAAGTTATACATTTTGAACTTCTTTCATAATAGTTTAAATGACAGTCTTGCATTGAAAGGTCTATCTGTAGATAGTTACTCATCAAAGGAATATAGGTTTTCCTGATTTCCCGGTTACTTGAGTAACCTATGCTCTTAACTCTGCCCTCTCCTCTTCCCTCTGAGAACGGGGCCCTCCTGTTCTCCTTTCCTTGAGAACCTTCAGGCTCATCTTCCTACTGGCTGTCTCCTCTCGACACACTCGTATTCCAGCTACCTTTATGCTGAAAAATTCTTGACTCTTTTGTACCTTTTAATAATGATCCTAGTTCTGCCCTTTCCTCAATAAGTAAGCTCTTTTGCTTCAACTTCATGGCCCTCACAACACCCCCCACCCCAAACTCTGCTAAAGCCGCGTCCTCACGGGCACTCATAATCTTCAACCACCAACCCTGAAGGCCTTCCCTAGCTGTCCTTCACCTTGACCTTTCTGCAGCATCTGGCCCAGCGACCATCCCCTGCTTGGAATCCTGCCTGTGCACATTAGACACACAAAAATTTATTAGATGTTTGGTTAAAAACATATTCAAAGATTTAAAAAATTCTTAAATACAATGTGCATATGGTTAAAGATCAGAAAAAATTTTTTATACGTAAACATCCTTCTATATTTTTAAAGAATTTGTAAGAAAATGATTCTAGTTAAGGAAACTGCTGACATTTCAGCAACAGCCCTCTTTCATAGAGTAAGGAATAAATTCAATTGTTTTTTTAAAAAGATTTATATGTTTTTGATTAATACTGTCACTTAGTGTAATGTTTTCAAGATTCATCTGTGTTGTAGCATGTATCAGCACTTCACTCCTTTTTATTAGTGAATAATATTCTATTATATGCATAGCAGAGCCTCCCAGGTGGTGCTAGTGGTAAAGAATCCACCTGCCAATGCAGGAGACATAAGAGTATGTAATATATAAAAATTTAACTCAAAATGGATTATTAGCGTGGTGACTATAGTTAACAATACTGTACAGTATATTTGATAATTCTTAATATAGTACATCATAAAAGTTCTTATTACAAGAAAAATATTTTTGTAACTATGTGTGGTGATAGATATTAACTAAACCTAGTGGTAGTCATTTTGTAATATGTATAAATCATTATGTGATACATATAGAATGAACACAATGTTATATGTCAATGACATTTCAACTTTTAAAAAGGATCATTGGTTTAAATGCAAGAGTGAAAATTAAAACTCTTAGAAGAAAATATAAAAGTCAGTCTTTATGATTTGAAGATTGAATTAAGCAATGATTTCTTAGAAATAATGCATAAGGAAAAACGACAAAAGAAGAAATAAATTGGCCTTTATCAAAATGAAACATATTTGTGCTCCAAAGTACACCATCAAAAAAACAAAAAAAAAGAACCCATGGATCATGAGAAAATATTTGCAAGTCATGTATAAGATAAGGAACTTGTCTTCAGAATATATTAATATAAAAACTCTCCAGGTTTGCCTCAATTTCTGTGCTTGAGCAATAAAATAAAAACAATTTTAAAAGAATGTATAAAGAACACTTACAACTCAACAACAAAAAGACAAGCAGGCCAGTTGAAAATTGGGCAGATGACTTAAATAGGCATTTCTCTTAAATGGCTTAAATAGACATTTGTAGTGGCTCAGACGGTAAAGCATCTACCTGCAATGTGGGAGACCCGGGTTCAATTCTTGGGTTGGAAAGATCCCCTGGAGAAGGAAATGGCAATCCACTCCAGTACTCTTGCCTGGAAAATCCCATGGACGGAGGAGCCTGATAGGCTACGGTCCATGGGGTCGCAAAGAGTTGACACGACTAAGTGACCTCACTTTCACTATTGACCATACAAATGGTCAATAAGTACATGGAAAGATGTTCAACACCACAAATTATTAGGGAAATACAAATCAAAATCATGAGATACCACTTCACACCCACTAGGGTTATCTGAAATAAAAAAGACAGGACAAATATTGGCCTGCAAGGAGATATCACTTCCTTTCCATCAGATTGGTTATTATTTAAACATAAAAAAGAAAAGAAAGAAAGAAAATAACAAGTCAGGCCAGGATGTGAAGAAATCATAACACTTGTTCATGACTGATGAGAATGTGAAATTGTGCAGCTACTGTGGAAAACAGTATGGTAGTTCCTCAAAAAAATTAAACATTGAACTACCACATGATTCAGAAATTCCACTTTTGGATATATATCCAAAAGAATTTAAATCAGGGACTCAAACAGATATTTCTACACCCATGTTTAAAGAAGCATTATTCAGAATAGCAAAAGAGTCGAAGCAATTCAAGTTCCATCAGTGGATGAATGGATAAAGAAATTGTGGTACATACATACAATGAAATATTAATCAACCTTAAAAAGGAAAGAAATTCTGACTCAGGCTATGACATAGATAAACCTTGAAGACATAATGCTACATGGAACAGGCCAGTCACAAAGGCCAAATACTGTATGATTTTAGTTATTTAAGGTACCCAGAGTAGTCAAATTCATAGACACAGAACGTAAAATGGTGGATGCAAGGGTCTTAGGGAGAAGGGAATGGAAAGCTATAGTTTAATGGGT
The DNA here is from genome assembly GCF_042477335.2 of Ovis canadensis. Classification (NCBI taxonomy): domain Eukaryota; kingdom Metazoa; phylum Chordata; class Mammalia; order Artiodactyla; family Bovidae; genus Ovis; species Ovis canadensis. Next base: position 85,552,889 of record NC_091250.1, read on the forward strand.
ACAGATTTTCAGGTTGGGTAGATGAGAAAGTTCTGGAGATGGATGGTGGTGATTGTTATACAAGAAGTGAATGTATTTAATGCCACAATACACCTTAAACTTGGCAAAAACAAAACAAAACCAACCAAGCAAATTAAAAAAAGAAGCATTGACAAGGATATAAATTGGAAGCCTCATACACTGCTGAGATTGTAAAATAGTACAGCCGCTTTTGAGTTCTGTAGTTCCTCAAAATGTTAATCAGAGATAACATATTATCCAGCAATTCCACTGCTATATAATACATATCCCTAAGAACATTTAAAATATGTATCCATATAAAATATGTACACAAATGTTCATAGCAGCATTCTTCATAATAGCCATAAAATGGAAACAGCTCAAACTTCCATGAACTGATGAATGGGTACACGAAATAGGATATACCCATATGTGTGTTCAGACACTCAGTTGTGTTCGACTCTTCGCGACCCCATGGACTATAGCCCGCCAGGCTTCTCTGTCCGTGGGATTCTTCTGGCAGGAATACGGCCATGGGGTACCACTTCCTCCTTCAGGATATCTTCTTGACCCAGGGATCAAACTTGCATCTCATGTCTCCTGCATTGGCAGGTGGATTCTTTACCACTAGCACCACCTGGAAGCCTTGCTATGCATATAATAGAATATTATTCACTAATAAAAAGGAATGAAGTGCTGATACATGCTACAACACAGATGAATCTTGAAAACATTACACTAAGTGACAGAAGCTCGACTCAAAAGGACAGATATCATATGATTCACTTAAAAGAAATGTCCAGAATAAGCAAGTCCCTAGAGATAGAAAATAGATCAGAAGTTTTTAGGGACTGAGCCGAGCAGGGAATGGAGAGGCACTGTGACCGGGTCTAGATTTCATTCTGGGGTGATCAAGATGTTCTGAAATTTGATAGTGTTGATGGTTGCACAACCTTGTAAATGAATCGTACACTTTAAAAGAGTGAATTCTGTGATACGTGAATTATAACACAATAAAGCTTTTTTTAAAAGGAAAAAAGTAGGGATTAACTACCTGCAAGTTAGTGTTCATTTCCTCATTCATTCAATTACCAAATTCTTGTGGAACATTCCTTGAACAAGGGATTGTGTTAGGAGCTGGTCATATCAGTATTTTGAGAAAGATTCATGGTGACCAGACTGGAAGGGCACCAAGAGCCATATGGACAGTTGAAAAAATTGGGAGTTAGCCAATACAGAGTATCAAATCACTGCTAGTCAAATATCATTTCTTTACACTCTTTTCACCATAAATAGACAGAGCAAGGAAGGCAAATAAGCTCTTCTCTAGCCTTTTTGTGATCAAAAAAACAAACAAACAAACAAAAAAACCCTCCAGGGTTTCTCAGGAGCTTCAGAAAAGAGCTTTATAATCGTAAAACTGAAGACTTGAGTATTAATTTTACTTTTGAAAACCAATAAAAAGCATGACATAGGCCCATCTTTGCCAAGAGTCTGAAATGGAAGTGAAGATGGGAATATGGCAAGAGATCTGGAGGACTGGGCCTTCATTCCTCACACACTATTGACAAACCACAGCATGGAATGAGTGCTGAGGAGCCCAGGCCAGCTTGCTTGCCCAGGAGCAGCAGGCGGGGGAGCCACCTGCTGCAACATGTCTCCCTCTTGTCCCCTGGACCTCATGTGTCCCCGGGGACTTAGTGGGGCTGCAGCCCAGGACAGTTCAGGCTGTTGCCCAGCCTCTGTCTCCTGGGCCAGGTATGTATTCAGGGAGAAGGAAAACTTAGCTAGTGTAATGAGACTCTCCTAGATGATGTGAAGATGGCTTGGTTCAGAGTTATGGATTACCTACGGGCTACCCCATCCTCTCAATTCTCTTATCACAGTCCTTGAAGGTACAATCTGGTCCTCAGAATGTCCATCACCCTTCCCAGTTCTCATTAACATTTATAAGGGAAGCCAAATCAAGGTGTGTTAAACTAACAGAGTTGAGCAATCTTATTGAAAGCTTAATTTGCTTCCAAATAACTTGGGTTGACACACCTCTCTTCCATGAGGGTTCCTACTGATGGCAAGTTTTTATGTCGAAAGGAACTCACTTGCAAACAACTCATTCCAAACAATGCGATTTTTTTTAAACTTGGAATTGACTTTTTTTGGACTCCAATAAAATGAAATAATCCCAGACTAGATTCTCTCAACCTAAAGAAAATTTAAATATTAAAGAAATGAAATAATTGTTGAGTGTATGGAAGCAAAGTAATTGGTGGCTCTTTTTCAAATGTGGTAAAGGGTCAAGCAGTCTTGAGTCAGCACACCTCTGGAAGACAGATACCATAATCTGCTCAAATGTAACATGGATGCTGCTCTGAGCAACATGGATGGACTCGGAGGGCATTAGGCTAAGTGAAATAAGTCAGAGACACACAAATACTGTATGATATCACTTATTTGTGGAATCTAAAGACTACAACCCAAACGAGTGAATGTAACAAAAAAGAAGCAGACTCGCAGATACAGAGAACAAACCAGTGGTTGCCAGTGGGACTGGGGAGGGCGGTAGAGGGGTAGAGCAGTTGGAGATACACACTATTGCATGTATGACAGGCTCCAGGATACATTGTACAACACAGGGAATATAGCCAATATCTTACAATTTACAAATGGAAAGTAACCTTTAAAATTGTTTAATTTTTTTTAATTTAAGAAATTTAAAAAACTTTTAAATTAACATTTATTTTTTTAAAAATGTAATACTCTGAGCTGACCTAGAGCCTGTTAAAGCTTCCACTGCCATTGCTGGCCCTCTGAAGTATCTAGACATGGTTTTTAAGGAGCCTGTACCTTCCTTATTAGCCAGTCCTTCTTCGCACTTCCCATGGGAGGATTCCAGGTGGGGGCCCAATGGGAGTGTTCAGCTCTGGATCAAGTGGACCTGGGATTTACCTAATTCCAACTTCACAAGTCTCTGAGGGAAACTGCATTTAGGAAGCAACTAAAAGAGAAGACTGTGGGTGTTGGTTCACAGCACTCCAACCTGAAGGCATTTTTCTTTAGCACCTTTTCTCATTTTCAAGTGGGAGTGAAAATTAAATTCACTGGGAACAGAATCATCTCCAGGATTTTCACTAGGGAAAGTGTGGAGGCAGCCATTTGGTTGTGAGGACGGGGCAAGTAAAGACTTCTTGAAGCTGAGTGCATGTGGCAAGCACACAGGTTTCGAGTGCTTGTGTGGGCTGATGGGGGCTACTTGAAATGGGCAGGGCAGGGATGCCCCCACCCACTGTGTCTCCAGCCATTCCTCAGTGCATCCACAAACAAGACTGGAAGCTGCCCCTAGATGAGTGATGGGGAGGCGGCGGGCAGAATGATGGCTACAAAGTCCTTGCCACCAAGAAATAGACCAGTATCACACCATCCAGCAAAGGGGCAGGGTTTCAGTGCTAAGAACTCTCTCTAGCTCTTTCTGACCTGTGTTGACCCATCCTTTCAAATGTGGCCAAGGCAATGCCTGGTGGCTCAGGCGGTAAAGAATCTGCCAGCAATGCAAAAGAGTTGGGTGTGATCTCTAGGTCAGGAAGATCCCTTGGAGAAGGTAATGGCTACCTATTCCAGTATTCTTGCCTGGAAAATCCCATGGACAGATGAGCCTGGGGGACTACAGTCCATGGGGACCACAAAGAGTTGGACGTGACTGAGCAACTAACAATTTTTTTCAAGGCAGTGCCAAAGTGTGGCTTCAGTCCTAGAACTGGAAAGAAGGAGTGTGCCTTCCAAATGGCCCATCTGTACACAGGCTGCAGCCCAGTTCAAGGGTGTTCTGAACCAAAGGCAAAGCCATTTGTTACAGAACTGAACCAAAGGTTAGGGACAGACTCAGACCTGGGAGGTGGAAAAAAGACACCCACTCCTGAAATCTGCTCAGTCTCTGGTAAGTCTGTGCCTTTTTCCAGCAGATCTCAGTGGGACAACACTGAGATCAACAGCCCTGGCTTGGCGGGAGACTTTTGTTTTACATGACACAGACACTATGGTCTGATTTTTTTTGAATGAATGATACAATGTTGCACAAAGAGGAGGGGAAAGAACCTCTTCATGTATCCACAGTTCCGTGTTCAGTTCAGCCACTTAGTCATGTCTGACTTTGTGACCCCATGAATTGCAGAACGTCAGGCCTCCCTCAATAGAGCATAAATAAATGTTTTTCTCATTATGACAAAACACTATCCTAGTGAAAAGCCAAAATCTACATAATGTATGGATTCTGATTTTTTCTATTATGTTTCATTGGTTGGTGGCGGGAGGGGCAGGTACCTTCAATCATCTTTGGAAGTATGAGCATTTTTCCACAAAAATTATTTCTTGGTTAAAAAAATAAAGAAATATAATATCACTGTGTGAGTTTTCTCTTGACCTGAGCTATGTAGTATTTCAGGAATTCTTGCTTAGAACAGAGGCTTTTAAATTAATAGCAACACAAGGCATTAAAACAAATCTTGTCACTCAGAACAGGATGCTTACACAACCAATCTTTCTTATTTGTAGATTCCATACTTGTGGATTCTCCTAGTTACTAAAATGTATTTGTAATCCCAGATTCGATGCCTATGACACTTTCACAGTCATCTGCGGAAGCGCTCAGACACAGTTGCCTTCTTTTATCAGCTTTCATACTATAAACATGATTTTTTCGTGATCTGTTTAATGCTACTTTTTTTGTTGTTGTTTTTTACATTTCTGTGCAGTTTTGTGCATTTTGGCCAGTTCATGCAAAGCCAGTCCAGGTAAGGCAATGAGGGGAACTAGGTAAGAACTTTGCAATAAAGTCTCCACTGGATAGAAGTATAGTCTTATGGATCGGGTCAATATGGAGAAGTGTGTGTGTGTGTGTGTGTGTGTGTGTGTGTGTGTGTGTGAAAGAGAGGGGGAGAGAAAGAGAGATGGGTGGGGAAGGAGGGCTGAGGGCTGTGTGAGGGAGGGAGACACTTGGAAAGAATTTCATTATCCAGTGGCTGGTTTTCATGGGTGAAGGATCGAGTGTTTGGTGGGATAATACAGGAGCCTGAGCCATCTTGATCAGGTTGATTGATCAATCAGCCAAATTGATTCTGGGCCTGAGATCAAGCACAAAGATCCATCACTTGGGGGGATCCTCTTGTGGACTTCTGGTAGAAAACTGCTACCAGAAAGCTCTCCAGCAAGACCTGAAGACACATAAAGATTCCTGAAAAATCTGGTTTTACTTTGTGTGTGTGTGTGTGTGTGTGTGTGTGTGTGTGTGTGTGTGTACGTGTGCACACTTACTAGTTGCTCAGTTGTGTCTGACTCTTTGCGACCCCATGGACTGGAGCCTGCCAGACTCCTCTGTTCATGGAATTTTCCAGGCAAGAATACTGGAGTGGGTTGCCATTTCCTTCTCCAGGTTTTACTTTGCATTTGATAGGAAATGTAATCAAACTGGCTATTGGCTGTTGAATTAAAAGTGAGAGTCTCTCATTTCACCTCTGTCGCAATTGTCCTCAGGGTCCTCTTTTCTTTAGCACTCTGATCCCAACACAGTCCCAAATCTCCTATCCTGACATGCTTCCCTGTGGCACAATTCAAAAATCCCCCAACTTTCCACCTTGGCTGCACATTTGAAGCATCTGGGGAGCTTTCAAAAAGCCTGATTAAGATCAATCAAATCAGAATTTCTGGGGGATGGGACCTAAGCATGGGTAATTTTTTCATTGCCCTGGTGATTCTAATATACTGGCCCCAGGTGACTGAAGTATGTCTGATATAGTGATTCTTAATCTTGCCTGCATTAGAATCACTCTGGTACTTAAATCTCAGGTGAATCAATTCAAAACCCCCTTGAAGGTAGAGAAAGCCTGGTCACTGGTGTATATTTTTTTAAGTCCTTGAGAATCCCTGGTTTAGTGAGATGCCATAGTTATCGCATGTTTGAAATAAAATCTGCTAGAGAAAAGCAAGATAGAGAGTGGAGAGAGTTGGTGATAAATATGAATGGTAAAATATTTGAAAGGGATACATACATGAATGTAGTGAAAGTGAGACCAGCCACTGGCTACCTTCAAAGGTCCTGGTCCTCTGATTCTTCTAATCCATTGAACTGTCACCTGGGAGGGGAGGCAGGCGGGCCGTTGAGGGGAGCAGGGGATTTGCGAGGGACAGACCTAGGGCTGCACTCTCACAGGAACTACCCCAGTGTAAATCTTGTTACCCACAGTTTGGCTGTTCAGCGGTCAGGCCTTTGGAACTGACATCAACACTTTGCATGGGTCTTTAGTGACCACTAGTGTGGTGGTTTCTTCTTTTCAGGGCCCCCTTCTCCTAAGAAGATGCTCCCCTGAGATGTTACACCCCCACAGTGTTCTCCACTCTGGCCAGGTGGCAAGGTCCACAGACAATGACTGACTAGCTGGGGTGCCTCTTGCCTCAAGGTGGGATGAATTCTGAAGGGTGATCCATGTGCTCTGTCTGATCAGGCTAAAGCTAGACTCATTGTGGCTCTATCCTCACTTACAGGTTCCCTGCCCCATGCTGCTTCCCTCATTCCTCTTCTCCTGAGAGCCCTTCCTCAAGACATCCTTTGTATAAAAATCCTTGACTCAGGCTCCAGATAATTTGTAGGACAAGTAATGAGTAGATAGTATGTGGGTGATGGGGAGGGGAGGGCAGAAAGAATATGAACCACAGAGTCAGATATGTCTGGATTCACCAGTGTCAGCACTTCTTTGTTGCATGAATTCATCAAATTACCTGGAAGCTATGATATTCTATTTCCTTATCAATAAAATGTGGAATGGCCTTGCATCCCTTGTCAGGATGTTGTGATGATACTAAATGCAACAAGAGGATGGACGTGAAATTCCATGGCACATAGTAGAGATCCAGGGATGTTAACTTCCCTTGCCTCCTAGAACCTTCCTGCTACCTCCCTCCAAACTTGGTTCTTCACGGATGTTTTTGGTGCCCCTGCGCTATGATTTTCTTGGTCTCTCCATTCTCTTTCTTCTCTTCTGTATTATCCTTTTACTATCTCCTTTCCCCAGGGTTCCTCACCTCAATTTTTATAGTGCTTTTCACTTCCTCCAGCCATGGTAGACTAACAGAGATATATAGTAATATCCAGAAACACAGATCCTTGTTCTGTGGGCCATGGCCAGGAAAGCAGCAGTGAAGTGATCAGTTTTTACCAATTCAGCAGAATTAGGTTGGGTTCAGTTCTATAAATAGGACTCAGGGGGTTGGTTTGTGGCTCTTTCTGAGATAGTGCTTAGCCAGGAAAGGATATGTTATTTTCCTTATGAGATGAAAATAAGGCCATTAAAAACCGATTACACTAGCACTGGACATAAAGAACCCTCATCAACATCAGTCTTCAACTTCTGGGCCAAACAGTGGAGCAGAAGGGAGCTGATCACCACAGTCAGAACCTGAGACAAGAGTTTACTGGCTCAGCCACAAACTAGCTGTGGGACTGGGGAGATTACATAACCTCCTTGGAGTCTAGTTTCTCCATCACCAGGAAGGCTCTATAGCAGAATATGTGCCAGCTACTTCACTAGGGACCTCCTAGAATTCATAAAATGTTTTGGGAGGGAAGCACTGGAACCCTGTGCAGAAACCAACTGAGAACAATGTATATTGTTACAAATATTCTTGTTAATAATGTTATGAAACTATTGCAGTTCAACTCTGTGGGACATGAAGTATATCGTGTTTGTCACGATCACATGCTCCATTGAAGAGGGAGGGAAATCTGCAGGTCACACATTAGCTTTGGTTCAATTGGTGTTAACCCAATACCAGCTGCTCAAGTGGATTTTTATAATAATTATTACCATAAGTTTAATGGAACAGCTGGAGCTAATTAATATTTTGTGTCTGCCCAGCTCCTTTTATTCTCCGCCTTCTGGCAGTGGATTCCTTTTCCTCTGGAGAGCTCTGTCTCCAATCCCCAGTCCTAGCGGGGCTGCGATCATGGTGGCTTGTTGCCCAGCTAACTCACCCCATCCCCTACAGGAAGGATAGGCATGCCACCCAGCCTCCATTGACAACAGTCCTCTTCTCCCTGGTCACAGACATTGGTCCAAGGGGTGGCTGGCTCATCAAGGAATCAGAATCCTTCTCCAGTATCTTGGAATAAGAGTTAGAAGGGTAGTATCCCCCATCTTTTTGAACAAAAGCTGTTAGGATGAAGCCCACCATCCGTTTCTCCTGTTGCAGGGGGTGGGGGTGGAGAGAATGCTACCAGTACACTCAGAAACCAAAGTATTACAAATACAGAGGCCAGATGTGGAGAGAGAAGAAAATGCTGACACTGATTGAGCCAGAACTCTGCTCTGGACTGCCTGGTTACGTGAGCCAATGAGATCTCTCCTTTTCTTTAGTCAGAATTGAGGTTATAGGTAGGCTGTAGTCCATGGGGTCACTAGAGTCGGATACAATTGAGCGACTTCACCTTCACTTTTCACTTTCATGCATTGGAGAAGGAAATGGCAACCCACTCCAGTGTTCTTGCCTGGAGAATCCCAGGGACAGAGGAGCCTGGTGGGCTGCCATCTATAGGTCGCACAGAGTCGGACACGACTGAAGCAACTTAGCAGCAGCAGCAGCAGCACATGACTTACTACAACATTTTAAAAATCTAATTTTAAAAATATAATCTTCCATTCAGATATCTTATATTCAGATATCTTATATCCTTCAAGTATCCTATATTAAAGAATATATACAATTAGATTAGAATGAGTGCATTTAGTGTTAATACATTGCAATTACAGTTGACTCTTGAATAATATGGGTTTGAACAGCGGAAGTCCACTCATATGCAATGTTTTTCAATAGTAAATACAGTGCTACCCAGCTGAACATTGGTTGAATCTGTGGATGTGAATTGTGTATACAGAGGAAACGTGAATGCTAAGGGCTATCAGTGATAGGCAGATTTTCAACTTTGGTTACTGTCGGTGCCCTAATCCTCATATTATTCAAGGGTCAATTGTATTTCAAGGCTCAGACAGTAAAAAAATCCACCTGGAGAAGAATGTACCTGAAGAAGAAGGTTTGATCCCAGGTCAGAAAACCCCCTGGAGAAGGAAATGGCTACGCATTTCAGTGTTCTTACCTGGAGAATTGCGTGGACAGAAGAGCCTGGTGGGCTACAGTCCACGGGGCTGAAAAGAGTTGGACACGACTGAGCAGCTAACACACACATAAAGAAAAGTAGAATCACTCTCTTCTCACACTTGGTGTGAGTTATATGTGACTTAACAAATTAAGTCTCAGGAAGTGCGGCATGATTTGATCAATATTCTTTCCAACACAAAACTCAGCCGTCTTACCATGGGCTGTTTTAGGGCATCATGAACTTGGGAAGGTTGCAACACAGAGGAGGTTTTCCTTCTCCTTTTTCATCAGTGCTCTTCTAGGTGGGCACAGATTTTAGGTCTCTTAGTCAAAAATGTCCTCTCTGTTCAGAACATTGAAAAACCACCAAGAGGTGGGAAAGGACAAAACTGTAGTCTTGACTCTTAGGTTTTCTGGGATTTACTCTGTACTTGACTATCAGGAGCGTTGTGTCCGTATAATTCAAGTTTATATTTTTCACATCTGTTTTGCATGCGCCCGCACGTATATGAGAGTACGTCTTGTCCTAACTGCAATGGGGAAGATGTTGAAGGCTGTAAATATTTACTGAGTGTACATAAAACAGCAGTGTGGGCTGATACGGCCAGAGAAGGGAAATTCGAGCACTGGGCCGCACTTCTGGCTCCACTGCTAATTCCTGTGTGACCCTGAGCAGGTCAATTAAAATCTGTGTTCTCGCACTGCATTTAAACAAAGGAGATACTAATCTCTATTGGCCAGCTCTCCGAAAGTAATAACCTCTGAGGACAATATCTGCTTTTCAGAATGGAAACCTAAGGGGACTCTCATTGAGACTGCTCTTCTATTAACTTTTCTCTGTTTTTTAAGGGAGGAGAAGTGGTGGGATGAAAGGGATGTATCCTTTCAGTCTTAGAGAAAAATGAAACTGTGGTCTCAAAAAAATTAGCAAGCATCTGCTTCTGCATATCACTGTGAAAATGACCATGTGGATAAAATAGTCAGGTTTGCAGTTCCCTTTAGAGAAGGTGGTAGGACAAGCAGATGGCAGGGCCATTATCATGACATCTTTGGGACACTGGTTGGCCCTTCTTGCCCCTTAGAATAGAAGAGCTGGGCTTTGAGACAGGATTTGGATGTTAGGGTGACTCTGTTCTGAAACTCTTATGACCTTAACACAAATCATCTTACCTTCAAGTGCCAGGTTGTCACCATAGAGACGTGGAAACAGTAACGCTCATGTTTAAGTATGTTGAAACAGCACAAGCACCTAACAAAATGGCACTTAGGAGCCTGATGAATCCTGGTTTCCTAGACCTTCCATTTATTTACTTACTTGGATAGGAAGTCGGCAATAGGACCGCAGACTGCTGTGTTTTGCTCTCAGGGAGCAAACCCTCAGCAGACATTCAGTCCTACACATGCAATCAACAGATATCACCCTAACTTTGTATTTAGACTCGAGAGAAATGTCTTGGATTTATACTGTTCCTTTATATCAAGTGGAGAAGGAAATGGTAACCCACTCCAGTATTCTTGCCTGGAGAATCCCATGGATGGAGAAACCTGGTAGGCTACAGTCCATGGGGTTGCAAAGAGTTGGACATGACTGAGTGACTTCCCTTCCCTTTATATCAAGGAAGAAACAAACATGTTTAAAGAACATGGCCAAGATCTGTAGTTTGAGACATCTGTTTGGAGTGAAGGTGTTACAAGCCTTCTCTTGTACACAGGATCCAGGTAAACTTCCTTCCTCCCCCTCCCCCTCCCATCTCCCCCAACGCCTGCAAAAGAAGGGCAATTGAGGTGATAATCTGGATGAACTACATGAAAGAATCTCGGGGTATATTAATAATTTAGGACTGAATTATTACCTCAATTGTTTCACATCCCTTTTACCACTGAAACGATAGAACATATGCAAAAGCAGTTTTATGAGAGGAAATCCAATTTCTACGGGCAACGAATCTCACAATGCAAATAATAGAATCCCAATAATCAGGTCCCATGCAGCCCCACAGTTGCAACATCATAGACGTGGAGGAAGGAGTGCTCTGGCCCCCCGAAACTTGTGTTTTGCTTTTCCCTAAAGCTGTAGTTCTCAAATGCTTTTTGGAATCTATTTCCAATGACAAAAACATATCATGATCCACTAAACTAATTCGTTTGTAACAACCATTGCATGAAAAATATAGTCATAGGGGATCACGGGTGCAGCTTTTATGAAATTTCCTGAGTAACTTCAAAAGTAAAAAAGATTCATCTATTCCAGGAGCAAGAGAATACTCCCAGTCATGATAACAACGCCCTCATTTGCAAGAGCTCTGCACTGTCCATATCCTTTCACACTCTGTTTACTTTTTCACATCAACCCTGTCAAGCTGCAGCATTTCCCAGTCCTCAAGATATCATGAGGTGGGTATCATTATTCTTGTATTTCATTGCTTCTAAGAGGCCAAAGGGTGGAATATTCACCTTCATTTTATGTACCACCCAAAAAGAAAACAGAATGCTGCCAGTTAAACCACGACACACCATCAGTTGTAAAACAAAACAAAAAGACCACGTAGTTTCAGATATGTTAAGACGTGAAAGAATGAGTGTCTTTGAATTGATGAACTCTGGACTTCCGCTTTTACAAAGCAGGAAATGTACGCCTTGCTCAAGGTCAGGCTGCCAATGGAGGCTGAAGCACCACTCAAAGGCAGACCTTCTGACCTCAGACAAATGTTTAAAGTTTTAAAGAGAAGACTAAAAAGGCCGAGAACGGTTTAAACATTCTTTTGTTTATATTTCTAATTGCTGATACTCCTTCAGAGATTTAGGTTTAGAAACAAGCAAGATTGTCAGGAAGGGGAGGAAGCACTCGCTGAAACGGGGTGGTGGCCTTGGTGGCTAAGCACCCAAAGAGCTCAGAAGGAAGTGACTCCCCTGCAGAGATGTCTTCCCACCTCTGGAGTGCTTCCTTAGCTGTGGTACAAGCTGGCTTGACTATAGAGGAAGCACCGAGCTCCATTTAAGTTTTTTGACCTATCTAGCCTTCTCTTTAAAAAGTCAATAAAAGAAAATAAAGAGGAAGAAAAGGAGGAGTGGAGAACATGAGTCTGTGGCCTTAATATTTTTCTGCTGAGGATAGAGGTTGGCAAGCATATCAAGCACACACTTATTTGCTAACCATAAGGCTTATTTCTCTTAAACCTTGATGGGAAATTGATGATAAAGAGCCACCAGTTACAAAGGGACCACACTGCATCCGTAATCCTGAAAGAAACATCAGCTTAGGGTGAACCATTGTTGCCAGTGGAAATGACCAAGGAGACTGTGCCCTTATAGAAATATTGCGCCTCGCTGGTTTGCAAAAGAAATCTCCCTAACTTGGGGGAGGAAGAGGAGTGCCTTGGAAGGCAGTTTGTTTCCTTGTGGCCAGTGACTGATTTTCCACTAAGTGCACATTGGTTAATTCTCCCAAGAGTATTAAAAATGAAGGGAGGGTTTCAGGTTCGACTCACATGAACTGCTTTTATTTGGACAGTCTTTGTTTTCTCCAGTCTGGTCGGCAGTCCTTCCGGGCCCTTCCTCAATCCCTGGCGGGGGCTGAGACCCAGTCCTTGTTTGGGATGAAAAGGTATTGGAAGGCCGGCTGCTCTAATTGGAGTTTGCACCTGCAGACCCCAGCCTTGAAGGCGGCTGGGCTCTGGTGCTGCTCTGTGTGTGTGTGTGTGTGTGTGCATTTGATTTCCTCAATGAACACTGGGACACTGCACGGTTCTTTTGGCCTGAATCGTCTGGAGGGGATCCAAGCTGCTCAGCCACTTTCTCTGCTCTAGTGGAGAGGGACCCTCTTTTCTCTCCTCTCTAAGAAGGAGGGATTTTTAGCACTGCAAGTTTTAATAAATCTAGTATATTTTGATCTAATCTCTTCTGGCCCCAAGAGAACTCACCCAGATAAGAGGCGCCCTTCAGGTAGTATGAGAGGATGTCACAGCCTGGCTTTCACCCACCCAGAAGCTGCTGCATTTTTTATGGGTTTCTCACACTTGACTAGTGACATAATCCAGGCAGCATTCAAGAGTGATGGCTACAGCTCTGTGCTTAGCCCAGGGAGAGGGAGATGGAGAAACTGCCCAGGTGGATTTAATTAATGTCTGTGCCTCTGTTCCCCTCACAACACCCTAGTGCCTGATCTCCATCCTAATGCACATATTGAATGTGTACAGTATGATCAATTTTGGCATCCAGATACAGTCATGAAATCACCACTGTGGACTGAAAATAACACATAACCTAAAAGTTAAGGGTAATGTTTTATTCGGTGGACAAAACTGAAGATATAAGCATGGAAGACAGCCTCTCAGATAGCTCTGAGGGACTGCTTCACAAAGGTAAGGGAGGAGTCAGGATGTATAGAAGTTCTGCAACAAAAACCAGGTAATCAGAACATCAAAAGATTACTATTAAAGAAAACTTGACATCTCAAGTTAATGCATTTAGTGCCTTTTTATGTATGGGAGGATGCAAGAGTCTGGACTCACTAAAATCATTCTTTGATATGCATCTTAACTAGTAATATCTAGGGCCAGGATGCTGGTTTCCTCCATCCTGAATTCTGGGGTGGGGTTGGGGGTGGGGGGTGGGGGGTTGTTGCAGCGGCTGCTTCCCTGATGGTTGCAACATCCTTTGTTTACTGATACAACAGGTGACTCTCTTCATCCACACCGCAATCGAGATAATGAACATGTCCATCACCCCCTAAAGTTTCCTTACACCCCTTTATAATCCCTCGTCTCACTCTTCCCTCCACTCTGCATCCCCAGACAACCATCAGTCTGCTTTCTATAACTATGGATCCTTTGCATTTTCTAGAGCCCCACATAAATGGAATCACAGTATGATCTTTTTTTGTCTGACTTTTTCCACTCAGCACAATACTTTTTGAGATTCATTCATATTGTGTGTATTAATGGTTTGTTTCTTTTTACTGTTGAGTAGTATTCCATTGTGTGGATGTATCATGGTCTGTCCATTCATTCACTGTTGATGGGCATTTGGGTTGTTCCTAGTTTGAAGTGATTGCAAGTAAAGCTGCTGTGAATATATGTATGCAAGTCTTTGTGTGGATACAAGCCTTCATTTCTTGGTAAATTCTGAGCATTGCAATAACTGGATCATACTGTAGGTATATGTTCAACTTTTTAAGAAACTGCCAAACTATTGTCCAAAGTAGCTGTACTGTTTTTTTTTCCCCCACTAGTAGGTGCAGTTCCTGTATTTGGTCCTGTACTTTCCAACGTTTGGTATGGTCATTCTTTTTTAGACTTAGCTATTCTACTATGTATGTAATGGTGTCTCAGTCTGGTTTTAATTTGCTTCTCTCTAATGATTAATCATGTTGTGCATCTTTTCCATGTGTTTACTTATTATCTGTAAACCATCTTTTGGCAAAGTGACTGTGTAAATCTTTTAACCATTTCTTAAGTTGGCTTGTCTATTTTCTCATGATTGAGTTTTGAGAGGTCATTATAGATTCTCCCAGAGATATTTTTATTTAAAGAGTTATCATGGAATGTAAGACATTGCATAGACGATTTTGATAGAACTAATCAGAGCTCTCGTTGGAAAAAATCCTAATACTGGGTGAGATTGAAGGCAAAAGAAAGGGACAGCAGAGGATGAGTTAATTAGATATCATCACTGACTCAATGGACATGAAATTTCAGCAAACCTGGAGATAGTGATGGTCAGAAGGGCCTGGCGTGCTATAGTCCATGGGGTTGCAAAGAGTTGGACATGACTTAGTGAATACATGACAACAAACCAGAGCATAGGGGAATGGTTTGGGGGCCTGGGGCCTTCAAGAGCCTGGAGATCACTCTCGCTATGTGCCTGGCTCAGTCTTATGATGCAAACAGGCCATGCCTAACAGGCCTGGGTCATGCCCACTTTTTGAGGCTCTTAAGATATTTAAAATAAAAGAAATTCCAAAATAGACATATGAAAAGGGTGATGCATTTTAAATGTATATGTTGAACAAATGAGTGCTTTTGACCACATGCAAACATTCAGCATGTATATAACATTGGAGAGGATGTCAACATTTTAAATTTGAGGTCCAATGTGGGGCCCGAGACAAAGGACTGTGGTGTCCCATTGACGACCTTGTGATGGGCCATGAGACACCAGTGCCAGCTTGGATACTTCTCACATACCCAGTGTACCCTAAAGTCACATCTGGCATGGTCACTCTATAGCCATTTATACTTGGGGTCAAATGAACGCTACAGAGATGGCTATGGAAGAAAGGACCCTTTCCCAGATCAATGCAAATTTCCTACCAGAATGGTGACACTGGGAAGGTCAACCATGGCCATCAGGGCCTTTTGGAGGGACCCCGTGCTCTACTCACCTGCAAGACTGTGGGGCCTGAGGTTTGGCCTTTCTTTGGGTGATTGGCGTGTGTGTTAGTCGCTCAGTCATGTCCGACTCTTTGCCACTCCACAAACTGTAGCCCATGAGGCTTCTCTGTCCATGGAATTCTCCAGGCAAGAATACTGGAGTGGATTGCCATTCCCTTCTCTAGAGGATCTTCCTGACTCAACAATCGAACCCTGGTCTCGTACATTGCAGGCAGATTCTTTAACATTTGAGCTACAGGGAAGTCCTTTGGGTGATTGGGTCTTGACCTTTTCCACTTAGTTTGAAGTCAGGATTGCGGGATGACTAGGAGAGGGGCAGCTTTGTGTGAAGAAATCCCAGAGGCCTCCCAGCAACACCCACAGAAGTGCCTGTCCGCTGGGGAATTTTGCCATCACCTCTGAGAAACTTTCAATTCCTCTCACTTCTCATAGTATCCAGTGCAGGGTTCTCCACGAGGGCACATTTGGCAAAGTCTGGAAACGTCGTTGTCAAAACTTGGGAGATATTACTGACATCTAGTGAGCAGAAGCCAGGATGCTGAAAAATATTCTACAAGACAGCTCCCCACATCCAAGAATTATCCAGCCCTAAATGCCAGTGTTGGTGAGGTTGGGAAATTGTTATTTGTATGACTCAATCAACTGTCAACAAGAATGGACAGAGAATATGACTGCAGATTCTGAAAAACTGGTTCTATGTCCATTAAGCAGACGAGCGCCACAGTACAGACATGGAGAGTTGATCACGGAGCTTGAGGGGTCGTGAGCAGTGAGCTGCCCAAAACCTCTGACCCTCTCACCACCTTCCCCTGCCTTGCCTTCTCCCTCCTGTTAAGAACTGCTGTGTAACAGACCTGGCTTCAAACCCAGTCCTGCTGTTCAGGGACTTTGGGCAAGTGATGTAACCTTTTTAAGACTCAGTTTCCACTTGAAACATGGAAATTACCTTAGTACTTTTCAGAATCATGAGAATTAAACCAGATAAGCCAAGCCACATGAAGAGTCTGACAGGATCTGACAGACTGAAAAGAACTCAGAAGTGACTGTTATTATTTTGTGAATTAAGCACCTGCTGAACTTAAAGCACCTTTTCTAGGTGTTTCCTAGCCCCCCAGTGCCAGTTGGTGATAATTTTTTATTAGTCTTCAAAGCATTTACTCCAAAAGTCTTAATAATATGAACCCTCTCTGTTTGGAAACAAAGCTCAGTGGATACATTGGATGCACTGTTTAGAACTTGACTTTAGTGATAAAAAGAAATGAATGAAAAATGATTTGTATTGAGGTGTTTATGCATGTATATAGATTAAAGCCTATATATTTTTTCAATGTCCATGGAAAGAAATTTACACAATGAAGTTTGTCAGAAACACAGCACTAGCCTGGGCTCTTGTAGCAAATCCTTGGGAACTCTTGGGCTGTCCCATTGCAGGATGGGGCAGGATTCCATGTCAGGTGACTTGGATCAGATCTCAGATGGGGTCGGTTACTTTGGCACCAGCAGGGCCTCTTTGCCAGATAGCCAAGCAGAGACTATGAGGCTTGAGCCAGACTGAGCTCAGGGTGTTTCTGGAAGGTCATTGTCGCACACCCAGAGAACCAGTTCTGTGAGGTTGGCTCAAAGGGAACATTTAGTCAGAGTAACAGAGAGGTATGGTAATGGAGTGGAGGAAGTCTGGGTAGGGATTATAACTAGCACAGTCCAAAGGCTCTTCTCAGCTTTCAGAAGAGTGAGGGAGAAGTAAAGCTTGGCCCTGGACCTCAGACAATACCTCGTTCTTGCCAAGCGTAGGAGAGTGAGTCCGCAAAATCGCCAGTGAGCCAAGAGATAATCCTGGTGATAAGGATTCAGCTAGGCAACCCCCAGGCCAAAAAATAAGGGTAGAAAATTTGCTTAACTCTATTTCTGCCGGTGTGTTTTCTTGTGGGGCAGGAGATATAAAACACGTGTATGCACTGTACTTGGGGGATATACAATGTAGGAATCCTTTGGGCTCTGTTAGCAAGGGAGCCCTTAAGAAGCTTTGGACACTGAAGCCACGAAAGAGCTCCCAGGAGCATTCTAGAAGACAGACTAGTTTCCCAGTATTAGGTCACCAGCCCAGGAGTGTGGCAGACTTCTCATGCAGGGGGTGAATAGATGTAGGAATTTCCTTCCCTCATGAGGGCTCTTCTCACTATTAAGCAGTCAGAATGTGTATCCATAGGCGCTTCCCTCACTGGGCTAGTCCAGAGAAAGAGAGAGGTTTATTTACTTAAATCAGAAGTCTCAAGGGCCGCAAAAATTGCGTTTTAGCAGTAGGAGTGGCTGTCACTGAGGAAAGTCATGTAGAGCTGCTAATTCTACTCTTAATCCCCCTCTGTCTAACCAGCTGAGAGAAGATCGATTCATGGAAGGATGAGAGTTTGAGTGACAGGCATTCTGTGCATTCTTCTGATACTCCATGAATTGAAATCAGCAGGAGAAGGGGACTGCTTGGCATTAACTTGACCTTTCATACAACAACATTCTTGTAAGAGATACCCTCATCTCTTATCTATGGACACTAAGGGAATAGAAAACAACAGGCATTTTTGCATCGGTAGCACTTATGTTAGTGTCTCAGCAAAGGGGTTTTGAATGAATGACCGATCAGTGGAATGTATCATACTTCTGTGCATGTGTTCATGAGGATACTGATCACTATATCACTCACAGTTCCCTTTATAAAAAGCCTGATATGGTCAATTTCTACTCCAAGTTTAAGTGAGGAAAGCTTCGTACCTATAAAGGAATGGCTTGCTTTCTTCCTTTCTGAAAATGAGGATGATGTCATTGGACATATCTCTCTTTTGCTCTAGTTGTCTGGAAGCTTAGGGTTCAATCTGCTGCTCAGCTGTATCAGTGATGAAGGCTCTTTTGGCATTCATACTTGATTCTTATTCCTCTGGTCTTGTCAACCTAATCTTATTTTTATTTTCCTTGTTCCCAGCTTAAATTCTTGACTATATTTCCAATCATTGTTATTGCAGAGTTCATAAAATCTCAGATACCTTTAACTGCCAGGCAGGTAGCAGTAAATAACTGAAGTAAGTGGGGATAATGGAGCATGGTGTAGACTGTAGCAAATGGAAAGAGGTCTTTCCTGGCCATTCTACTCTAATAGCATCACCTCCTGCCACTGTCAATCCCTAGCCCCTAACCCTGCTTATTCATCATTTTCTGAAATTATCTTATTTATCTGTTTACTGTCTCTCACCTTTGCTGTATCCCCAGAACCCATAGCAATGCCTGGCACTGAACTGTCACCTAATCACCTCTGTTGAGTGAATTAATGACTCAGTGGGACCAGTGTGGCTAGGTTTTTACTACATTTTAACAGTTTGGAATTTGGATTTTTATATGAAATCTCCTGATTTTTAGATATTGGTGGCAAGTATAAAAAATTAAAAACACTCTGCTGGCCAGAAATGGGCCATGTTAGCATATGGCTCTCATGTTTTCCAGCTATAGCTGAGACAGGATTGGACCTGAGACCCTCTACTGGAGTGCTTGCAACTGGACAAATATCTCCTCGAGCAACAGAACACAAAGAAACTATTAAGGGACTAAAAATAATTGTGTGCATGCGCAGTTGGGGCAAATTATGAACAATAGGTATAAAAAGGCCAAAACCTCAGAAAGTACATGAAAATATTCTCAGTATAGTTAACTATTAGAGAAACGCAAATTAAAACTACAATGAGGTGTCACCTTACGCTGGTCAGAATGGCTATAATCAAAAAGGCTACAAACAATAAATGCTGGAGAGGATGTGGAGAAAAGGGAACCCTTGTACAATGTTGATGGGAATGTAAGTTGGTAAAATCATGGAGAACAGTATGAAGTTTCCTTTAAAAAACTAAAAGTAGAGCTACCATATGATCCAGCAATCCTACTTCTGATCATACATCAGGAGAAAATCATAATTCAAAAAGATACACCAGTGTTCACTGTAGCACTATTCACAATAGCCAAGACATGGAAGCAACCTAAATGTCCACTGTAGATGAATGGATAATGAAGACGTGGTACATATATGCAATGGAATATTACTCAGCCATAAAAAAAGAATGAACTAATGCCATTTGCAGCAACATGGATGGATCTAGAGATTGTTGTACTAAGTGAAGTAAGTTAGACAGAGAAAGACATATGTGATATCACTTACATACGGAATCTAAGAAAATGATACAAATGAACATAATACAGAAGAGAAATAGATTCAGACTTAGAAAACAAACCTATGGTTACCAAAGAGGAAAGTTTGGGAGGGGAGGGATAAATTAGGAAGTTGGGATTAATATATACTTTCACTTTTCACTTTCATGCATTGGAGAAGGAAATGGCAACCCACTCCAGTGTTCTTGCCTGGAGTATCTCAGGGACGGGGGAGCCTGGTTGGCTGCCTTCTATGGGGTTGCACAGAGTCGGACACGACTGAAGCGACTTAGCAGCAGCAGCAGCAACTACTATACATAAAAGAGATAATCAACAAGGACTTACTCTATAACAAAAGGAACTCTACTCAATACTCTAATAATCTATATGGGAAAAGAGTCTGGAAAAGAATAGATAAAAGTATATGTGCAACCAACTCACTTTGCTGTACACATAAAACTAAAATCACACTGCAAATCAACTGTATTCCAATATAAAATAAAAATTAAAAAAAAAAAAGGCTAAATTCTGATTTCCACTTTTGAAGTACCAGGAGCAAAAGCAGGGTACTACACATGATCCTTGCACACAGCACCGCCAAGGTGTAACGCAGACCACCTAAGCCAACCCTGCAGCTCAATCCACTTATCCACTCCCACCGTCACCCCCTCGAAGGAATCAGCTTGCCGACAACCCCACTTCCAGGAATGAGCAAGAGCACTTAAGGAAAATGGGGAATTTGTGTGGTGACTCCTCAAAGACTTAAAAATAGAATTACAATATGAGCCAGCAATTCTGTTTCTGAGTATATGTCCAAAATAACTGAAAACAGGAAACCAAACAGATATTTGTACACCATGTTTATAGAAGCATTATTCACAATAGCCATGGGATGAAAGAAACTCAAATATCCATGAACAGATTAATGAATAAATAAAATAGGGTATAAACATATAATGAAATACTGCTGCTGCTGCTAAGTCACTTCAGTCGTGTCCGACTCTGTGCGACCCCATAGACGGCAGCCCACCAGGCTCCTCCGTCCTTGGGATTCTCCAGGCAAGAATGCTGGAGTGGGTTGCCATTTCCTTCTCCAATGCATAGAATAATACTCAGACTTAAAAAGGAAGGAAATTCTGACACTCACCACAATATGAATGAACCTTGAGAATGCTACATATTAAGTGAAAAATGAGAGAGGAGGTCTCCACAGTGTGTCTCTCTGTAACACCTCTCTGGGACCTTTAGAGGCTGCAACAATGGAAAGATTATGGTGGTCTCCCATCCTTCCAAGTATGGCAAAGGAAAAACAACAGTAAACCATAAAATTGCTTCGAGAAAGACAACAAAGTCCTAATTTTTCCAAAATAACAGCATAGAGTTTCTTTTGAAATGCCAGTATCTATTTTTAAAAACTTTCTCTTTCTTTTAACTAATGATATGTTTGCTGGCTCTGCCTTGCCAGTTTCTCGTAGCTCAGTCAGTAAAGAATCTGCCTGCAATGCAGGAGACCCAGATTCAATTCCTGGGTCAGGAAGATCCCCTGAAGAAGGAAATGGCAACCGACTCCCGTATTCTCGCCTGGGAAATCCCATGGGCAGATGAGCCTGGTGGGCTACAGTCCACAGGGTTGTAAGAGTCAGACACGACTGAGCGATTAAGCTACCACAATCTCTTTTAAGCCATCTATTGGGAAATGATAATAACACTTAATATTTATTACTTGCTGTTTATATGCTATGTTTTTTTTCTGTGCACTATATAAAATAACTAATTTAATCATTATATCAGTTCCATGAGATAAGCATGATTATAATCTCTGGCTTTACAGTCAAGGAAACTGAGGCACAGGGCAGTCACTTGCCTAAGATCAGACAGCTAGTAAGTGGCAGAGCCAGGATTTGAACCCAGAATGTTGGGCTTCAGAACCTCTTGTCCTAAAGTCTAAAATCCAGGCATATTAACCTGGAGGGTGTGCCCACCTCCACCTGTCTGCATCTGCCTTTCCAGCTCTCCCCTCACCGCTGGCCCTTCTACACAGCTCTCCCTGAGCCTTCCTTCCTGCCTGTCCCACCTTGTTAATCCCCACTCAGGGTTCCCCTTGGTATCCCCTCTCGGCCCCCTGTCTGGGGACACCTATGTCTTCCTGTGGCTGGCTGTTCAGACAGCTCACATTGCACTTTGCCACATGGAATTGTAACTGTCTGACTCTTGTCTGTTTCTCATGGTGGACTGAGAGCTCCCTGAGGGTAGAGAACAAGGCTTTAAATCTCTGTGTCCCAACCTAGCCAAGTACTTGATTCATAGTAAATGCTTGGTACCTGGTCTTAAGGAAATAAAGGAGGCAGAGCCCACACTGGGACTTGGTATAGAAGATGGAGTAATGACTGTCCAAATAGCAGCTTTCACCCTAGAAATGTTGTTGGTACCCTGAGCAGACAGTGGGGTGGGAAGTCCACATCCATGTAGACTAGAGAGGTCTTGAATGGAATTGAATCAGTGGTGTGAACCCCATGCCTTCAGGGCTAGTACTGGAAACGTGCCCGATTTGTATGGCAGAGACTGCTCCCCACTAATCAAAGAGACTGACAATGCTTACATACATACAAATGCATACCAGGGGTCATAGAGCCACTTCCAGGTTTCAAAAAAATGTTAAAATTGAATGAATGTCTTCTTCATCTTCTCTTCTCTTCCTAATTTAATATAATACTTAAAGCCATTAATGGGGTCTGAGTAAGGTAATCACCCACATGGTGGGTGGAGCCGGTATGCTGGTCCAGATAGAGTAAGGAGATTAACCACCTAGAGGGGCTGCCCTGCACAAGGCCAGACCCTGGATGGGCAGAGGAAGGGGTTCCTCTGGAGGGACAGCCTGGCTCAATTGCCAGAATCCCAGCGGGATGAGGAGGGCACCTGTAGGGAAGGTGGTGATAGCAGAGGTCATGATAGCAGTTGGTTACATTCAGGGGATTGATCAAACAAGCAAGTGTATTAAGGATGATGGAAACCAGGCTCTGTAATGTGAGAGAAGGAACTTACAATATAGAAAGGGAGGAAGCTAGAATGAAACATGAGGGGTTGGATTGGAATTGAAAGTATGAGAGTGAAATTCTGGTTTTCAATGCATCCAAATCATAGATACACACACACACACACACTCATACACCCTAGCTCTTCCACCGAAAGAGTCGGGGAACAGCAATACCTAATGCAGCAATGAGCCTACCTAACAGTGAGAATTTGGATTCTAAATAATTTCCCACTAAATGGAACCAGAGCTCCTTGACTATAAGGCTGGAACATCTCATTGTAATAGCAAGTAAGGATGTGCAAATAATGACGGGAACATATCAAAAAGACACACTGACAGTCTGATGGGTATGAGATTTTACATAATTTCAAGGTCCTTTTCTACAGAACACTTATGAATTTAAAAAAGGAAGAAGAGGAACTTTCCAGTGGAGATCCCTAGAAGATATCACTTTAACCAACTATTCCCAGTGATCTCCTATTTGTTGACTGGGGCCTCGGTGAAATTCTCAAAAGAATTTAAAATCTTTTGCCATTTAATAGGATGCAGTAAGAAGAGCATGGCATCACTTCTGTGATATTCTTGCCAAAGTTGTAGAACCTGAATCTAAGTGTGAGAAAACTCAGACAAACTCAAAGTGAGGAACATTCTACAGAATAACCAGCCAGTATTCAAAAAAAAAAAACTGTCAAGGTCATGTAAGTGAAGGAAATACTGAGGAAAGGGTCTATATTGAAGTAGATTAAGGACATGTGACAACTAAATGCAACGCTTGATTTTGAAAGTATTCTTTTTGCTATAAAGACTATTTTGGGGACAAGAGACAAGAACTTGAACTGGTCTGAGGATCCAATGACAATTAATGAAAACTTCCTAGAGTCTGAGGATTAGATAATAGTAACGTATCAACTTTAAGCTCCTGGTTTTGTGGTTGTGTGGGAGATGTACTGTGTATGGGAAATGCACACTAAAGTATTTGTGGAAGATGAGGCATCTCTTTGGCAGCTTATTCTCAAAGGGTTCAGGAAAAATACATTATAGAATTTTTTTTTTTACTGTATTGTGCTGGCAACTTTTCTGTAACTTTGAGATTTTTCAAAATAATATATCTATATCTAGTGATATAGGTTGGAATGATACTGTTTTCCAGACTTGCCAGGACACAGGTACCTGGGGCCTGCCTTGGGTGGACAGAGCTTGGCGTGGCTGCCCCAGGAGTAGAATCAGGGTGTATCTGCCAAGTGTTGTTTCTCTGCTGAGGTGCAGAGATGGACGTTCTCATCCAAGTCACTTAGTAAAGAATGGGCATCTGGATTCTTGAATAACTAGAGAGAGAGAACACAGTTTCTGTAGGACACATGCCAGCCACTTGACTTATCTGATGATGGGCTTTCTGCCAGAACCAAGGAAGTGGAAGCACTGAATGCCCCTTGCCTTGTCCAAAAGTCTGCAGGATACCTAAGGGCCAGTTCTCCGATGTCCATCTGGAACATGGATTGTGCAGGGGACCCCATGTTCTTTTGAGACTTGGCCTAAAGTACTGATAGTAACCACCACTGACTACTGTGTACCTTCTAAGGGTCAGAAACTGGGATAGATGCTTCACAGGTTCTTTTTATAATCATTCCAATGGTTCTCCTTGTTAAGTAAATTGTCCCCATCTTATAAATAAGGAAGTAAGGCTTGGGAAGACTTAGTAACAGCCTCAACATTATGGGTTGAATTGTATCCCCCCAAATTCATATGCTGAAGTCCCATGTCTCAGAATGTGGCTGGATTTGGAGATAGGGCCCTGAGAGAGGTGACTGAGTTAAAGACAGGCCTTGAGGGTAGACTCTAATCCAACTAATGACTGGCTCTCTTAAGAAGATGAAATTTGGACATACAGAGAGAGACGCTCTCCTTAAAGAGGAATGACCACATGAGGACACAGCAAAAAGGTGGCCAGCTGCAAGCCAAGGTGAATGGCCTCACCCTGATGTTGGACTTCGGGCTCCAGAACGACGACAAAATACATTTCTGTTGTTCAAGCCATGCAGGCTGTGGTACTGTTACGGCAGTCCCAGCAGCCTAACAGGTGGAGGCATCTAGGGGAGGATGAAGTCAGTGTTCAACATCAAATCAGTGCAATTCTGTTCTCTGCCACCTTCCTACACATGGCCTCTGCTGTGTAACTTCTCCCCACCTCCCCCAACAGGCTGCCCAAAACCTCCATCCAGAATCTCCCAGACTGAGTGGATCCCTCCTCTGCGATCCCACAGCCCTTACCACACTGCATACATTGATAGTGGCACACAAGGGACTCATGATCTTGTGATCAAATTGAGGGTAGGGCTCCTCTTATCTTTATCCCTGGCATCTCCCATGGAGCCAGTTAGCATGTATTGAACACGTGTGCCAGTCAAGATTTCATACGTGTTATCTCATTTATACTTTAAAACAACTCCTTAAGGTAGGTATCACCGATTGTTCCCATTTTACATGTCAAAAAACTGAGGTCAGGGGTGTTACCTGAATTAGCCCAGACATAAAGCTGAAGCTCCAGTACTTTGGTCACCTAATGCAAAGAGCCAACTCATTGGAAAAGACCCTGATGCTGGGAAAGATTAAAGACAGGAGGAGAAGCGGGCAACAGAGGATGAGATGGTTGGATGGCATCAATGACTCAATGCACTTGAGTTTGAGCAAACTCCAGGAGATAGTGAAGGACAGGGAAGCCTGGTGTGCTGCAGTCCACGGGGTCACAAACAGTCAGACACGACTTAGTGGCTGAACAACAGCAACAACAGAGCTAGTAGGTGGTGGAACCAGGATTCACCATTGGATGGTCTAATTCTTCAGGCTGTGCTCTTCTCCTCCTGCCCTGCTGCTGTGGTCTTGCTATAAATGTACACTCCCTCCCTACTCGAGGGCTGTGCTGATCTGAAACGGCTCCTTCAGCAGGCTAAGCCCAAGTGTGAAGCTCCCCTCCCATGGAGAGCTTTCTCACTCATAGCCCTCCCCCAGCCCCCACTCTGCCTCCTTCAGCACCCTCTGGGCATAGGGTCTACATCTTGCACTGATGTGTGACCCAGAACTGGGCGCTGGGGCCACCACTTATCAATATCTGTTGAACTGGCTTCAGTGTCCAGGGATGGACGTGAATAAGGATACACAACACAGTGGGGTATTGTCCTGGATACTGTGACTCTCCGTTTCTGGATCCTCTCATCAGACCATTTGCTGGAATATGCGACAGACAGGGTAGTCTGGCATTTGCTTTAGAAAGTAGAGTCCCCATTCTACTGGAAAGAGGCAGGAATGGAGACAAGGTGAGCTGTCTGTCACTTTCCTACACACTGCTGGGCAGGTCACAATTTCTCTGCACCTAAGTGCCTCTGTGGGTAAAACAGTAACGGAAATGCCTATTTTCTACCACAGAAATGGGACAAAACACGTGAATGTGTTTTGAATACTGATAAAGAATAATGTTATAGAAACCCAGTCACCATTAATGGGATTACTTACATTTTAACTGACCAGTTTGGCCAGTGAAAAATGAAATTAAAAAGTAGTTTTTATTTTTGAAAGTCAAGGAAGTGGTATCCTTGAACATAAAGACAGTAAATGTCCTGAGGCCTTTCTAGAGTGTTGAAAGTATTTCTAGGTTCTCCTTAACAAGTGTGTGTATGTGTGTGTGTGTGTGTGCCCTTAACAAGTTCTCCTTAACAAGTGTGTGTGTGTGCCTGTGTGCCTGTGTGTGTGTGTGTGTGTGTGTGTGTGTGTGTGTGTGTGGTGTATGGCAGGAGTGGGGTGGGGGCTGGGCTCGGAGAGTCAGGACAAAGTTTTCTCCAATTGCCTGAGACGCAACCCTCTGGAGGTGGCAGGCCTCTTACCTTTGCTGCATTGCGGATCAGTTTTCAGCTGTGTGAGGCCTCCGGGTGAAGTCCATTTGGGAACTGAGTTTTTCTGACTCAGCAGTAGCCTGGAAAAATTTCCCTTCTCTTTCCTGTGCCCTGTCTTCCAGACACGCATGAGATCCACTCCACCTTGGACTCAATCAGTGCATCCCCTGCCCCTGCTGCAGGCTCTGCACAGAACTGAGCCATAACCCCGAGACCAGCCTCTGGGGAGCTTCCAGGGAGAGTGGCTACCACTGAGCAGCCACTCAAGAGCATCAGCGATGTGTCTGTTCTGGTTTGGATGGGCTGAGTCTCCCTTCAACTTCCTTCTGCTCTCGGCCAGAGCCAGGGTCCTTTTGTTCACCTTTAGGGCTGCCAAGTCAGGCCTACCGCACCCCTGGATGTTGTTTTCCTGCAGGCAATGGGAAAATGAGCTTGGAGCCAGGGAAGGGAAATCAACAAGGAAATAAACACAGGGTCATTACCCCTCCAGGTCATCACCAGGCTGGGACATCATCACGCTGGGATCACTTTCTAAAGAGGCAGGAGCTGGCCGCTGCCTGAAGGGGCCCCAGGCATTTTTTAATTGCCCCAGGCATTTAAAAAATTTTAAATATGCAAAGAAGTGTGCATTTCTATCAGAAGTGTGAAATCTATGTTGGACCAATCAAGCAATCCTGACTCGCTCCAATGCCTTGCCAAATCTTTCAAAGATTTTTCCATAGGCAGCATCTCTTGTAACCAAACACTGGCAAACGTTTGTAGCCAAAGGAAAAGAATGAACAAGTTTATGGCTGACACAAGCCGAGACTTTTAAAGACACAGGTAAGACTTTCAAGACATCCTCTAAAGATACAAGATTATTGTTTGAATAAAGTTTTCTTCTACTTACTCTTCAATGTCACGGTCATCATCAGTGGCATCATCTTTGCCAGCATTTATTGAGAGCTTATCATCTGCCAGGTGCTGTGCTAATGACCTCAACTGGTGTTATTTCATTTAATTCTCAACATAATTCTATCATCCTCATTCCCATTTTGTAGATGAAGAAAATAAGGATTAGAGAGATTAAGTCACTCCTGCACAGTGACCCCACTAGTTAAAAATGTAGAAATTGCCCTTCTGGAAGGATGCTCTTCTGAGTCTTGCTTTTCCCGACAGTCAGCTTAAGCACTTCGGTGGGCTGACAGCTCCTGTGATGGCCAAAGAGTTGCTTAAACAAACTCTTAGGCCTGGGAATAGAATTCTAAACAGAACCACGGCTCATCGGTTAGTTAAATGACCTCTTCCAGGAGTTACGAAGTGATGCTACCTTTATGTGACTCGTACATAGGACTCACCTAGCACGGCACCCTCTCTTCTTCTCCAAGGGGGTGCTGCTGGCTGCTTTCACCCAGTTCTCCACTGTGATTCTGACTGACCCGGAAGGAAGGGCCCTGTAAATCTCTTGGCCTCTGTGTGTGCTTCAGTTATGGTCTGATCACGCAAATTTGTCGTTTTGACTCTAGAAGCCTAACAGTTACAAGCTTCTTTTAATCAATAATCCAGGGGATGAATAATTTTAAGTTCCAACCTGGAAACTTCTGCCTGATGAGAAGTAATCAGCGCATGGTATTTTCAGTCCTCAGGTCCTACTGCAACATTTTTGGGTGGGGGGGGGGGGCGCTCATCTTTACTTCCAGCTGTTAGCGTGTAGCTCTCCAGTGCAGTTACCCAGGGCAACTGGCTGCTGGTCAAAGGAAAGTAAAACCTTTCATTAGGAGACAAGGAGATGCCTCCCAGCAACGTCTAAGTCGTCCGTTTTTGTAAATATAGAACTTGCGACATTAGGGCCGCTGCTTGCACATGGGACACTTGCATTTGGTTTTGTGGAGCTTGAGGGTACTTTACTCTGGGGCCACATATGCCTTTAAGTCTGAGGTTGGTCAGCTTTCATTCTCAACAGACACTAAAGACTTATTTACTGGATTTATAGCAATAAAAAAAGAATATTGGAAAGGGGCCGGGCTTTTAGTTTAGATGTCATTTCATTTTTCTTTCCCAGTGGTTTACAACTAAACACAGTGTCCAGATATGTTTACAGACTCTGGTCTTGGAGTTCTTTGATGAGGAAAGGCAATTTATAACAGTCAAATGGGCCTTTCAACCTTATCGTATGAAATGAAAACCAAAATGTTGGAAGGGAGCTGATGTAATGAAAGCTTTCATGTTCCTCATCTGCTTCACAGCTTTTCACCACCAGGGAATAAAGATAGCAGACTTGGGGACTGTCAGATGCTTTGGGGGTTTCCATTCAGAAAGGTAATGAGGTAGATGGATTTTATTTCTCTTTCCTCTCCTTTGAGCATCTGGATCAGTACTGATTGAGTTGGTTCCAAGAGTTGAGTCCATTCTGGGATTGACAATAAACATACAAACCTCCCCCCACCCCATTTTTTTTTTTGCATGGTCATGTAACCAAGGCAGCTGACTGTTTAAAACTGGAAACAGAGAGAAGTCACGGATGAAAAACAGGACGTATTAATTTAGCTTTACAAATGTGCCCTTTCCAAGGCCAGAATTACTCACTCCCTGGCAACTCACAGTGTGGGACCTGGGTCTGCTCAAATGCCACGGCTTTAGCATGTCCTTTCCGTTTGGTGTGGGATGCTGTAGATGAGTGACAGGTTCCAACTCAGCAGAGACATCCAGATGCAATTAGAATCCTCACGGATTTTAATTATTATGGGAAAGCAAGCACAACTTTGCCATGCAAAGAAATATGGCCATTCTAAGTGTCCCTAAAAGTAATGTGTCCACTTGCATGCAGAGAAAATGTCATTTTTGGTGCATTTTGAAGGAGGAATCTTAAAACTGAATTATGTAAAATGCTAGAGGAGCTATTTCAGGATTCTTTTTATTTTCTTTTTTATCGGAGTATAGTTGATTTACATTGTTGTATTAGTTTCAGGTGATAGTTTCACAGCAAAGTGATTCAGTTATATATATTTTTTTTTTTCAGATTCTTTTTCCACATAGATTTTTAAACCGAATATTGAGTATAGGTCCCGTGGTATACAGTAGGTCCTTATTATTTATCTATGTCCTACATGATAGTATGTATTATTCCCAAATTCCTAATTCATCTCTCCCCTCCATATTTCAATATTCTGTGAGCAAGAAATCAGAAGATTAACTCGCTTTCTTTTAGGCTTGTTTGTATGCTTACAAGATGCCCAGGGTGAACGTGGATTTATCAAAATAGGAGGCAGAAAATGGTTTCCTTAGACCATTATGGGCTGATTGCTTTCCTTATCCTCCTCCATGCTCATCCTTGATAGTTTGCCCACCTGTGTCTGCAAATGAGAGAGGCAATGAGGAGTGTGAAGTTCCACCCTGAGGCTTTAAACATCATCTCTGTGCCAACAACTCCCATATTTGGATCTCTGGCTCAGAACTCTCTTCTGAGTTTCCAATCGTGTTCTCAGAATCTCACTGCCATCTCCAACTCCACTCAGGCAAAGCCAAGCCTTCTACCTCTTTTTCCCCCTCCTGCTGCTTCCATGGAGAAGGAAATGGCAACCCAGTCCCGTATTCTTGCCTGGAAAACCCCAGGCACACAGGAGCCTGGTGGGTGCCGTGTATGGGGTTGCACAGAGTCAGACACAACTGAAGCGACTTAGCAGCAGCAGCAGCTGCTTCCATCTTAGCCAATGATCTTTCCAGCCACCCAAGTGCTCCTGTCTCTCCCTCCAGTCCCACAACTAACCCATGAGTCTGTTCTGTCAATCTCACCTCCTAAACTGATATCAACTGCAACATTCTATTCAAAACTTCTGCTACCACAAATGCCGACCCAACTTTAGCCCTCATCTTGGCTCCTAGCTGGTCTTCTTGCTGCCCATGTTGCCCCCCTAGCCAAATCTAAGTTCCACATTCCAGCCAGAGTAGATTTTTCAAAGATAAGTCACATGAGGCCATTAACTTACCTAAAAGCCTCAAGGCTTTCCAGTGCAATAAGGAGGAAATATGAAATCTCTGAACTGGCCAGCTAGTCTTGGCATAATTTGATCCCCACTCACCTCTCCAACATTGCCTTGACAACACTAGCTTACTGTCAGTTTCTTGAACACTCCAAACTTTTCTCCATCTCAGAGCTTTACTAATCTTGGGCTGGCGTGTGCTGACCTTCACACCCCCATTCCCAGATCTTCTGCCAAAAGCACACAAACTCACTCTCTTCCTGCCTCTTTCTCATTTTCCAGGTCTCAGCGCAAATGTCATTTCCTAAAGGCATATCCCCCCAACACCTATTTTCTTTGTAGTACTTGATGTAATTTGTAAGTGTATTATTTATTTGCTTATTTCCTTAATATAGAACTTACACAGTTTACCCTCCTATGTCCACTCCTCCACCTACAACTAGGAAAGCAGGAACTATGATCGTTTGGTTCACAGCTACATGTCCAGGTTCCAAATTTTTTTAAGTTGAATGAACAAATGAGTAATTAAATGAGAAAAATCTTTTCCTCTCAATTCAGATCACTTAAGGAAGAGTTTGTTAAATAGCTGTTGAGAGGTACTTACTAGTTTTTATTCAGACACAGATAGAATTTGTAGATGCAGATGTCGAGAATTAGCAAAGAACTGTGGTCTCAGAGAATCTAACCCTGTTCTCCCTTCTGAGAGACCACTGGCTGTTACATCTGGGAGTGCCACAACATGGCCCAGGGAGATGTCGGGGGAGAAGAAGGGGGTGGACTGGTGTGGACCCAGGACTAATGCATTTCTGACTGTGTTAATTTTGTAATTAATTTCCCATGAAAACAATAAGGCAAAGACCGTACCGCTATAAAAACTTCGGGGGGCCAGTTTTGGGAAGCCAAACACCATTTAGATTTAGAACATCAGTTTATGTGGAAAAATCTGTTCCAAATTCTCTAACAACTGACATACCCCCAAAAAACCCAAATGAAAAAACAAACCTCTAAGCAGGAACATTTTGTGTTTCCTGTAAATTTTCTAAAATATGGAGACTCATCATCAGGCACACCCTCCCTGACTGCTCATTGAATTCGGGTCCTGGTGAGCATGTGTTAGATGGCATTGGGGAGGCCCCTGAGATAATTTATTCTCACAGGCATTTTATTTACTGGTGTTGAGGCACAGCCAAGAAACATTTATTTTCCTGTTCATATTTCAGAAGGAACTTGTGACTCATTCCCCAGGAAGGAGCAATCTAGAACTGCACTTCTATCTACCCTCCCCTCCCCAGCTTTCCTGGTGTTGCTCCCAAGAAGAGACGTGATGGCCAATCTGATTGGAAAGACAGGGTGAGAAGGTCCTTTCTGGGCCCCCTATGCCAGGTACTTGACTGCTGCATTGAAAAGCAAAGACCTCTTTTCCTTTGCCTCCTGGATCTTGTCTGGCAAGACTCGGATGAAGGGAGGTGGTGGACTATGCAGCCCCCACCTCCCCGTTAGAGGCAGGGCGTGTGGGGATGCCAGGCCAGTGGACACGGGCCTCTGCTTTCTTGCTTCCATTTTCTTCCCTCTCGTTGGCTGGAGGAGTCAGGCTCCCGTGGGTCTTATAGTTCAGGGAAGGTGGCAGGAAACCTTCGTTCTCAATCGACCTCCTCAGGAAGCAGACGCTGTATTAAGATCCCCCTTGCTCTAGATGTCTGTCCTCAACCAGAATCAGTAATTTGTGTTGTATTTTAACTTTTTCCTTTCGTAAACAACTTAAAAAAAAATCACATCCATTAAAAAACAATTATTTAATTGGCCTCATTGAGTCTCAGTTTTAGTGCATGGTTCTCTAGTTGTGGCTCATGGGCTCCAGAGCTCAGTAATTGGGGCGCACAGGCTTAGTTGCTCCATGACATGCGGAATCTTCTCAGACCAGGGATCGAACCTACATCCCTTGCATTACAAGGTGGACTGTTAATTACTGGACCACCAGGGAAGCCCCTCATAAACAACTTTTCTATATCTATGTGTAAAACATATGTGAAAATAAATCTAACACTTGAGTGATAAAGTGTGTACATCAAGTGTTTGCCAGTTATTAAGCCTCCAAAATCAGGGTTAAAATGAAGTCTTTCTACATCCTAGATTTTTCAACAAAACCCAGGAAAACTCCTGATTTTATATGAATCAGCTTTGCCCTTGAGTCAACCCAAACAAATTCACACAGCCATGCATCCGACTCCAGATTTTGTCATCCGTGTAACCATAGTTTTACAAAGCTTTGTTCACAAATAAGTATCACGTCATTGAAGGGAATAGGCTAGAAGGATATAGGGGGCTTGCTCAAAACCATGGCAGGTCCTGGTGCTAGGCACATGAATTAAATATGTAGCTCTCAAACCTGCACGCCAGAAATCCCGAATTACTGGGCAGTGGCTGTGTGTACATGCATGTATGTGTAGTCACGGTCATGTCCAACTCTTTGTGGCCCCATGGACTGTAACCTACCAGGCTCCCCTGTCCATGGGATTCTCCAGGCAAGAATACTGGAGAGAGTTGCCATTTTCTCCTCCAGAGGAATCTTCCTGACTCAGGGGTCGAACCTGCGTCTCCTGCAGCTTCTGCATTGGCAGGCAGATTCTTTACCACTGAATTTCTCCAAACAGTTCCTGGGAAAATTGTTTGCAATCTCTGAAGAAAGGTTGTCTTTTTCATATTTAAACACATGAGGTGCCCCAGATTACTGTCTTAAATTGGATTTGGGGGCAGAGGTTGGGCAATAAAAATAAATAAAATGAGTCGTTACATTAAGAAAAATCCAATTTTCTTTGCAATGGCTCTAAACTTAACCTGAGTAGAAAGACCACGTGTGTTTGAACTCTTCCACTGTGTCACAAATATTAGAAATTCTCAATGCTCTGCTTATGATTTCCAGGGGTTAGGAAGATGTCATCTTTGCATATATATTTCTTTACTATATACTTTTTTTTTTAAGTTAGAGATATATCCATTTAAGGGGAAATGACCTCTTTCAGGGCTATATGAAATGCCGTAAGAGTAAATATTGTACATTCTGGGACAATCACAGAGAAGACAAGACTGTAATCTCTTAGGCAAAAACTATAGTCTCCTCTAGAATTTTGTTTCCAGCTCTGAGGATACCATCAATACTTGGTAGATAACAAATAAATATGGCAATAATAAATAAATGAATGGAAATAATAATGTGACGGGCATTCAGATTTCTTAAAACCCAGAAATGCGTGGAGTTACCACAGACTTTAGGGAAAAAAAAAAACAAGATTCTATGACATTTATCTCTATTTTCAGGGGACAAAAGGCTTTAGATTCCTTATTTTTAAGAGGCCTGGTCAGTTGCACTGATGAATTGATTGGGTTGGTTCATTTGTAAAACCACATTGCAATGAAAAAACGGTCAGAAAACATATAGGCGGGTTTTGTTTTTAAATGTGGATTTCACAAAACTAAAAAGTTCAGACAGCTGGACCCCATTTCATGTGTTTTTTTCAAACAGATTCTCAGTGTTCTAAACTCGATCCAGCTGTATGTACTAATTGCATTTCAGTGACTCGGTTGGATGTTGTCTTTTTGGGAAAATCTCATTTAAAAAGAAAACGGATGCTTAAATCTCACTGTAGTTGCCTTATTACTGCAGTCTCGATGCTGTGCTTGGTTGGACAGTGTTCATCTCCGTAGAGCAAGCCTGTGCTGATGTGCTGGGGGCATGTGGCACCATTACTAGAACTGAAGTGTCCAGAACAATTTTGCGAGGGGGCCTCTCTAAATACGCCTCAATGGATCTGTACCTCCTCCTGTACAGAAGGAGGATCTGTACCTCCTCCTTCTGTGCCTAGCCCAGTTGCTCATATTCATGTGTACATACAAATGCTTTGAAATAGCAGGGAAAATGTTTTTGTTTAAACAATTATAGAAGTAAAGCTTTCCTAGTAGAAAACTCAAACAAGTCTGAAGAAAAAAGGGCCTTAATTAAAAAGTATGTCTGCCTGCTCCTTAGTGCCAGACAACAACAACACACACACAGACACACACCCTTATTCCTGGTCTCTAGGGATAAGTATTAAATAGATAGACAACATTTATCTTTGTGTATATTTATGTATACACACACACACACACACAGAAGCCACAAATTATTTGCATCTCATTCATTCTTGAATATTGTGTAACAAGTCATTCTAATATTTAGTGGCTTAAAAAAAACACTAATCATTTACTATCTCTCAGCTTCCATGGACAAGAGGGGCTTGAGCAGTAGTTCTAGGTTCTGGGGGGCTGAGGGGCTCTCCAGAGGCTGTAGTCACATTCTGGCTGGGGCTACACTCCTGCACACCTGACTGGGGCTGGAGGATTGCCTTCCATGGTGGCCCACTCCCGCAGCTGACATACCCGTGCCGGTTGTTGGCAGGAGGCCTCACTTCCTATACATCCGGGCCTCTCCACATGAATTTCCTCTTGAAATGGCATCTGACTTCCCCCACAGGAAGAGGACCAAGAGAGCAAGGTGGAAGGTGCAAGACCTTGTGTGATCTAGCCTCTGATGTCACACTCCAACACACACTCAAACATTCTGGTGGTCCCGCAGACAGTCCAGGTTCAATAAGGGAAGGGCTACACAGAGGCATGGATCTCAGGAAGTGAGCGTGGTTGAAGGGCATTTTGGATGATGGCTCTGAGACAGCAACTCCCATGAAGAGGAGAAGTCTCTTTCTCACTCCTTGATTCTGGTCTGAAACTTGCTGTGACCAATAGAAACTGCTTTGACCAATAGAAACTGGGGGAAATGATGCTGTCAGGGTCCTGCGCCAAGCAACCAGGTTTCCTTTTGCTGCTCCCACCCTCTTGGAGTGCTCCTGCCATGTGAGCAGCCTGGACTCACCTCCTTGAGGATGAGAGAACAGGAAGAGGGAGGGACTTGTCCCTGACATACCAGCCGAGGCCTCAGATACACGAGTGAGTCCAGCCAGCAGCACGTTCAGTAAAGACAGGCTGTTCTTGCTGAGCCCAACTCAAATGCCAAATCAAAGAGCTGTGAATAAATACAGTTGTTTTAAGACACTAAAGCTTTGGAATGGTTTACTATGCAACCATAGAAAACTGATACAGTATGGTAAACAACAGTCTGTGTTTTGTTGTTTTTAAGCTCAATAATATACTGTAGGCATCCCTTCATGTCAGTACATAAAGATCTTCCTCATGTTTTAAAAAATGTTCTGATATAGCAATCTTATATTATGGTAATGCTCTAATTATTTAACATATTTACTATTAATGGACATCTAGGTTGTTAATTTTTTTGCTATGGCAAGCAATGCTTTATGAATTTTATTTTTTGCTTACATGCATAGAAGTGGGTCAAGGGAATTATGTATTTAAATATTTCATGTGTCAAATTGCACTTCAGAAAGGTTGTGCCAATTTTCATCCCATTTAACAGTGTATCAAATTTTAAAGGAAACTCCTAAGAGCTACTTTCTGTCCTCATCCTGAATTTGTCCTCATTTGAAGCCAGGGGATTGGGAAACAGAGCTGAGATGAGGTATAGGACTGTGTGAACTAGTGCCTGCTCTAAGCTGCAATGAGAACAGACCAAAGAGTCAGACACACAAGCAACGTGAGAGAGGAAGAGATGGAATCTTGGAGGAGGTTGGCATCTCCCATAGGAAACAAAGACACTCTTTCTATCTCTGGAAAGTTTTTCTGGAAATAATTTAAGAGACAAGGCTGTCAGCTAAAAGATTTTAAAAATATATAACAATATTAAGCATTAAGTCTGAAGAATTGAGGACAGCCATTGTGGTTCAGTTCAGTTCAGTCACTCAGTCGTGTCCGACTCTTTGTGACCCCATGAATTGCAGCACGCCAGGCCTCCCTGTCCATCACCAACACCCGGAGTTCACTCAGACTCACGTCCATCGAGTCAGTGATGCCATCCAGCCATCTCATCCTCAGTCGTCCCCTTCTCCTCCTGCCCGCAATCCCTCCCAGCATCAGAATCTTTTCCAATGAGTCAACTCTTCTCATGAGGTGGCCAAAGTACTGGAGTTTCAGCTTCAGCATCATTCCTTCCAAAGAACACCCAGGACTGATCTCCTTTAGGATGGACTGGTTGGATCTTCTTGCAGTCCAAGGGACTCTCAAGAGTCTTCTCCAACACCACAGTTCAAAAGCACCAATTCTTTGGCACTCAGCCTTCTTCACAGTCCAATTCTCACATTCATACATGACCACAGGAAAAACCATAGCCTTGACTAGACGGACCTTAGTCAGCAAAGTAATGTCTCTGCTTTTGAATATGTTATCTAGGTTGGTCATAACTTTTCTTCCAAGGAGTAAGCCTCTTTTAATTTCATGGCTGCAGTCACCATCTGCAGTGATTTTGGAGCCCCCCAAAATAAAGTCTGACACTGTTTCCACTGTTTCCTCATCTATTTCCCATGAAATAATGGGACTGGATGCCATGACCTTCGTTTTCTGAATGTTGAGCTTTAAGCCAACTTTTTCACTCTCCTCTTTCACTTTCATCAAGAGGCTTTTGAGTTCCTCTTCACTTTCTGCCATAAGGGTGGTGTCATCTGCATATCTGAGGTTATTGATATTTCTCCCGGCAATCTTGATTCCAGCTTGTGTTTCTTCCAGTCCAGCATTTCTCATGATGTACTCTATATATAAGTTAAATAAGCAGGGTGACAATATACAGCCTTGATGTACTCCTTTTCCTATTTGGAACCAGTCTGTTGTTCCATGTCCAGTTCTAACTGTTGCTTCCTGACCTGCATACAGATTTCTCAAGAGGCAGGTCAGGTGGTCTGGTATTCCCATCTCTTTCAGAATTTTCCACAGTTTACTGTGATTCACACAGTCAAAGGCTTTGGCATAGTCAATAAAGCAGAAATAGGTGTTTTTCTGGAACTCTCTTGCTTTTTCCATGATCCAGCGGATGTTGGCCATTGTGGTTATGGTCCTATAGGAATTTAACATCACAGCAACTTAAATCCAACTTGTCTGTCAAATTTTCAGCAGGAGCATCTGGATGAACTCCAAACCCCAGGAGACCCTCTGTCATCCTAGATATGCAAATAACCATGATGCCTAATAGGCAGCACATGCCAGACACTATAAAGGGCTTTATATATATATATATATGGTAGAATTTATTTCGCACAGCAGAGGAGAAACTAAGGCACTGGGTAATTGAGTAACTTGCTCAAGTTTGCAGTGGTATTAAGTGAAAGAGACAGCATTCTCATCAGTTTGGTACCAGAGGATCTGATCCTATCAATCTCTGTGTGGCTGACCTGTTGGCTGCCATTCTTCCTTCCTGGAAGGGACTGGAGTGGTGTTCTCTTCCTGCCTCCCTTGCAGCTAGAATATGTGACCCAGTGTTGGCCAATGAGACCTCAGCTGGGGGGTTTCTGGGGAAGAATTTCCCTCCTAATAGAAGAAGATGCTGGGCAAAAAATTCCTGTCTCTATCTTTTCAATCTCTCTCTTCCAGATATTGCGGGGCATAACTGTGTTGCCTGGCAAGTGGCAGCATTTT
The DNA here is from genome assembly GCF_042477335.2 of Ovis canadensis. Classification (NCBI taxonomy): domain Eukaryota; kingdom Metazoa; phylum Chordata; class Mammalia; order Artiodactyla; family Bovidae; genus Ovis; species Ovis canadensis. Next base: position 85,591,041 of record NC_091250.1, read on the forward strand.
TGCAGCTATGCTGCCAATCTTGAAGATGGCAGAGTGGAGAGAAGAAAAGAACTTCCATCCTTAATGATGCTGCTGATCTGCTGATTCAGCTCTGTCCTTGCCTGCCTACCTCTCAAATGATTGTTTTATGAGATAACTAAATTCCTTTCTGTTTAAAACCACTTTTAATGGAGGTATTCTGTTACTTGTAACTGAAAGCAACTGGACTGAAACATTACTACATTATGCTGCAGAAAATTCAATTATTATAACCTGGGATTTTGAGATTTCATTTAAAAATTTTATTGGAGTATAGTTGATTTATAATATTGTATTTGTTGCAGGTACACAGCAAAGTGAACCTGTTATACACATATATATATCCACTCTTTTTGACACTGTATTTTAAAAAGAACTAAGAAATCTTGAGAGAAGAATCAGAGCATAAATTTCATAAATAATCATGAGATTCCTACTTGAAATTTTCTTAGCTATTTGTCAATTTCCATTTGTATTCAGCTTTTAGTGAATTATAATGTTCCATATATACTAGCTGGAAAGTTTTAAAACTTACTTAACAGGAAAAAGACTTGGATGGTTGAAGATAGGTAGATAGATAGATCAGTTCAGTTCAGTCACTCAGTCGTGTCCGACTCTTTGTGACCCCAAGAACTGCAGCACTCCAGGCCTTCCTGTCCATCACCAACTCCTGGAGTTTACCCAAAACTCTTGTCCATTGAGTCGGTGATGCAATCCAACCATCTCATCCTCTGTCGTCCCCTTCTCCTCCTGCCTTCAATCTTTCCCATCATAAGGGTCTTTTCAAATGAGTCAGTTCTTCACATCAGGTGGCCAAAATACCAGAGTTTTAGCTTCAACATCAGTCCTTGCAATGAACACCCAGGACTGATTTCCTTTAGATAGATAGATAGGACATACCTCTATGACCATGTTGATAAAGAGCAAGCTCAGCATCTCAGTGAATTTGACCCCTAAATAAGACAAAGAGTTATCTCTTAAAATGGAAGGAAGGATTTACCAAACAAATCCAAGAACTCAAATCTGTGCCCCTATAGCACTGAAGGCAGGGAAGTTCCCCAGTTAGCCTCCTATTAATTTTAGAATTGCAGAGCCCAGGATATGAAGCCAACCCAAGTCACGCACACATCATGGGTAAACAATGCCATGACAGCTGCTTTGGACCAGGCAAAACACATGGAGGCTGGAAATAAACAAGATTTCCTCCCCAATGTTTGTTTATTATTCTTCACAATCTTTGTTCTTAGAGAAGAAAAATGAGATTAGCTAGCATTTTGGATCCATGTGTTTGTTTGCTTATTTATTTTTGAGTCTCTGTAATAGTTTTCTCACACTAGAAATGAAAATAACCTCATCAAAGAAAAAAACCTCAACAACCCAGAGGTGGATATGGGAATAAGTGAAAATCCCCCATTCTCCTTCTCACCCAAGGTCCTCCTGTCCCACTCTGAGTCCCATAGTTAGTCACTGGATGTGCCTCCCTCTAGTCAGGGGAACTTTTCTGGTGGCTCAGACGGTAAAGCGTCTGCCTGCAATGCAGGAGACCTGAGCGACCCTCTAGTCAAGGCTATGGTTTTTCCAGTAGTCATGTATGGATGTGAGAGTTGGACTAGAAAGAAAGCAAGCACCAAAGAATTGATGCTGTTGAACTGTGGTGTTGGAGAAGACTCTTGAGAGTCCCTTGGACTGCAAGGAGATCCAGCTGGTCCATTCTAAAGGAGATCAGTCCTGGGTATTCATTGGAAGGACTGATGTTGAAGCTGAAAGTCCAATACTTTGGCCACCTGATGCAAAGAGCTGATTCATTCAAAAAGATCCTGATGCTGGGAAAGATTGAGGGCAGGAGGAGAAAGGGATGACAGAGGAAGAGATGGTTGGATGGCATCACTAACTCAATGGACATGAGTTTGGGTAAACTCCGGGAGTTGGTGATGGACAGGGAGGCCTGGCATGCTGCGGTTCATGGGGTCACAAACAGTTGGACATGACTGAGTGACTGAACTGAACTGAACTGTGCCTCCCTCTAAGCTTCTTCCTGTCGCATGGAAAGAAAGTAGACTCTTTTAAAACAAAAATTCGTTGCCCAGTTTTTTGGAGGTAGTCAATACTTTTTGTTAGAATTCTCAAGCAAGTAAGAAAGATGAAAGCAGGAGGAGGTCCTAGCTCAGGAACTTTCTGTCTGTGTCCGTGTCTCCAAGACTCCCTCACCTAATTTAATTAACATAAATTTACATACTCACATATGGCTACATGTGGGACAGCCAAAGCCTAAGAAAGCACTCTTTCTCCAACAAAGATCCAGTTCTTCAAAAATGGTGGGAATCTGACCCTTGTTCCCCTCTACCTGGTAGGAATAGAGGGAGTAATACCTCCTTCTTCCTTTTCAGTGATCCAGCCCTGATGCATTATATAACTTGGACTCTGAAAACTACAGCCTTTAGGAAAAGTTGATGAATTTTAAGAATGCCACACTCAGGATAGAGAAGGAGAAGGGGGTAGGTCTGCAATTGCTGTTTTCTTCTTGAGATACAGTAAAATATGAATTGTCTGTACTTCTTGAGATACAGTAAAATATGAATTGTCTGTAAACACACATTGGGAAATTGATGGAGTCTATCTCTGTGCCTTTATGCAGACAATCACATAAGCAAATCCTATTGGATGTTCACATGTTTATGGAGAAGAGGTCTGCAAAGAAGGAAATCTGCAGCCTGCCATAGTTCCTAGGCCAACATTTAACTGGCTTCACTCTAGCGTACTAAGTAGGCATTTTGGTTCTTATCTATTTTGACTCTTGTCTACCTCCTGTTCCTCACTGTGGTGTGGTCATCTTTCTTCTTGGATCCCGATTTGGAAAATCCACACTCATTTTCCCCATTTGTTTTGTGAGCTTCTTATACTAGATCCTGGCTAATGACAATTAGCTGTAAATTGCTCTTTTTGCCCTAAGGGACAGTGAGCAAGTAGCTGGAAAGTTTGAAGGTGATGATGTGTGGGGACATGAAATACCAGACAGCCTCTTCTGGGAACCAGAAAAGGTGCGATGTGTGATTGGTTTAATACAAACATGCTCTCAGATTAAAAGCCGGTTTAGTACAGACATGCTCTTAAATTAAATTTCTTCTATCTCTTCTGAAATTGTTTGTGTGGCCAGAGAATATCACTTTACACACAAAGTCATTTTGAAACTACCAAATATCCCCAAGGCAGCAATCACATTAGAAGCTAGTGGGTACATGTGGTGGTTTCTTTCTTTCCCAAATAACAATGAAAGAAATTTTCATTTTTTCTGATTGAAAAGTAATTTTGGCTTATTATTTTTAAAAGTGCAGAAAGCATCGGCAGAAAGAAGAAATTAAAAAACACCAAACCCTTCCCCTCTAATAACCAGTGATATTTTTATGGATATTATTTCAGACATTTTTTTTCCTGCATATATACACAAATATAAAACCCCATTCTTAGGCCTGCACCATCTAGAAGATTAGGGAGGCGGAACTCAGTTCCACACAGAGAGCAATCATATGACTCTGGAAGATGGTTCAAAATGTTGCCTTTCCCCTGGACTCTCATTTCAGGCCAAACAGAGCCATCTCAGGTGGGAACCTGGCCTGAGCATCTTCTCTGGTCTATAGTCCTCTACTCCCCACCGCAACACGGCTCTGACAGTCTTTTCTAGCCCCTGCTTGTTTCCAGGGGGCTCAGTTCCATTCTGGAGGCTCAGGGGCTCATTGCGCCTCACCCTGAAAGAGCTCTTCTTCCTGTGCAGGGAGGGGCATGAGACTTAAAGCTGCATAAAGAGCTCAGCTGTGAGGGTCAGAACTCACCATCAAGTTCGTCCTGACAGCCAAGTCCCTGTCCACCTATGTGCTCCTGCCCCATGCTCTTGTACCATTCCATGCTGGGGAAACTGTACCAAGAAAAGACAGATGTAACTTAAGGATAAGAAGAGACATCAATAAAGCTTGAATCCCTTCAGAATCTTTTGGCAATCAGCCCAGTCTCCTGCATAGGAATTCCCCTTTAAGCCTGGATGTTTTCATCCATGAAATGGGGATAGTGATATTCACTTCACAGGGATGTTTGGAAGATATAGTTACCAACTTACACAAGGTCAAGAGAAAGGTAGACTCCAAGATGTCTGGCTTGTTGCTCTCCAACAGTCCCTGCAAAGTATCAGCACCTGGAGGATCCAGGATCTGACCCTTAGCTTTGTATGTCCAGAATTTGGACTATGAGTTCGTATAGATAGGACCATGGGGTAGGAGAAGCTATTGTGCATAATTTAATTGATTTGGGGGGGGGGGGGTTAGTAGATAATCTTACTAAATTCTTTGGGAGATGATGCAATTTATATAACATACTGAAACCATGAAATTTGGCTTGGAAAAGGTGACATAATGTTCCATACACTTTATTTCATCTTCCCAGTCAAAGGATAAATCATACATGAGAGTAGGAAATGGGAAAACTCAGCAGGTTCTTTTTCTAAATGGCCTCATGACCCTGGAGCAAGTTGTTTATTCTTTGGCCTTCAGTTTCCTCATTTGGAAAATGAGCAGCTATCTCTAAGGTGCTTTCCAGACCTCAAGACTCTGTCATGTCTATATTTGACAGGATCTAGAATAGCACTGGAGCAAAGGCAGCTCTCAATAAATACTTGTTGACTGAAATGGGGCCAAGGTAACAAGATGCACTTTCAGCTCCTCTATGAGTACCAGAACAAAGTGTTCCCACAAAGGCATAGAATAGTAAGAGAATGACGGAGGGCTTTTGGGAGACCTTAAAGCAACAGGGGAGAGTCCCCCCAAAGCAGAACTTGGCTAGATTACTGGAGAAGAAATAGCAGGAAATTGCACAATGTTGGAGGAACCAGATTAAAAATGCTAATGAAAGGAGACATTCCACTTTCAAGAGACATGAAGCAGGAGGCAAGAGACCGTTGTTGCTCAGAGTGAAAAAGCATAGAAAATCAACTGGTTCTAAATGTTTCCTCCAGCACAAAAGGTTGTTTTTGTTGCAGAGATTTAAAAATAGGACAAAGGGTTATCACTCCTACCAGCAGACTAAGTGCTCTAATGTTGCCAATCTCCTTTCCCTTTCTTGACCCTACATTCTCCCCTAATTACTCTTACATTGCTAGTTGCATCATCCCTTCCCATATTTTATCTCCATCATCCTTGAAGGGAAAGAGAACTTTTGGTATAATAATACTTTTTTGTCTTCTACGGATGCCATAAAGAAGCTTTTAGTTCTAAGTATGCAACAGGCTCCTCCCAGGTTGCACTGAGTGGAACCAAGACTCTGGAGGGGAAAGAGAGGGGTATGAAAGGGAAATGAAAACAGAATGGACAAAACGGAGATGTTAAGATTATACCAGGCAACAGAATCTTTCCAACTGTGGCTGAAACTGCTGGTCATCTCATAACATCTGTTCTCCCCTTCTGAATAGAAATTTAAGCCAGGCACACAGAAGTTCCGCTAAAGAATCTATTTCCCAGCCTGCCTTGCAGTTAAGTGTGACCATGTGGTTAGGAGCTATCTCCCTGCTTATTTAACTTATATGCAGAGTACATCATGGAAATGCTGGGCTGTAAGAAATACAAGCTGGAATCAAGATTGCCGGGAGAAATATTAATAACCTCAGATAGGCAGATGACACCATCCTTATGGCAGAAAGCAAAGAAGAATTAAAGAACCTTTTGATGAAAGTGAAAGAGGAGAGGGAAAAAGTTGGCTTAAAGCTCAATATTCAGAAAACTAAGATCATGGCACCTGGTCCCATCACTTCATGGCAAATAGATGGGGAAACAGTGACAGACTTTACTTTTTGGGGCTCCAAAATCACTGCAGATGGTGACTGCAACCATGAAATTAAAAAATGCTTGCTCCTTGGAAGAAAAGTTATGACAAACCTAGACAGCATTTAAAAAGCAGAGACATTACTTTGCTGACAAAGATCCATCTAGTCAAAGCTATGGTTTTTCCAGTAGTCATGTATGCATGTGAGAGTTGGACTATAAAGAAAGCTGAGCACCAAAGAATTGATGCTGTTGAACTGTGGTGTTGGAGAAGACTCTTGAGAGTCCTTTGGACTGCAAGGAGATCCAACCAGTCCATTCTAAAGGAAATCAGTCCTGAATATTCATTGGAAGGACTGATGTTGAAGTTGAAACTCCAATACTTTGGCCACCTGATGTGAAGAACTGACTCATTTGAAAAGACCTTGATGCTGGGAGAGATTGAAGGTGGGAAGAGAAGGGGATGACAGAGGATGATGAGATGGTTGGATGGCATCACCAACTCAATGGATATGAGTTTGAGTAAGCTCCAGGAGTTGGTGATGGACAGGGAGGCCTGGCGTACTGCAGTCAATGAGGTTGCAGAGAGTCAGACATGACTGAGTGACTGAACTGAACTGAATGAGATTGGAGTAGAAGTGACAGGTTTAAATTTCTTGCTATGCCCTTAAAGAGAAGACTTGTGTCCTTCCCTTTTTTCTTTCTCTGCTTTTTGGATGGGATGTGGACATTGTGGTGAGAGCTAGGGCAGCTATGCTGGGTCATACTGTATCCTAAAATTTACATGCTGAAGCCCTAATTCCCAATGTGATTGTATATGAAGATAGGGCCTTTAAGGAGGTAACTGAAGTTAAATGAGGTCATAAGGGTGAGGCTCTAATCCAATACAGCTGGTGCCCTTATAAGAAGAGGAAGAGATCACTGAATCCTAATCACTAGACCACCAGGGAACACCCAATGCGTAGAAGAGATAACTAGTGGGCACCTGTGGTATAGCACAGGGAACTCAGTTCAGTGTTCTGTGATGGTATGAGGAGTGGGATTGGAGAGATGGTGGAAGGGAGGTCTACGAGGGAGGAAACACACATGTATATAGCTGATTCACTTATCCTAACCACTAGACCACCAGGGAACACCCAATGCGTAGAAGAGATAGCTAGTGGGCACCTGTGGTATAGCACAGGGAACTCAGTTCAGTGTTCTGTGATGGTATGAGGAGTGGGATTGGAGAGATGGTGGAAGGGAGGTCTACGAGGGAGGAAACACACATGTATATAGCTGATTCACTTCATTGTACAACAGAAACTAAACACACATTGTAAAGCAATTATACTCCAATTGGAAAAAAAAAAACAAAACAGAAAAAAGAGGAAGAGACCCCAGGGATGTGCACACACACAGAAAAAAGCTCATGTGCAGACACAGCAAAAAGGTGGTTATTGACAAGTAAGGAAGAGAGGCCTCACCAGAAACCAACCTTGTTGGCCCCTTGATCTGGGACTTCCAGCCTCCAGAGCTGCAAGAAAATACATTTCTCCTGTTTGTGCTCCCCAGTCTGTGGTATTTTGTTGTAGCAGCCCCAACAGGCTGATACAGACCATGAGATAAAAGTCACATGTTGAGGATAACAGGACGATAAGATTAGGAGGAGCCTGGGATAATGGTGGTTGTGAAGCTCTGGATCACCTTCTTGATTTTCTATATGAGAAAGCACAAACTTCTATGAAATCACTGTTATTTGGGGGTCTTTATTAAAGCATCAAAGCTTGTGTTCAAGCTAATACAGCAATAATCCTAGGTAAAAAAAAATGTTGGTGGTCAAAGTGAAACATTCCTTTGTGGTAGGTTTCTAATTAGTTACAATGTTTAACTTAACTGTATGGTAATATTAGTTAATAATTCATCAATAGTGAAGAAATCCTTTCAAACCAATCTTTTTTGTCTTGCAACCTGATTAAGATCCCTAACAGGGCACTGACTGAAGATAATTATTTGCCACAGGATGATCTCAACTAAAGATACATTCTCTCAGCTGCTATCCTTTCAGGGATGTCTGGTACATCTCTATAGTTACCCTGCTCTGCCATTTTCTGTTTGATAGAAAAGGAGATGGCCTTGAGGATTCAGAATGCCCCCTGGAAAAGGGCCAGGTACCCATGGTGTCTGTGATACTTCTGACTTGTAGACTCATGCAACCTCAAGAAATTAAGCAGAGTTGAAAAGTTGAAAATTATGCTCTATAACTGTTATCATCAGAAATGTCACACAAAGAATTTATTACTATGGAAGAGATTTTGTGGTGAGCTTAAATTCATTATGCTGTTCGGTTATCACTGTTAAAAAAAAAAAAGCTGAGTGTTTTAATTCAGTTCCTCTTTTTGCTTAGACTGTGTAGACACAGACTCTAAAAGTTATCCCTTAAACTTTCTTAAAAGCAACAAAGTTAATAGTCTGTAATAACTTTGCAAAGTTGATAGAAGGGATATGTTGAGATGATTTGTTTTGGTGTATGGAAACCTCTCCTATATCACGATTCTGAAGAATGGCTCGGCCTGTGAAATATTTATTGAGTGCACATGTGTGTGTATATAATACACTTACAGACTCTGTGTGCCATTTGTCTTCCACCTCTCAGAAGTCCTCTTCAGAACTGAGGCTACCTCTGCATTGCTTATTTCCTGTGACATTTGCTATTTCTCTGCATCTGGCCCTGTTTCTTTCTCTCGGTTTACAATAACCATCCCACCCGTTAAGGATATATAGACAACCACCCCCCTCCAACTGCTAATACTGCTCTTCAAGTGCATGGCTCTATTTTTGCTGAGTATTTTCAGGATTCACAAAATCAAGTGTAAACTTTTAAATCTGTCAGTCTTACAGTGTGGGAACCTGACCTCTGATGTACAGGCTGTCTCCTATCCTCCCATCTCCAATAAGTTCCATCTCTTCAGCTTTATAAAAACATAAGTTATTGAGTGCCTATACATGCCAGATGTTATGTTAGCTTCTTTTGCATACACTGTCTCAGTGAATACTCACAGAGCAGACTCTGTTGATATTGTCTATCCAATATCATATACTCCCTTCCTTCTTGTTTACAGAACCTAGATTTTGTTTGCAGAGGAAATGGACTTTCTTTCCCACTTTCCCTTGCTGCTAGAAGTGACCATGTGACCAGCTGGCCAATGAATGTAAATAGAAGTATATTGATGGAGAGGGCTGGTTCTGGTACAGTGGCTGCTTTCCTGATAAAGAGGACAGAGACAGCTTTCCTTACCCCAACCTCTTCTGTCATCTTCCTTCCTGAAATTCAGATGCAATGGCTGGAGCTGTGGCAACCATATTGCAATGGTAAAGATGTCAGCCCTAACATCACAAAACTGCTGAAACTATGTTAGCAATTATCAACTTCCACAGTTCATATTATATGAAAAAAATCCAAACAACTCCTTGTGTAAGCCACTATAGTCAAATTTACAGTTAGTTTTAGTAATGGCATTCTAATTGGTAAAACTCACAATGATATTGGAGTTGGTTTTAGTTTTGTGCTGTCTAGGTTTTTCTCCTTTTCTTCCCCTTTACTGCATTGTAAGTCCATTTGTTTCTCCTCTAAGCTCTGTTTATATGGATCACTTCCCTATCCAGTGGTTCTGCTTAATTCCATTTCCTTTTTGAGTTTTTACCTCCATGTCCGTTTTCTCCTGTAAGTCCAGCCTAGTGTATTAAGGCTTCTTCATCTAGTGTATGACGAGTTCTGACTCAGTCCAGGGACAATAGCAATGCGGCTTCGGGGTCATTGTGGACACTCCTTCTTACATTACCTTAACTTTCACACAGACACACCTGGAAGGTAGTGGAAGATAAGAGCATAGAGTTTGCCTTAAGTCTTTGAAAATTATCCCGTAAAGAGTAGTGATTTTCAAGTCCTATAAGTATTCTTGCAATGTTGCTGTTGGTTGCCTCCATTGTAATCATTTCTTCATTCTTCTTTGCTAGCAGAGCCTTTGCTGGGGTCCAGCCCCCACAGGATCCAGAGGAACCCTCAGGAGAAACGGCATCAGCAAATGAATGAAAGAGGAAAGAATAGAAGCTGATATTCCTTGGTTTACACAGTAAAGCCAATAAAGTCCCAAGACTAGGGACTTGCTCTGTTCACGGAGCCCACAGGCGCCCTCCTGGTCTCCCGAGGGAGTGAAGATGCAGAGTGCTTTCCTGTTCAGGTCTTAGAAGCCCAGGCAGGAAAGTGAATGCAGAGAGCCTCTATGTTCCAAGGGATCAGCCTGAAAAAGAGAGTAAGAGAGAAAAAGAAAGAAAGAAAGACATGGGGAGACCAAGTTTCTTTGGTGAGCGAGGCCCATAACTTTATTTTCAAAAGGGACTTTTATACCTTGACTTGTACCTAGAGGGAAATGAAAGATGCAAGGTCATGCAGAATCAGCCCAAACACTCCAGCAGTTTTGCCCTTATCGAAACCAGGATTTTTCTGCATACCTTTCCCATAAACAATATTGTGTACATTATCTTCTGGCCTTGGAGGCCTGTGGATATTTTATGACCCTCTTGTTTATTTTATTTTTTACTTTATTTTACTTTACAATACTGTATTGGTTTTGCCATACATTGACATGAATCCACCACGGGTGTACATGCGTTCCCAAACATGAACCCCCCTCCCACCTCCCTCCCCATAACATCTTGCGGCTCAACCAAAAAACTTACTTTCCCTCAAAGTGTTTTTTCTTTATATTTCTAATCTATGTCAGCCTCAGAAAGTATTAAACAGAGTTACATTTCTCAAGGAGCAAAGGTACAGTGAGTTACAACAAAAATAGAACCAATTAGCTCAAAGGTCTGATGTGGCTAATTCCAAGGCTACACTTGTTTTTCTTACATTCCAACTACGTTAACTAATGCACTCCCAGGTGCACAGTGGATAAGAGATATGGGAACTTAGCACAAGCATTCACTCAACAGTGAAATCCTACACCAGCACTACTCTAATATTTTTAACTCTTTGAAAGACTCTATATTTTTAGGCTTCCCATGCCTCTCACAGTTAGGAGGCTGTGAATAATCATAAGTGTAGCTGCAAGAGTCTGGATAAACCTGTCAGGCAAGCTAGAATGCTAATAGGGGGTGTTGAATTGAAACACTCCTTTCATGCCCAAGAGACTTATTAGCTAGAGCCCTAAGTTGATTTTCTCCAGAGAAAGGTGGTCGGGGATAGCCCCCTGTTAATGTCAGAAGAGTTGGTGAAAGGCATAAAATAGTATGACAGACAGATTCTGGTTTTGGGGTAGACGCTTGAGCAGGTCTAGGGAGTCTCTCGAGTCCTGAAGCCTTACTTATCAGGTCTCTTCCACACGACCTTGTCATGGGTGAGATCTCCTGTGCTGGCTCCTGGCAAGCCTTGATGTTTTTCAGTTTACAGGAAGAATTGTTTATGCTTATAGATTGAAACCCGCACACAGCAATCCACCAGTCACAAGAAGTTATCTGTAATTGTTCAAAGAATCATCCTTCTTGCTTGTGAGTGGTCAATTTCCTGTCTATTCATGCACATAGTTCAACTTTTCACTTCTTTCTTTAACATAGCTATCATAGTTATCTTAAAGACACAGTGTGATAATTCTAGCATCTCTGAGTTGTTTCTATTAATGGCTTTCTCTCTTAACAATGGATCTTATAGAAACAGAGAATAGATTAGTAGTTGCCAGAGGCAGAGGGAATAATGGGGGAAAGGAGAAGATGGTCCAAAGTTACAAAGTTGGGGAAGGTATTCAAAATTTTCAATTTTGAGATGAATAAGTCCTAAGGATGTAACATAAAGACCGCCTGGTGATTATAGTTTTTAATGCTGTAGTATATTTTTGAAATTACTAAGCAAGATCTTAGAAGCTCTCATGACACGAAAAAAAAATAGGAGGTGATGGATGTTAATTAATTGTGGTAATTGTTTTGTAATATATACATCCATCCAATCACCTTAAACAATGTTCTATTTTAATTATATCTCAATAAAACTAGGGAAAACAAAAAATAATGTCTTTTCTTTCTCTCGCTTTTTTGTATCTCATCATTTCTCATTGACTGCCAGGCACTACATTTAAAGAACAGTAGTAGAAACAGTGTCAGACTTTATTTGGGGGGGCTCCAAAATCACTGCAGATGGTGACTGCAGCCATGAAATTAAAAGACGCTTACTCTTTGGAAGGAAAGTTATGACCAACCTAGATAGCATATTCAAAAGCAGAGACATTACTTTGCTAATAAAGGCCTGTCTAGTCAAGGCTACGGTTTTTCCAGTGGTCATGTATGGATGTGAGAATTGGACTATGAAGAAGGCTGAGCACTGAAGAATTGATGCTTTTGAACTGTGGTGTTGGAGAAGACTCTTGAGAGTCCCTTGGACTGCAAGGAGATCCAACCAGTCCATTCTCAAGGAGATCAGCCCTGGGATTTCTTTGGAAGGAATGATGCTAAAGCTGAAACTCCAGTACTTTGGCCACCTCATGCGAAGAGTTGACTCATTGGAAAAGACTCTGATGCTGGGAGGGATTTGGGGGCACGAGGAGAAGGGGACGACAGAGGATGAGATGGCTGGATGGCATTACCGACTCTGTGGATGTGAGCTGGAGTGAACTCCAGGTGATGGTGATGGACAGGGAGGCCTGGTGTGCTGCAATTCATGGGGTGGCAAAGAGTCGGACATTATTGAGTGACTGAACTGAACTGAAGGACACGTAGTATTCAGTGCCAAAAGTGGGTGTGCCTCCTCCGTCAGGCCATTCATATTGGGGAACAGTCTGTCTGCTCGGTAGTTGAGCTGGATTGGGGCTCACTGTTGCTGTCATTCCCTCCAGTACATCACCTCACGTTCCTCCCGGGGTACACTGTCTTACCTTCTGTGGTGAGAGGCCTCAGGCACCAGAGTAACTTTTCCTGTATGTCTTCTCCACCCTCAGATTTCAGCAGTCTCTGTGAAGTCACCATAGAAGGGTGCTCTTTTCCTGCCCCCGCCCCCTGTTCCTGCAGTGGACACTACTAGTGCTTGTGGCTTGGCGCTTGGCTCCTAATCAGGAGACAGGAGGAGATTGTCAATTGTCCTGGTCCACCCTTGATCTTAGGCAAGGATGTGCCCTTGACCTTGCAAGTAAAGCCAGCAGCAGCAGACCTCTGCTTTGTACTGGTATGAGATCCAGGTACCAAGAGATTTTCCTGTCCCTTCTCTAGGGAAGATGGTTTTGGTTTCTGTCCTTCCCCTAGAAGTAGAGCATCTCTGCCTGGTTTCTGGGGGGCAGGAAGGAGGCTTTCAAACACTTCCCTCAAAGGGAGATAGGGTTTCCTTCCACCCCTTCCCACTCCCAACATGGCACTCTGGAGGTGAGCTAGTTCCCCTGTGTTTCCCCCAGCAACATAAGGCTTTTGCTTGGAATGGCAGAAATGTTGGGAGAGTGTGCAGTTGTTTTACCCTGTTTCCAGGGGTGTCTAGTCATTTCCCACACACATGGGCTACTGACGGATACTCTCTCTGGTCCCCTGCCCTGCCCTCAGTCCCCGTGAATACCTGTTGGAGGCTTATGGAGAAAAAACTTAAGAGTGAATGCTCACCTTATATCTATAGCTTCCAGTTATACTGGCACACTAGTGATTCTAGGGCTTTGGGAATTTCCTAAAATTTTAGCTTGTTTCTTTTGACTCACTTCTATGGCAACCACCTCTTCTCCCCGTGTCTTGCTGAAAATGGAACTGTCTATGTATTTTGTTTCTGCTGGGAGAATCTTTTCATTTCTTTAAAATTACATTTCTTTGGTTACCTTGAGACCTCAGCTCTCTGATGGATTAAGTTATGATTTTATAGATATTCCAGATTTTTCTCATTATTAGTATTCTTGTGGGTTTCTACATCCTAAGTAAAAATGGAACTTTGAGACATTTATCAGTTTTAAATTTAAAGTTCGTCTCAAATCTGACCACCTTTCACCATCTTTACTGCTTCTATTCTGATCTCATCTATCATCATCTCATGCTCAAATTATTACAAATTTATTTAATCAGATAAGAATCACTGCTTTTACCCTTGTTTTTCAGGCAGTCTTTTCTCAACATGTTGGCCAGACTAATCCTGTTAAAACACAAATCAGATCATGACACTTTCTTGCTCAATATTCCCCCAAAAATCCCCATCCAAAATCAAAGTCCTTTGAAGTGCCCTCCAGGGCCTTCCATGGCCTGTCCTCACTTCCTACTGCCCTCCACCTTGTTCACGCTGCTCTAGTCACTTGGCCTGCCTGCTGTACTCTGAACAGGTCAGTCATGTTCTAACTCTGAAGTCTTTGCAATGGCTGTACCTGCTCCTTGAATCTCCCTGCCCACAGGTCTCTGCATGATTATCCCCACATCTCCTTCAAAGTCTAGGCTCCAGTGACTACCCTGATAAACTATTTAAATCACTGCCCACTCCCTCCCCACAACACCAGTCCTGTTTTCTCTGACCAACTTTTTTTCTTTTGTCACCTTTATCACTTTCTAACATACTATGTAAATTACTTATATATTATGTTTTTATTTATTTTCTCTCTTCCTCTGCTGGATTGTTAACTCTGCAAGTAGAGGAATTTTTATGTGTTTTGTTTTTTGATACATCCTGCTGCTGCTGCTGCTGCTGAGTTGCTTTAGTCGTGTCCAACTCTGTGAGACCCCATAGATGGCAGCCCACCAGGCTCCCCCGTCCCTGGGATTCTCCAGGCAAGAACACTGGAGTTGGTTGTCATTTCCTTCTCCAGTGCGTGAAAGTGAAGGCCCTCAGCTGTGTCTGACTCAGTGACCCCATGGACTGCAGCCTACCAGGCTCCTCTGTCCATGGGATTTTCCAGGCAAGGGTACTGGAGTGGGTGGCCATTGCCTTCTCTGTTGATACATCCTAAGTACCTAGAATTACACTTGAAACATAGTAGATGCTTATACAAGTATTTGCTGAATAAATGAATTAATTGCAGGCTTATTTGTGGGTTGACTTGTTGAAGGCCGTCTCCATATCTATCCCTGGGACACTGGATGACGAAGTATTGCTGTCGCATATCATAAGATCTGTAACACAATACAATGTGCAAAACGAGAGCGTATGTGCACAAAAGCATAGTTCTCATTTGGCAAACTACACGTACATTCAAAAACACATATAACATGCCAGAATGGATGGCGATGTGGAAGACAGTTAAAAGGTTAAAAAATAAAGAAGAAAAAACAAAATGGAAAGGAGGAAAAGAACGGAAGGGACTTTCCAAGGACAATTCTAACAATGCACCATGAAATGAGAAATGTGAGCTAATTCCACACTAGGGATGTGAGATTAAAAAAACAATGCACTTCAGTAATTTTGCTAACTCAAATTGTCCATCCCCTTCACAGATCAGCTCAGAGATGGTTTACTGTGATTTCACTCCTCAAGTGGGGAACTGCATGTTCAGGTTGGGTAAATGACACAGGAGTTAAGCCTGAGAGGACTTAAGACTACGATGCTCTGTGCCTTGCTCAGGGGTGTGATGCCTCTTGTCCGCAAGTTGGCTGAGTCAGCCAACTCTGCAGTTGGTTTACTCACATCCTGTAGCTTGTCCCAAGACCCACAGGGTTTTTGCCCCGAGCATTCACTGTTTCTCTTTCTCTCACATCTCCTACCAGTAAAATGTTATCAATTCAAATAAAGAATTCTCATTTAAATTTCTTTTTGCTGCTTAAAAATGATGACGGAGTTTTTGGGGGTTTTGAAGTTACGAACAAAGCTAGAGGAGGTGACAGAATTCCAGTTGAGCTGTTTCAAACTCTAAAAGATGATGTTGTGAAAGTGCTGCACTCAATATGCCAGCAAATTTGGAAAACTCAGCAGTGGTCACAAGACTGGAAAAGGTCAGTTTTCATTCCAATCCCAAAGCAATGCCAAAGAATGCTCAAACTATTGCACAATTGCACTCATCTCACGTGCTAGTAAAGTAATGCTCAAAATTCTCCAAGCCAGGCTTCAGCAATACGTGAACCGTGAACTGTCAGATGTCCAAGCTGGTTTTAGAAAAGGTAGAGGAACCAGAGATCAAACTGCCAAAATCCATTGGATCATCAAAAAAGCAAGACATTTCCAGAAAAACATATATTTCTGCTTTACTGACTATGCCAAAGCCTTTGACTGTGTGGATCACTAAAAACTGTGGAAAATTCTGAAAGAGATGGGAATACCAGACCACCTAACCTGCCTCTTGAGAAATCAGTATGCAGGTCAAGAAGCAACAGTCAGAACTGGATATGGAACAACAGACTGGTTCCAAATCGGGAAAGGAGTATGTCAAGGCTGTATATTGTCACCCTGCTTATTTAACTTCTATGCAGAGTACATCATGAAAAATGCTGGGCTGGAGGAAGCACAAGCTGGAATCAAGATTGCTGGGAGAAATATCAATAGCCTCAGATACACAAATGACACCACACTTACTGCAGAAAGCGAAGAACTAAAGAGCCTCTTGATGAAAGTGAAAGAGGAGAGTGAAAAAGTTGGCTTAAAGCTCAAATTCAGAAACCTAAGATCATGGCATCTGGTCCCATCATTTGATGGCAAATAGATGGGGAAACAATGGAAACAGTGACAGATTTTATTTTGGGGGACTCCATAATCACTGCAGATGGTGTCTGCAGCCATGAAATTAAAAGACACTTACTCCTTGGAAGAAAAGTTATGACCAGCCTAGACAGCATATTAAAATGCAGAGACACTATTTTGCCAACAAAGGTCCATCTATTCAAAGCTACGGTTTTTCCAGTAGTCATGTATGCATGTAACAGTTGGACTTTAAAGTAAGCTGAGTGCCAAAGAATTGATGCTTTTGAACTGTGGTGTTAGAGAAGACTCTTGAGAGCCCCTTGGACTGCAAGGAGATCCAACCAGTCCATCCTAAAGGAAATCAGTCCTGAATATTCATTGGAAGGACTGATGTTGAAACTGAAACTCGAATACTTTGACCACCTGATGTGAAGAACTGACTCATTTGAAAAGACCCTGATGCTGGGAACAATTGAAGGCAGGAGGAGATGGGGACGACAGAGGATGAGATGATTAGATGGCATCACCAACTCAATGGACACGAGTTTGAGTAAACTCCAGGAGTTGGTGATGGACAGGGAGGCCTGGCGTGCTGCAGTCCATGGGGTTGCACAGAGCTGGACACGACTGAGAAACTAAACTAACTGACTGAAGTTACCTACCTACACAAAGCAATGAATAAATGAATATAACAAATTCCAAAGAGGACTGTCGTAAGAGGCATTAAACTGAAAGGGCTCAGTCCCATGTGGTTTATATAATCTGGAGTTTTCCTGGAATAGAGCTTCACATTTCTCTGAACAGGAGACATAAGAATTCCTATGAAACAATCTTCTTCTGGTCTGCATGGGACAAATATTTTGCTTCCATTAATACTTGAGCAAGTTCTTATCTTGTCCAATTTTGGGGGGTTGTTAGTACTTTGCTTTTTTTTTTAATATCAAAAAAAATCTACAAGAAATCATCTACCACCTTCCAGAAAGAGATACACAGAGGAGAGGTGGCTAGAGAATTGAAGAAAATCTCTGCTATTTAAGAAACAGAGCAAAGCCTGGTCTGGGGCTGTATCACCTACATGTGAGATTCATTCGAGGCAGACCCACTGGGAAATGAGTCTATTCTCTGAAGAAGAAACAACCAGAAAAGTCACGGGTGAGCTCTGAGAGTAGACTGGGAAACAGGACTGAATCAAAAGACTTTGCCAGTGAAGCTGGCGACAGGAAATACAACTCATTCACAGGGAATGGGTTGAAAGATCTCCAGCGTTTCTTTTTTTTTTTTTTTTTTTTTAATTTTTAGTTTTTTATTTTTTAAATTTTAAAATCTTTAATTCTTACATGCATTCCCAAACATGAACCCCCCTCCCATCTCCCTCCCCAGAACATCTTTCTGGGTCATCCCCATGCACCAGCCCCAAGCATGCTGCATCCTGCGTCAGACATAGACTGGCGATTCAATTCACATGATAGTATACATGTTAGAATGTCATTCTCCCAAATCATCCCACCCTCTCCCTCTCCCTCTGAGTCCAAAAGTCCGTTATACACATCTGTGTCTCTTTCCCTGTCTTGCATACAGGGTCGTCATTGCCATCTTCCTAAATTCCAGCGTTTCTTTTGCATGGAGCTCACAGAGCAAGTCTTCCCGAGGTTTTCAGGATAAAGGGGCCAGAAACATATGGATTAAATTTTCTCAGAAACTCAGATGTCTTTCACAATAAAGTGGAAAACTTTTCTGAAAATACACACCAGAGGTTACCCTTGGTCTGCAAACCTTCCGAACGTGTTTTGCTGATTTTAATAACTAAGGGAATTTATAGAGGTGACTGTGTTCTGAGCTCTAATAATAAATAATAATAAATGGCAACTTGTCAACCTCCTAGGTGAGTTCCCCGGACTGAGCGTGGCTGGCCAAAGCTGGAGCCCTGTAACCTGGAGAGAAAAAAATTTTTTTAATGGAGGTTTTTGCTTCTTCTTCCTGCTCTCATGACCTCTGTTCCCCTCTCTTGTTGCCCAGAAAGGGCGTAGGGTGTACCATTTACAACGGAGGGCAGATTCCTGAAGTGAGGGTAGGTCATGGGTTTGTTCAAAGCTGTTTCCTCATGAATTTACTTATCCAGCCAACAAGTATTTATTGAACACTTACTATGTGTCAGGCAGGCACTTTTCATGAGCTGGTCATTTTCCCTTCTCTGTGATGAGGAGTGTATTCATTTCTTAGGGCTGCTGGAACAGAGCACCACAGACTAGGCGGCTCGAATGATAGAAATGTATCAACACCGTCTCACAGTTCAGGGAGCTGGAAGCCTGAGACTAGGGTGTTGTCAGGTTTGGCTCCTTCCTTCTTTGACTCTGTTCTGTGCCTCTCACCTGGCTTCTGGTGGTTTTCTGATGATCTCTGGTGTTTTTTGGCTTGTAAACATTACCCTTATCTCTGCCTTCATCTTCACATGACATTCTCCTTGCATGCATGTCTTCTCCAAATTTCCCCTTTTTATAAGGACACCGCTTGTACTGGATTAGAGTCACCCGAATGGCTTTATTTTACCTTGATTACCTCGTAGAGACCCTATCTCCCTCTCAGGCACTGGGTGAGGATGCAACATATGACTTTAGCGGGGACACAATCTAACCCTTAATGTGGACTAAATGATATCAGACTGGCTGCCTGTTTCCCTTTTATCCATCCACCCTTTTAGCTACAGAGGTGCAGCTCCTTTGCTCACTGTGCTCTCCCAACCTTGGGATCCAAGGGTCCCCAGTAACTCTCCAGGAAGTAGAAAATCTATCTAGAAAGTGCATTTGGACCTAGGGATCTCTTTAGTAGCTTTCTCAAGAGACTACGATAAAGAAACTACTTCCTGATTTGATTTAGGAAACTAACGGGCTATATGGAATCCTCCTTCCTCTTCTAAGACAGGAGACAGAAATACACAGCTGGGTGGCACTATTTCCCCAATGTCCTGGACTAGCATCATTATTTTGTATTGAGTAAAATATGATTTAAAAATAATTCTCTTTTCCTCTAATCAACAAATCATTACAATTCAGTTGGGTGTTGGTGGTTTAGTCACTAAGTTGTGACCAGCTCTTGTGACCCCATGGACTATAGCCCACTAAGCTCCTTTGTCCAGGGGATTTCCCAGGCAAGAATAGTGGATAGGTTGCCATTCCCTTCTCCAGGGGATCTTCCCAACCCAGGAATTGAACCCATGTCTCCTGCACTGCAGGTGGATTTTTTACCACCGAGCCACGATTCAGTTGTGGGGGAAGACGCAGAGGTGAATTTAACAATAGTAACACATTACTCCAGAGAAGGCAATGGCAACCCACTCCAGTACGCTTGCTTGGAAAATCCCATGGATGGAGGAGCCTGGTAGGCTGCAGTCCATGGGGTCACTAGGAGTTGGACACGACTGAGAGACTTCACTTTCACTTTTCACTTTCATGCACTGGAGAAGGAAATGGCAACCCACTCCAGTGTTCTTGCCTGGAGAATCCCAGGGACAAGGGAGCCTGGTGGGCTGCCGTGTATGGGGTCACACAGAGTTGGACATGACTGAAGTGACTTAGCAGCAGCAGCAGCAGCAGCAGCAGCAGCAGCAGCAACACATTACTCAAGGGAAAGAACATATTCTAAAGTATTATTCTCGTATTTCTTCAACCAATGTTAGACATTTGTATTATACTCATGTAATCAGGGAACTTTATTTTAGTTTTTAGAATCAGAGAGTATTAAAGCTAAAAGTGTCTTTAGAAATCAACTCATTGAACGTTTAGATTTAACTAAGGAATCTATGTTCCACTAAGGAGAGAGGTTTATTCAAGGTTACAGCTAGGCTAACATTTGCCATGTGCTGGCATGTGCTAAGAACTCTCCATCAGCGTCTGGGTTCTCTACATGGTTAGTATGCAATGGAGCTGAGACAGAACACATGGACATGGCCCCAGAGCCAGACTCGTAACCGCTGCACAAGAGTGGCTTAGTGGCAGAGGCTTTGCAGCCAGGCCTTCTGAACACCATCTAGTGTTTTTCCACAATCCCTCCCTGCTTCCTATCTTGCCGTGCTCTATCTACACTCTGCATACAACTGCAAGAACAAATCTCTGACAAGTGCAACCCTAATCAGAACCTTTTCTGCTTACACTCCTGCAATCTCTTGCTGACCAAGAGGCGGTACAAATTCCTCCCTGATCTACTGAAGGCCCGTGATGGAAATTTTTAGCTTTGTTTCTGAATGTTCCCTGTGTGCACCACTAAACTCTTCAGCCAACTTGACCACAAGCTCTCCTCTACAACAGGCCTGTCTCTTCTGCCCTTGCCCAGGCTGTTTCCAGTGCCGGGACTGCCCTCCTTCGTTTTAAGCTAGAATAGTCTCAATCTTTCCTCTGTGTACCTCTTCTTATTCTTCTAACAGATGTAACTTCATGGGTCCAAGGCTGCTGGTTGTCCGTCAATACCCGTTCCCCTTCTAGAGGAAGAGGTTCTGAGGCTTAACTAGGCAGACAGATCCCTGGAAGGAAGATGTTTCCTAGCTTCTCTCCTGACTTGGTGTGGCCATGTGATTGGTTTTGCCCAATGATCTGGGAGCAGAAGCAAAGTGTGCAGTGATGATCACAACCCAGAGGATGCAGGGACCCCCTTCTCCTCTCCCTCATACGGCATGAAATACAGACCCAGTGGATGTGGTAGGGCGTGATGCCATCTTCAACCAAGCAGCTGAAGGCAATGCCACAGTGATGGCAGGGCCAGGATCTAAAAGGAGCCTGGTGTCCAACCCAGTGGAGCTGGTATATCACTCTGGGGCTGCCTATGTTTGGACCATTATGTGTGAGAGAGAAGTATTGCATCTTGTTCAGACCACTGTTTGGTTTTCATGATTTTGGGGTCTCTTCTTTATAGAAGCCCACATCATCCAAATGAATGCATTCTTGTACCTTCCTCCTGCAGCCCCTGTTTTTTTTCCCTAGGACACATTCTCCACTTACACATAGCAGGGAGAACATGGGATTTTAAGTTGGATATCCCCAGCTTGAATTCTAGCTCCACCACTTATCAGCTGGGTGACTGTGGAATAGTGATTTACCCTCTCTGAGCTTCAGTGGCTGACTATTTTTCTGGGCTCCAAAAGCACTGCAGATGGTGATTGCAACCATGAAATTAAAAGATGCTTGCTCCTTGGAAGGAAAGTTATGACCAACCTAGATAGCATATTCAAAAGCAGAGACATTACTTTGCCAACAAAGGTCCATCTAGTCAAGGCTATGGTTTTTCCAGTAGTCATGTATGGATGTGAGAGTTGGACTATAAAGAAAGCTGAGTGCTGAATAATTGATGTTTTTGAACTGTGGTATTGGAGAAGACTCTTGAGAGTCCCTTGGACTGCAAGGAGATCCAACCAGTCCATCCTAAAGGAAATTAGTCCTGGGTGTTCATTGGAGGGATTGATGTTGAAGCTGAAACTCCAATACTTTGGCCACCTCATGCAAAGAGCTGACTCGTTTGAAAAGACCCTGATGCTGGGAAAGATTGAGGGCAGGGGGAGAAGGGGACGACAGTGGATGAGATAGTTGGAGGGCATCACCGACACAATGGACATGGGTTTGGGTGGACTCCGGGAGTTGGTGACGGACAGGGAGGCCTGGTGTGCTGCGGTTCATGGGGTCGCAAAGAGTTGGACATGGCTGAGTAGCTGAACTGAACTGAACTGAGCTTCAGTCTCCTTACTTGTAAACCTGGAGCAGCTTTCCATGATTCCAAACAGCCTCTCGAGATGATTATCATCAGGCTTCAGGGATCCCATGAGTCACTCTCCTCCACTACAGGAAAACACCAACCACAGAAACCAGAATGTTCACATCTGCTCCTCAGCACCCTCTCCCACGAAGTACGCTGGAAATGCTGACATGCTCTCCTGCTCTCCCTGGGCTCCCTGGGCTCCCATCTGGGCAGAGTGTTGCTCCTCTGTTTGTAGATGTAAGGCTATGATTCACCCGTCCTCTATCCAACTCTTTGGAATTATAATTCCCCAATGATGCTTAGAGTTACAAGGCACTTCAAGGCTGTGTGATCAGATCTTCTCTATCACATCAACAGGGTCCTGCAAGAACCAAGCTTGTCCACAGCCAACCTCACCAATGATCTTCTTGCCTCTATGAAGGATCTCCACTGTGTCACATTGCCGCTTGTCCTTTTTTCAACAGCACACTCATAATAATCTTCTTTTTGATGTTTTCATCCTGTGCCATTTCTGTAAGCCTCATCACTTAGAAATGTTATACACAGGATGGGATAATTCAGTGGCTGTGCCCCATAGAACATGAATCTTATTCCTTATATACATTCTCAACAGTATTATTTGGAAGGAACTGATATATTGATACAATCCTTCTTCCTTCACTACTCTGGCTAGTGTTTTCCAAGTTTATTTTGATGAAGCACCTCCTTCAGTAAGTGATTTCTGAGCATGCGGTTCCCAACATACACATGTGTACATGTGTGCTAGGTCACCTCAGTCATGTCTGACTCTCTGTGACCCTATGGACCATAGCCCACCAGGCTCCTCTATCCATGGAATTTTCTGGGCAAGAATACTAGAGTGGGTTGCCATGCCATCCTCCAGGGGATTTTTCTGGCCTAGGGATCAAACCTGTGTCTCTTACATCTTCTGCATTGGCAGCCAATTTCTTTACTACTAGTGCCACCTGGGAAGCCCCCAATATACACATATTTATTATGTAATGATATATGTACTACTGCATTAATGTATTATAAAATAAAACACATATAAAGATAGATAGTAAATGAGATAAGAAATGTAGAAGTGGAAGTTCAACTATTTTCTAGCCACATACCAAAAGACCATCTCGGCCATGCCTGAGCTGCACATCTCTCTTTGGAAAACTTTGAACTACACATGATGATTTTCCTCTCCAGTATGCAAGCTCCACATGAGGGCAGAGAGCCTGTCTCTTGTTTTCTGCCACATCCCATGATTTAGAACAGTGTCTGGCACTCAAGACACATTCAGTGAAATGTTTGAGACACATTCAGTAAAATGTTTGCTAAATCAGTGAATGATTCCCAAACCTCTATGTATAGCATAAACTCACTTCCAACTGTCTACCAGACAGCTTTACCTGCATCTCTGTAGCTATTTTAAACCCAGCATATTCCAAGCTGAGTTCTTCTCTTCCTACCACATAATGTCTCTGTCCACCAAAGCATCATCTCTTTTGTTTCTCTTCCTACTTTACACCTACCCCCATCTGGCTAAACCCACTGGAGTTAAACACAATCAGCCTGACTGAGCTTACTTGAGACCATATTATTTCGCCACGAGAAAGAATTTGTGTCATTTGGAAGAATATGGATGGATCCTGCAGGCATTATGCTAAGTGAAACAAGTCAGAAAATGACAAATACCGTATGATCTCATATGTGAAACCTAAAAATGCCAAACTCAGAGAAATAGGGCAGAGATCCCAAGAGTCAGGGGCAGCAAGAATATTGAAACTTGTATCTCCTGGATCTTAATTTTGCACTCTTGGCAATGCATGGTGATCAGAAATGGAGGGGGTTAGGAAGGAAGATACACAGAGCTATGTAAATATGGAGTAATAATCTTTTCTTTCTTTCTTGAAAAAGAAACCAAGATGTATCCATTTTAAGCTCTCTGTCCTTATAGTTGTTGGATTATCCACTTAATTTATCATCAATGCAGGCAATAAAAGTTTTTAAAAGTAGTCTGGAGCTGCGCAGTTTGAAGCCACATCATAAAATCTTTCATTTAGAAAAGCGAGAGAGTAGGATGGTGGTTGACAGTGGCTGGTAGGTGGTGAAAATGGGGAGATGTCAGTCAAAGGATATAAACTTCCAATTCTACGGTGAACAAGTTCTGGAGATCAGCTTGGTGACTGAGGTTAACAACTTTGTATTGTATACTTGAACGTTGCTAAGAGAGTACTCAACGCCAAAAGAAATAGTAATTATGCGCTAATGATGAAGGTGTTAACTAAGGCTGCTGTGGTAATCTTTTCAGAATATATGTGTATCAAATCAACATGGCACACCTTAAACTTATACAATGCTATATGTCAGTTAAATTTCAATACAGCTAGAAAAACATTTGAAGATGGTATATCGCTTAGGTGAGCATCACAGCTGCCTGGCAATCCTAACATGTCTGCCACCCAATTTGCTCTCTCAATATTGCAGCTACTCATACTCCCCTCACCCACCCACCACTGGCCTCTCAAAATTCCAGCATCCCTTCTAGTAATACTTCCTCACTCTCAGCTGGATAGTTTTCTAAGAAAGTAAAGCCAACCAGAGAGGACTCCTCCTGGTAAGACCAAGCACCTGCGCACTTACATTCTGTCTTCCTTCCTCTTACAACAGGTGGGACAGAGCCTATTCCAAGACCAGTCCCTGCACTACACACTGCATCCCATCCTCCTGCTTAGTCCTACGATTTGCTCCTTTTTCCTCCATATCACTAGTTTTCTGTTCTCTACCGGATAATTCCCATCTGTACATAAATATGCTCTGACAACAAAACAAGATTGAATTGCCTTGACCTCTCGTCCCCATCCAGCTCTACTCCATCTCTCTCTACTCTTCTAAAGCCAATATTTTTCAAAGTGTCATCAACAGGCCTCCTCTTCACTATCTCAGCTCCCAGCATCCTTGTGTTTTCACCATTTTGCCAGAACAGCTATTGTCAAGCTTGCCAATCATCTCCATCTCGCCATGTCCAGGGGTCAACCCTCAGATCTTACTTTACTAGACCTCTCAGCATCACCCAGCATAGAAATGCCTTCCTTCCTTCTGAAAATAAGTTTCTTCATTGGTATCTGGAACACCATCCTTCAAATTTCCTTCACTGGCATCTCCTCCTCAATCTCCTTCACTGGCTGCTCCTTCTCCAGTCAACTGGTATCATCTTGAGTGAACAAGGGGCAGCCCTGGACCACCTTCTCTTCCCAATCCATGTTCAGCTCCCCGGTGACCTCATTCAATTTCAAGACATCAAACACTTTCAAATTTTTATCTCCACCCAAACCTTTCCTAAGAGCTCCAGATCTGTGTGTCTAGCTGTTTTTCCATATTTCCCCTTGGATGTTTAACAGGCTTTCCAAGTAAAGTATGTCTGAAACAAAATGTTTGGTTTCCTCCTCCATTGCCTTAAAACCTGTTCCTTCCCAACAGTTCCCAATCTCAGTAAAGAGCACTAATATTCACCTATTGTCTCAGATGATGAACTTATGAGTGATTTTTAATCCCCCCCCCCATTCAATCCATCAGAAAATCCTGATTTTTCTTCCCTCAAAAAACCAAAAAAGATCCCTACTTCTCCACACTCTCAGTGCTACAACCCAAGTCTCAGCCATCATTTTCTTTTGCCTGGACTATTCCTTCCATTCATGCATCTCTCAAATTCATTCTATACTCCACAACCAGAGTAACTTCACACCAACAGCAAAAACATAAGTCAGGTTATGTCTCTCCCTTACCCAACCCCATCCAGTTGCTTCCTTCCACATTTCAAATGAAATTCACACTCATTGTCATGGTGGCCAAAACTGTAAGAATCCGCCCTTGCCACCCTCCTTTAACCTGAGACTTAACTTACTGAGCTTCAGCCACACTCACCTTCTCAGTGTTTGTCAGATAAGACCCCTTGTTCCAGTCACAGGTTCTCTATACCACTCTTCCCGCCACCTGGACATATCTTTCCTTCCAGATCGTCACATGGCTCCTCTGTGCTCTCATATTGTCTCCTTGGAGAATCATTCCTTGGCTCCTGCATAAAATAAACAGCATGTTCCAACTTTTTAGCAAGCTATATCTGTTGCCATAAGGCTTATCACAGTCTGAAATTCCACCATCTCTTTGTTTATTTATTTGCAGCCTCTTCTGCTCGGGCTTTTCCTACTTTGTGTACAGCCATAACCCCAGTGCCTAGATTAGTGCCTGCTACATAGTAGGTTTTCAATAAATATTTGTTGGATGAATTTAAATATTTACTCAATTACCCAAAAGACACTAAGGAGAGTCATTCTTGTCTCTTTCTGCTCAAGCTGGTCCCCTCTCCAACCCCCCACCACGGTTCATCAAATCCTTTAGAAGCTGCTACCCCAATGTCTCTTAAATCCCTCCTCTCTGTCACAGCTGCACTCATTCTGCAGGGCTCTGTCATCTTTCAGCAGCTCTACTGAAGCAACCTCTATGGCTGGTCTTCCTAGCTTCCCCACATTTCTTTCCCCAAGGACAGCAGAGGAAACGCAGAGTCCTAACCACTGGACCACTGCGGAATTCCCCAGAGAGGCCTTCTAAAAACATCAATTCTATCATATCTCTCTTCTGCTTGGGTCTTAAGTATCTCCCTTCACCTGAAGAAGGAAATCAAAACTCCTTAGCTGGACATGAACTGATATCTGTTCACATTTCCCATCTCATTTCAGGCATCCTTTTCTCTGTTGTACCCAAACTACCTGTAGGTCCCAAACAGGCACGTTCTTTACACCATTCCCTGTTTGAGTACATTTCCTTTTCTTCACCTTGCTAGTTGCTACTTATCATTTGAAATTCAGCATGAAGTTACCTCTTTGAGTCAGCCTTCCTGATTTCTCTAAGCAGATGGTTTTATTTTTTCCTCTGTGCTCTCAAAACACCATACCTGCATAGCATTTTCTGTTGTTTTTTTTTTTTACATGAATGTCTCATTCAGTCACCTCTTTATTCAAAAGATCAGTTCTTACTGAGTAAATGCTATATCCTAAGCTCTATTCTAGGCACTAAGGATATGGTTAGGTATAAAAAGGCAAAAATATTTGTTCTCAAGAAGCAAAGGGGAGACAATGAAAGAAGATAAGCAAAATATACCCAGGGTGGTTAGATGATGATAAGTGCAGTGGAATAAAATAATTCAGGAGGAGGCATACGGAGGCTTGAGGTGGGAACTGCAGGATTGAACAGGCAGTCAAGGAAGGCATCTTTGAAATGACACTTGAATAGCGGCCTGAAGAAGGTGAAGAGTGTGCTTCTTGGACCTCTGCTGAACAAGCATCCTGGCCTATGGAATAGCAAGTGGAGAACTCTGAATGTGGGAGTGGGTCTGTCCTGCTTTAGAAAGGCCAGAGTTCTTGGAACACAGTCAGCAAGGGTTGGAGACAGGAGCCAGACCAGAGAGCAGGAACAGAGCGCTAGGTGGTTAGAGGGGATGAGATGCCAGACATTTGAATCCCTATGCCACAGGATCCCTCTGTCTAATGTTTGGAGGATGGAGGGCCAGGGTGGAGGCAGGGAGACTGGTTAGGAGGCCTCTGCCAGTATCCAGATGAAAGGCTGTCCCATTAGCCTGGGAGTGACATGAGAGCTGGGACAAAATCCCATTTATGTTGGCAACCCCAGCATGGAACCAAACACATAACAGCAGGGACTCAAGGACACTGACTAAATGAATGAATCAAGTTGTTCAATCAAGAAACCAGAGCTCCTAGAGTCATCACTGTTTGTTTTTCCAGGACAAGATATTGCAGGATTTTGTTTCCAGTGGGTAGGCTTTATTTTCTGTTTTTCCTAATTGAATAGCCTGTAGGCCACATTTTGAGGACGGTGTGGGTGTTTGCCTGGGGGCCAACTAGACCACTGAAGTCTGACAGTGAAATTGTTTTTTAAATTACCTTTGGACATCTGAAATTTGTTTCTTAAAAAGATCGGTAAAAAAAATTACACATTTCTTCAAGGCAGGCTGCCTTAGGTAATCAAGCTCCCCCCAACCAAGACCCCAGGAGCATCGTAGAATACAGACAAAACTTGCTTGGAATTTAAGTCAGGCCTCTGACTACCAAAACCCATTATTCTGGTTCTAATTTAAGGATCAAAAGGAAAATGCATTTTAAAAATGATTTCAAAATAATATTTAGATAAGATCATTGAGAAGGATTCATGAACCTGTGATTCATTTCTCTAAGAAAATGAAATACACAGTTAGGTGTCAGAGGGACTCGGTAGTAAGTGATTCATTAGTTCAGTTCAGTTCACTCGCTCAGTCATATCAAATTCTTTGTGACCCCATGGACTACAGCACACCAGG
Source organism: Ovis canadensis (assembly GCF_042477335.2). NCBI lineage: Eukaryota > Metazoa > Chordata > Mammalia > Artiodactyla > Bovidae > Ovis > Ovis canadensis. The sequence continues at coordinate 85,619,548 of NC_091250.1, forward strand.
CCTCCCTGTCCATAACCAACTCCCGGGGTTTACTCAAACTCACGCCCATTGAGTCAGTGATGAAATCCAACCGTCTCATCCTCTGTTGTCCCCTTCTCCTCTGCCTTCAATTGTTCCCAGCATTAAGGTCTTTTCAAATGAGTCAGCTCTTTGCATCAGGTGACCAAAGTATTGTATTTTCAGCTTCAATATCAGCCCTTCCAACTAATATTAAGGACTAATTTCCTTTAGGATGGACTGGTTGGATCTCCTTGCAGTCCAAGGGACTCTCAAGAATCTTCTCCAACACCACAGTCCAAAAGCATCAATTCTTCTGCACTCAGCTTTCTTTATAATCCAACTCTCACATCCATACATGACTACTGGAAAAACCATAGCCTTGACTAGATGGAACTTTGTTGGCAAAGTAATGTCTCTGCTTTTTAAATGCTGTCTAGGTTGGTCATAACTTTTCTTCCACGGAGTAAGCATTTTTTAATGTCATGGCTGCAGTCATCATCTGCAGTGATTTTGGAGCCCCCCCAAAAAAGTCTGACACTGTTTCCACTGTTTCCCCATCTATTAACTATGAAGTGATGGGACTGGATGCCATGATCTTAGGTTTCTGAATGTTGAGCTTTAAGTCAACTTTTTCACTCTCCCCTTTCACTTTCATCAAAAGGCTCTTTAGTTCTTCTTCACTTTCTGCCATAAGGGTGGTATCATCTGCATACCTAAGGTTATTGATTTTTCTCCCATCAATCTTGATTCCAGCTTGTGCTTCCTCCAGTCCAGCGTTTCTAATGATGTACTCTGCATATAAGTTAAATAAGCAGGGTGACAATATACAGCCTTGACGTACTCCTTTTCCTATTTGGAACCAGTCTGTTGTTCCATGGCAAGTTCTAACTTTTGCTTCCTGAGCTGCATATAGATTTCTTAAGAGGCAGGTCAGGTGGTTTGGTATTCCCATCTCTTTTAGAATTTTCCACAGTTTATTGTGAATCACATAGTCAAAGGCTTTGGCACAGTCAATAAAGCAAAAATAGATGTTTTTCTGGAACTCTCTTGCTTTTTAGATGATCCAACAGATGTTGGCAGTTTGATCTCTGGTTTCTCTACCTTTTCTAAAACCAGCTTGAACATCTGGAAGTTCACAGTTTACGTATTATTGAAGTCTGGCTTGGAGAATTTTGAGCATTACTTTACTAGCATGTGAGATGAATGCAATTGTGCAGTAGTTTGAGCATTCTTTGACATTGCCTTTCTTTGGGATTGGAATGAAAACTGACCTTTTCCAGTCCTGTGGCCACTGCTGAGTTTTCCAAATTTGCTGGCATATTGAGTGCAGCACTTTCACAGCATCATCTTTTAGGATTTGAAATAGCTCAACTGGAAGGCCATCACCTCCACTAGCTTTGTTCATAGTGATGCTTCCTAAGGCCCACTTGACTTCACATTCCAGGATGTCTGGCTCTAGGTGAGTGATCACATCATCGTGATTATCTGGGTCATGAAGATCTTTTTTGTACAGTTCTGTGTGTTCTTGCCACTTTTTCTTAATATCTTCTGCATCTGTTAAGTCCATACCATTTCTGTCCTTTATTGAGCCCATCTTTGCATGAAATATTCCCTTGATATCTCTAATTTTCTTGAAGAGATCTCTAATCTTCCCCATTCTACTGTTTACTTCTATTTCTTTGCACTGATCACTGAGGAAGGCTTTCTTATCTCTCCTTGCTATTCTTTGGAACTCTGCATTCAAATGGGTATATCTTTTCTTTTCTCCTTTGCTTTTGGCTTCTCTTCTTTTCACAGCTATTTGTAAGGCTTCCTCAGACAGCCTTTTTATCTTTTTGCATTTCTTTTTCTTGGGAATGGTCTTGCTCCCTGTCTCCTAAATAGTGTCACAAACTTCCATCCATAGTTCATCAAGCACACTATCAGATCTATTCCCTTAAATCTATTTCTCACTTCCACTGTATAATTTTTAGCGATTTGATTTAGGTCATACCTGAATGGTCTATTGGTTTTCCCTACTTTCTTCAATATAAGTCTGAATTTGACAATAAGAAGTTCATGATCTGAGCCACAGTCAGCTCTTAGTCTTGTTTTTGCTGGCTGTATAGAGCTACTCCATCTTTGGCTGCAAAGAATATAATCAATCTGATTTCGGTATTGACCATCTGGTGATGTCCATGTAGAGTCTTCTCTTGTGTTGTTGGAAGAGGATGCTTGCTATGACCAGTGCGTTCTCTTGGAAAAACTCTATTAGTCTTTGCCCTGCTTCATTCTATACTCCAAGGCCAAATTTGCCTGTTACTCCAGGTGTTTCTTGACTTCCTATATTTGCATTCCAGTCCTCTATAATGAAAAAGACATCTTTTGGTGGTGTTAGTCCAGAAGGTCTTGTAGATCTTCATAGAACTATTCAACTTCAGCTTCTTCAGCCTTATTGGTCAGGGCATAGACTTGGATTCAGTTCAGTTCAGATCAGTCACTCAGTCCTGTCTGACTCTTTGTGACCCCCATGAACCGCAGCATGCCAGGCCTCTCTGTCCATCACCAACTCCCAGAGTCCACTCAAACCCACGTCCATCGAGTCAGTGATGCCATCCAACCATCTCATCCTCTGTTGTCCCCTTCTCCTTCTGTCCTTAATCTTTCCCAGCATCAGGGTCTTTTCCAATGAGTCAGGTCTTTGCATCAGGTGGCCAAAGTATTGGAGTTTCAGCTTCAACATCAGTCCTTCCAACGAACACCCAGGACTGATCTCCACTAGGATGGACTGGTTGGATCTCCTTGTAGTCCAAGGGACTCTCAAGAGTCTTCTCCAACACCATAGTTCAAAAGCATCAATTCTTCAGCACTCAGCTCTCTTTATAGTCCAACCCTCACATCCATACATGACCACTGGAAAAACTGTAGCCTTGACTAGACGAACTTTTGTTGGCAAAGTAATGTCTCTGCATTTCATGATATTGAATAATTTGCCTTGGAAATGAACAGAGATCATTCTGTCGTTTTTGAGATTGCATCCAAGTACTGCATTTCAGACTCTTTTGTTGACTATGATGGCTATTCCCTTTCTTCTAAGGGATTCTTGCCCATAGTAGTAGATATAATGGTCATCTGAGTTAAATTCACCCATTCCAGTCCATTTTATTTTATTTTTTATTTATTTTTTCCAGTCCATTTTAGTTCACTGATTCCTAGAATGTTGACGTTCACTCTTGCCATCTCCTGTTTGACCACTTCCAATTTGCCTTGATTCATGGACCTAACATTCCAGGTTCTTATGCAATATTGCTCTTTACAACATCGGACCTTGCTTCCATCCCCAGTCCCATCTACAACTGGGTGTTGCTTTTGCTTTGGTTCTGTCTCTTCATTCTTTCTGGAGTTATTTCTCCACTCTTCTCCAGTAGCATATTGGGCACCTACAGACTTGTGGCATTCATCTTTCAGTGTCTTATCTTTTTGCCTTTTCATACTGTTCATGGGGTTCTCAAGGCAAGAATACTGAAATGGTTTGCCATTCCTTTCTCCAGTGAACCACAATTTGTCAGAACTCTCCACCTTGACCCGTCCATCTTGGGTGGTCCTACATTGGCATGCCTCATAGTTTGAGTTAGACAAGGGAGTGGTTCATTAAATTCATAATAAAAGTGGGTGGTTAAATGGCCTCCTGGAGTTGAAAGGCTTCAATGATATAATAAACCTAAAATACCAAACATCAGGCTGACCACAGAGTGGGACTCAAGAAATGCTCATCCCCCTTGCCTTCTCCCTTAAATGCACTCACTATTTGCCACAGCCCCGAATGTTCTTGATCCACCTGGCCACCCATAAATGACACGATCGCTTTTCTGATTTAGTAACAAGCAGGGCCTCCATGTGACTTTTGTGGCCCCTTCCTCATTATAATATCAAAATTAAAAGTTTCTAATTGAGCTTTAAATACTGCAACATTTTATTTTTATTTCAGGCAAAATGCCATTGATTTTTAGAAATCCTAAAATTTTCTCTGTTTTTCCCTGTGAGATAAAAACATTTTTTACCTTTGAAAGTTCTTTTCTTTTTCTTCTGATTCTAAAAGAAAGGAAAACATTTTTGTGGGCTCTAAAATCATCACAGGCCCCAGGGACTGTGCCTGATGGGTGAGTGGCTGGGAGAGACAGAAATGGGGAAGCCGCTACATGAGGAAGGGGTCTCGTCTCCTAAAGTGGGTTTTCCCCACATTTCCCTCCTTCCCGTCCCCTCTAGAGGGCCAGCAGGGGGAGGGACATTATGAGATTTGTCCCTTGAAACTAAAGGAAAATAAAGAGGCAACTTGTGATGGGGCTAATGTGGACTAGAGCAGTGGTTCCTCTATGGAACTTTTGCACACCCAGGCCTGGTGTAAATCGTGCCCCCAGGGCATTAGGAATGAATGCCCATAGCCCCTCCAGAAGCCCAGGAAACCACCCACCCCCAGACCAAACTCAGGGTTCTCATGTCTCAGTTCCTGAGAGCCAGCCGCCATAACTGGCTAACAAAACCAAAAGACTGGGCCTGCTCTGGGGGACAGGTGATTCCCAGACCACTGGGGAGTGCAGCAAAGAGATGAACTGACCACCTAGGGGAACCCGAACACTTTCCTACAGGACAGGGCTTCTCACATCATCTCTAGGGAGTTTTGTGAATTAGTACTTCAGTGGGAGACAGTATGGACAGAAGCTTCTGGGACTGAGCTAACTAAGCATGGTAGCCTTCTTTTCAACCCTCTCAAATGTCTCAGGGAGTCTCTTGCCCTGGAGGATGAGTCTTGGTGAGTTGCTGACATTTTTCTTAACTAGGCTTTTTTCCTGGTATCCAGGGGATAGAACAGTGAGGAAATAATGGAGGTAGGTTGTTCTGCTCTTAACTCATCTTGTCTTTTTATTTCAGTTCCTTTGCTTTATTGTCAGTTTATTATCAGCAGGCATGGCATCCAATCATTCATTCACTCATGCAACAAGTGTTTACTGAGGACCTACTATGTAGCAGACACTGTTCAAGGGACTTGGAATATAGCAGGGAACAAAGTAAAGACCCCTACCTTTGTGGAGCTGATATTCTAGAAGGCAGAAAGGGCCAAGAAACAATTAAATAACGCCATAGTTTACCATCTCTAAGATGGCAATGATATAAACATACCATTAGTCTGTGTGCCATGAAAAAAAGAAATTGATGCTAATAATTGCTGCCAATTATTTTTAAAAAATCCTAATTTCACAGCTTCCCTGGTAGCTCAGATGGTAAAAAATCTGCCTCTGATGCAGGAGACCTGGATTCGATTGGAAAGATCTTGGGAAGAAGGGAATGGCAACCCACTCCAGTATTCTTGCCTAGAGAATGCCATGGACAGAGGATCCTGGAGGGCAGGCTACAGTCCATGGGGTCGCAAGGAGTCAGACATGATTGAGTGACTAGCAGTTCATTTCTCTTCAAAGTGTGTAAAATGTCGTGCAACTCAGAATTGACTACCTATGTGAAAGTGTTAGTCGCTCAATCGTGTCTGACTCTTTGCAATCCCATGGACTGTAGCCTGCCAGGCTCCTGTCCTTGGAATTCTCCAGGTAAGAATACTGCAGTGGGTAGCCATTCCCCTCTCCAGGGAATTTTCCCAACCCAGGGATCGAACTCGGGTCTCCTGCATTGCAGAAAGATTCTTTATGGTCTGAGCCACCAGGGGAGCCCTGATTACCTAGAGAAGATAAATTCTATAGTACAGTAAGTGGCTATTAGAAACAAAAGCAGAGCAGGCAAAGAAGGTTTGCGAAGAGGAGTGGTGATATGGAACAGACTTGAAGGAGACAGAGCTGTTAAATTTTTATAAGACTTGACTTTTTAATAGCACTTTTAGGTTTATAATAAAACTGAGAGAAAGGTACCGAGATTTCCCATATGCCCCCTGCCCCCACACACATGTAGCCTCCTCAGTATGGACATCGGTCGTCAGAGTGGTACATTTGCCCCAGGATGAACCAGCATCAATATATCATGATCACCAAAAGCCCACTGTTTACACCTTAGGGTTCACTTTTTTTTAAAAAAAATTGGACAATAATTGCTTTACAATGTTGTATTGCTTTCTGCCATACAACAATGCGAATCGATTATAACTATATATATATTCCCTCCGTCTTGAGCCTCTGTCCCATCCCACCCTTCTAAGTCATCACAGAGCTCCAGGCTGGGCTCCCTGCATCGTAAAGCAGCTGCCCTGTGGCTGCAAGTCTGTTCTCTACGTTTGCATCTCCATTCTCTCCCTGCAGAGGACTCACTCCTGGTGTTGTACATGCTATAGGTTTTAACAAACATATAATGACATGCATTTATCATTATATCGTACAGAGTAGTTTCACTGTCCTAAAAATCCTCTGTGGCCCCATCTCTTCATCCCTCTCCTCCATCCCACCCCTGGCAACCTCCAATCTTCTTTACTGTCTCCGTTACGTTGCCTTTTCCAGAGTGTCTTATAGTCGGAATCATAAAGGATGTAGCCCTTTCAGACTGGGTTCTTTCACTTAGTAATATGCGTTTAAGGCTGCCTTGTGTCTTTTCACAGCTTGATCGCTCACTTTTTTTGCACTGAATAATATTCCATTGATTTTTTTAAAAGCAGCTTTATTGAGGTATAATTTATATACCATAAAATTCAATGAATTTAAGTAAATCTACACTTATGCAAACATTGCCATAATCCAGATTTAGAATGTTTCTTTATTGTGGTAGGAACACTTCACAAGAGATCAACCATCTTAACAGTTTTCATATGTGTTGCACAGTTCTGTGACCTCCAGGCACTCTGCTGCACAGAGATCTCTATTCGCCTTGTAGAACTGAAACCCCATACTTGTTAAACAGCTATTTCCCATTTCTACCTCTCCTCAGCCCCTGGCAACCACCAATCTATTCTCTGTTTCTCTTGAGTGGAATCATGCTCTGTGGCTGGCTTATTTCATTTAGTGTAATATCCTGCAGATTCATCCATGTTGTTGCATGCTGTAGGATTTCCTTCTTTTCTGAGGCTGAATAGCATTCCATTGCATGTACATGCCACAGTTTCCTTATCCACTCACCCATCAATGGGCATTTAGATTGTTTCCACATTTTGGCTATTGTCAACAGTGCTGCCTTGAAGAGAGGAATGCAAACGCATCTTCAAGGTCGTGATTTTAATTCTCCTGGATACCTACTTGGAAGTGAAACTGCTGGATCAGATGATAGTTCTATCTGTAATGTTTTGAGGAACTTCTACACTGTCTTTCATGGTGGCTCTTTCATTTTACATCCCCACCAACAAGAGTTCCAATTTCTCCAAATTCTTAGCAACACAACCTTAAAGAAATGTAACAGCCCTGCTAGTTGGCGTGAGACAATCTCATTACGATTTTGATGTGCATTTCCCTGATGATTAGTGATGCTGAGCAGCTTTTCATTTACCAGCTGGAATAGCAGCCATTTACTGAACAACTGTGAGCTCTGTTGGGCAGAGATCATTTTGTTCATTGCTCTGTCCCCACTGTTAAAGAATCTGACATGTGATAGGCACTTAATAAATATTTTTGAATGAATAAACCACCATGTGCCAGGCATGCCACAGATATTATTTCCAAATTCTTATCAGATCAGAGGGAGGCATCAACATCCCTAAGCTATGGATTATAGATACGGATAGATATGGATAATGGATACTAAGATCACATAGCCAGGCAGAGGGAATAAATAGGACCCAAAACATGGGTCTTTGATGTGAACACACAGATGCTGCCTCAATACTTCACTAGCATCTCTGCTTCTGGCCTTTTAAATATCTTCTCAGTGCAAAAAACAAAACAAAACAAAAAAACCACCAAAGGCAAATTGGGATCTCAGGCAAGAAAGGACTCTGGATAAAAAATCCAGACTCACAGAAATCAGAATGAAACATCTGGAAGTAGAATATCCAGTCCACTGCCTGGGAAATGCTGTGATTTGCACAATTGCAATAGTCAAAGCTATGGTTTTCCCAGTAGTCATGTGTGATGTGACAGCTGGACCTCAAAGAAAGCTGAGCGCCGAAGAATTGATATTTTTGAATTGTGGTGTTGGAGAAGACTCTTGAGAGTCCCTTGGACTTCAAGGAGATCAAACCAGATAATCCTAAAGGAAATCAGTTCTGAATATTCATTAGAAGGACTGATGCTGAAGCTCCAACACTTTGGCCACCTGATGCGAAGAACTGACTCATAAGAAAAGACCCTAATGCTGGGAAATATTGAGGAAGAAGGAGAAGGGAACAACAGAGGATGGGATGGTTGGATGGCATCACCGACTCTATGGACATGAGTTTGAGCAAGCTCCAGGGGTGGGTGATGGACAGGAAAGCCTGGCATGCTGCAGTCCATGGGGTCACAGAGTCGGACACGACTGAGCAACTGAACTGAACTAGCTTGTTATCTCAGATCTCAAGTTCTAGCTGCCTTCACTTTAAAATCAATTATATCAGTGAATTAAAACTCTCCACCTCAAAAGAGATGATTATCAGCAGAACCCTTTCTCAAACAGTTTAGCCCAATCTGTTAAAGCACAATGGCTAAAAATAAACTTACTTTGATACTTTACAAATATAAAGCTGAACAACAGTGGACATGAAAATCTACCACAGTTTTTCTCAGGAAAAAAAACAACAACATGTATAGATGCATATGTATAGAAAAATATCTTGGGTAAAATCTGTTAAGCCAATATTGTCTTAATTCAAAATTACACCTAATTTGAAACAACTGCTTTTTCCTAGGCCAACGGGGTACTCTATTGTTTTTTAATAAAAACAACAGAAAGTTCAAATTCAGTTTCTGCCCCCAAGAAAGCTATGTTTCATGTTAACAAAGCTCTACTGAAAACCACTCATGCTGGGAGCAGGGGTCTCCATCATGACCCCAGGCTGGGAGGATTGTCAGTGGTTAGCCAAGGTCCCGAAAGACTTGAAATTTTGCTTTCAGATGTGAGGGGATAATTTAACTTGGCCTGAATGAACCAGCCTTTGGAGAAGAGGAGGCAGAGACTAGAATGTCAGTCCCAAAGGCCTGTGTTACTTTGTTCTGTTCATCACTTGATCAGAGGAACGCCCAGAATGGATCCGAGGTACCAGTACACATTCTCTTTGTAAATTGCAGTAGCATATATTCCTTTGTGTGACTTTACTTGAACAGTGTTTTCTTATCCATTTTTGTGTTGATGGACAATTGGGTTGCTTTCAGATTTGAAGCACTGTAAGTGAAGCAGTGGCTACAGTCAGGGGCTGGAGGAGGAGGAAGCGGTACTAATGCTGAGATCTGAACTGTCTTCCTCCAAAATGCCTGTGTTAAGGTTCTAGCCTCCAAAGTGATGGTATTTGGAGACAGAGCCTTTATAGAACTCATTAAGGTTAAGTGAGTTCATAAGGGTGGGGCCCTGGCCTGGCTTCCCAGGTGACGCAGTAGTAAAGAATCTGCCTGCCAATACAAAAGACCTGAATTTGATCCCTGGGTCAAGAAGATCTCCTGGAGGAGGACATGGCAACCCACTCTAGTATTCTTGCCTGAAAAAAACTCCCTGGACAGGAGAGCCTGGCAGGCTACAGCCAATGGGGTCACAAAGAGTCGGACATGACTGACCATGCACACAAGCACACTAATCTGATAGGTGAAGGTGAAGTCACTTAGTCGTGTCCGACTCTTTGCGACCCCATGGACTGTAACCTACTAGGCTTCTCCATCCATGGGATTCTCCAGGCCAAGAATACTGGAGTGGATTGCCATTTCCTTCTCCAAGGGATCTTCCCGACCCAGGGATCGAACCCCAGTCTCCCGCATTGGAGGCAGACGCTTTAACCTCTGAGCCACCAGGGAGGCCCTATCTTCAATCTGATAGGAACAGTGTGCTTATAAGAAGAGACATCAAAGAGCTCGGTGCACAAATAAGAGGTCCGGGGAACACACAGTGAGAAGGGGGCTATCTGCAAGCCCGAAAAAGAGCCCTCACCAGAACCCAACCAAGCTGGAACCCTGATTTCAGACTTCCAGCCTCCAGAACTGAGAGATGAGTCTCTGTTATTTACACAGTCCAGCCTGTGCTATTTTCTTATGGCAGCCTAAGCAGATTAAGAAGGGCAGATTGGGTGTGAACAAGTTACTGATTAGACAGAGACACGATGGAACTGTTCACATAAGGGTGAAGGAAACACTCTGTGTCTTGATCTGACTAGCAGTTACATGGGTAGATATCTAGATAACCAGATTGCATCAAACTGTCCATTTCAGATTTGTACATCTTTATGCCTTAACCTTAAACAAGTCCTTCTCCTTCCTACCACCATCCTTCCCACCACCATCCTTCCCAATGGTCTTAGGTCAGGCTGCTGTCATAAAACACTATAGACTGAGTGGCTTATAAACAATAAAAATAGATTTCTCACAGTTCAGGAGGCTGAAATCTGAGATTAGAGTGCCAGGATTAATGTTGAGGGCTCTCCTTTGGATTGCAGACCTCCTGCAGTGTCCTCACTTGGCCAAGGGACCTCGGATCTCTCTGGAGGCTCTTTTATACGGACTCCACCCTTAAAATATTCCATGCATGTGGGCTCCACCCTCATGATCTAAGACTGCCCTACCTAATACCATCACTTTGGGAATTAGGAATTCAGCACACACATTTTGGAGGGACACAACATACCAAGAGAATCTGTGTTTAAAAAATATACCAAAATAGTCTGACTGCCTTTGAATAAGGCTGATAGGAGGGAAATTGACATATATGCTTTGTCTGATGTATTTATATACATATTTGAATATAATAAAAACTCAAGAGATCCTACAAGTTGCCCTAGATCAGCAAGGACCCAACGGCAGCGCTAGATTCAGACCCCGCCCCGTTCCCTAACTGCAGCGTCTGATAGCAAACCCGCAGCCAAGGAAATGTGCAGGAAGGACGCCCTGGAACATCCAAGACATAGAGTGAGCAGGGAGGCCTGGGGTCAAGGGGGCAGCTCTGTGGGGTCCAGAGCCTGAGTCACCCCCTCTGAGGGGCACCCTGCCCGCACTGCGCCGGAGGAAGGAAGCTGAAGTGAGGGTGATTGGAAGGAGCGGGCGGAGCAAAACCAAGAGCTCCAGGAGGGGAGCTGCACCACCAGCTGGGCGGCCCGGCCAAGAACAACAGGAAGCTTCCATCCCACCCCTGCTCACTACAGCCCCGGCGGGGAGCCCGGGGTCATTCTCTCCAAAGGGCCTTCGGCAGATGTTACATAAACAAAACTTCCATTGACTCCAGTCTGGGCCTGGCCTAAAATAGCCCGCGGGCTTTCCCCCCTGACTCTGCAGAGTCTCTCCAGCATCCCTCAAGGTCCCCAGCGCTGATGAGCTGCTTGCCTCCATGTGCGGACAGTACTCTAGAGCATCCTCAAGAGATTTCCCCAGCAGCAGAGGGCGGGGTCCCTTTGTTTTCCCTGGCAGATGTCCCTCTATGCTCTAAGACCTTTGATGGCTACTGAGCCAAGGGACACATCCCTCACCAGAGAGGCAGGAAGCCAGGTCTGAGGGATAGCTGGGTGGGCCGGCAGCAGGTGTGAGCCGGGCCGGCTCCTCTCTCTGAGTCTCTGTCTCTCTCTCCCCACCCACTTTACAGGATGGAGTGTGAGTGGGAGCCCCACTAGCAAGCTCTCCAGGTCAGACCGCGAGGCTTCCTTGTCAGGGCTTTCTTTTGAGCTTTGTGCCTTCTCCTTTCGAGCCTTCCTATGTGCCTTTGTGATTGAACCCTCTTCGAACTCTCTCTGAGCTCCTGTAAGCTCCTCTGACCCCATTTACACTTCTTCTTTTTGCAGAAAACCATTCCATCTGTGCATATCTGGAGCTTCACAGAGCTGTGACACAGCTGTGATGCCACCCTCAGCTTTACCACCTCCACACTGCCCCTGAACACCAATAATGATCTTTTCCCCCTGAGTTGCCCCAGAATCCTGACTCAAAAAAAAAATAACAAAACAGCATCAGCAACTTAAAAAGATATTGGTTAAAAAACTATGTTCCTGATACTATACTAAGCATTTTATGCTGTTTCATTTTATTTCTCATTGAGCAAGCCTATGAGATAGGTGTGATGGTAATCTCCAGAAGACTTCAGAAGAGTAAACTGTAATTTCCTATATTTATAGAAGTATTATAGGGTGTGTCGATGATACAGCAGAGGTGGAACACACTCAAGCCTGTAGGGCTAGTTTTCACACCTCAGATGTCCTAGAAAACAGTCCATAGGGGCTTATACCACCTCTTTTCCATAGTCTTCCTTGGGCAAAATCCAAGCTCCCCTACTCATTCTCAGTGTAATTAAATATATTATATTGATCAATTCCTTACTTAACCAATATTTATTGGGCATGTTATGTTCTCTAGGCAAGATGCTATTTAAGTCTACACAGGCCAAAAAGAAATAGCATGATGTGTAGTATGTGAATATTTAGCTCATATTTTATTGACAGTTGTACTTCGGTTGTGAGAGGGTCTTAAGTTTCTCAGGTTGAAGATCCCCAAACCAAGTCTCTGGCTAGGAACTAGCAGGTGTGCCAGTCTGCAGGAGAGAGGGAGGGAAGCATGTGGGGAGCTAGGAGGAACCCTACATTGGAAAGGTCCACACTCAGACCAAGGGGCCAGAGCCAGGCCGGGGAGGTCCAGCAGGGGACTGATATAACCTGGGAAACCCTGGCATTCAGAAGAATTTAGTTCAGATCCAGATCTTACTTCCCTGTAGCTCAAATGGTAAAGAATCTGCCTGTGATGCAGGAGACCAGGGTTTGATCCTGGGTTGGGAAGTTCCTCTGGAGAAGGGAATGGCAATCCACTCCAGTATTCTTGCCTGGAGAATTCCATGGACAGAGAAGCCTGGCGGGCCACAGTCCATGGGGTCGCAGAGTTGGACACGACTGAGCGACTAACACACACACACCAGATCTTCTCTACTCTGGCAGCCTCTGTGCAGCTGGCTGCTTCCGGGGTTGCTCTAGGATCGCCCCAGGCCTGAGGCAGCCCTAAGACTGAGTCAAAGCCTTAGTTTATATAAAGAAAAAAGCCCTATCTCTCTGGGTTCCCAAAGTTTTATTCTATATTCATGTTATTCATCTGTCCATCCATCCATCCAGCCAGCCAGCCCAGAAACATTTCTCAAGCATCTACTTTGTGCGAATTCCAGGTAAACAGAGATACGCAATGCATACAACATGATCACACCGCTGTACGTTATACATGAACGTTGTTAAGAGAATAAATACTAAGAGTTCTCATCGCAAGGATATTTTTTTCTTTTTTTGTGTGTGTCTTTGTGAGATGATGAATGTTCTCTAAACTTATTGTGATAATCATTTCATGACATATGTAAGTCAAATCATTATGCTGTATACCTTAACCTTATACAGTGCCATGTCAATTATTTCTCAATAAAACTAGAAGAAAAAGAAAGAAAAGGAACAAAATAGCTTATCAACTGCTGAACCCAAGAATAAAGTCTAGTATGTCCATACAATGGAATACTGCTCAGCAAGCAAAAGAAATATTAATACATTCAACAATATAGAAGAATCTTAAAATCATGATTAGTGAAAAAGTCCAGATAAATCTTCTCTCAAGAAGAAAGTTTTTAAATTGTATATTAATGAGATGGTAAAATTTATCTATATCTATCATGGCAATCATTTCACAATATATGGAAATCAAACCATCACACTTTGCATCTTAAACTTATGCAATAATATATACCAATTATTTCTCAATAAAATTGGAAGAAAAAAAGTAATGGAATACAATCTTGCCTTCTGGGAGTTCAAGTCCTAATGGAGGAGGTAGAAAGGAAACAGTGGAGGAGCACAATGCTAAGGAGACTGATTCCCAGGTGGCACTAGTGGTAAAGGACCACCTGCCAACGCAGGAGATGTAAGAGACATGGGTTCAGTCCCTGGGTCAGGAAGATCCCATGGTGGAGGGCATGGAAACCTTTTCCAATATTCTTGCTCCTCTGTCCATGGAGAATCCCGTGGACAGAGGAGCCTGGTGGGCTACAATCCGTAGCGTGGCAACAAGTCAGACACGATTGAAGTGGCTTAGCACACACACAGACATCATCAGAGGCTATGAAGCCCACGATGGAGCCTCGAGTTGATCTTTGCAGGAGGTGCTGGTGGGTGTGTGTGTGCGTGTGTGTGTACACCCACCTGTATCCATGCACAGGGGACACTTATTTCCGTCTCTTGATGCTTCCTTCCATGTGGACACCTCCACCAGAGCACAGCTCCTGGACTCTTGCCACCACTTTATTCATCTCCCCAGGGGGAGAGGAATGACTTATCTGATCTGTGAGTCCAGGAGAGGGAACTGGGAGAATGAGTCAGTCATTCTTTGGCCGGGATCTTTCCTCCTGCTCCCCTGTGCCGTAAACTTTACAGAGCCAGGCTTTTGCGGGGAACAGACTCTTTGTAACCTTCCCGGCAAGAGCCCTGGGAAGTACATTCAGTACAGAGGGAGAGATTAAAAAGCCACTTGGCTAATATAATCAAAGCCGCACTCACCAAGCCAGCTTGTATCCGCACTGTCATTTTGATCTCCGTTTGCTTTATTGGATTCTCTCAATCTCCAACACAGATGATGCTTACTTAGGGTCTGGGCAGACATGTAGACAGGTGCAGAGGGGTGGGTGTGTCACGTAGGCTGGGCTGAAGGAAATCTTCACTCCACATGCTCAGTGGGACCAGGATCACCCTGAGCCCTGTAGACAAAGGAGACAAATTTTCAGGGACTCTCTTTGCCTCATCCCTTACTGCAGAGCTTCCTGATTCAGGATGAAAGAAGCAAATCTGGACTGTCCTTCTTAAGAGTCTTTAATGGTCAGAACAAAGGTCACAAATGGGCCTTGGTTCAAACCTGGAACTCGCGCTGATTGTCCCAGATCAGACTCTTGGGAGAGCAGCCTGCCTTACTTTCGGTCTGCTTTTATTTTGAAAGGGTCCCCATTTGCGAATGTGTTTTGGCTGGCTTTTTGGGAACACCTTTGCCCTGTTGTTTCTTGTGCTTGTTGACTTCCTGTGGAGCTAAACTTGGAATCACAGTTGTTCCTAGAAACAAATGCTGTATTAACCCGTACACCTCTTGGGAAGCCCATCAGGACTGCTGACCCCCTTTTCCCAGATGGCAAGTTACTGAGGTGCAAGGTGGCAGACCCAAAAGGCACTGGCAAAACCCCGAAGGGTCCCACTCAAATACCCGTTAGGATTTTCACATCAGGCAATGCTATTTCCTCATTGATTCTGTCGGCTCAACTGGTGGTAGCTGAAAGGTTTTGGTTTCAAAACCTTTCTCCCTGGTTTTGAAACCAAAAACGTCAGCGTCACTAACAGCCCAGTAGAGGGAGCTGTGTTAAACAATTTACTGAAGTCGAATGTAAAATACTTGGAATTAGCCAAACAGGTGGTCCCTGTGTGTATTTTGGAAGCTCCATTTATCAATAGGTGGTTACCTAGTTTAAAGCTCAGAGCCAGAGCAAAACTTCTGCAAGGTGGTATCTTGGGGTTTGTGGGCTGCCCTGGATTGTGCAGCTTGCTTCCATCAGCAAAACTTGGTTTTGGCTCAGTGTGACAGTTGCCACAATTTGACAGGCTCACAGATTCCAGAGCAGGGCCTGGCTCCAACACAGTGAGGGAAATGGGCGATTGTGCTGACCTTGCACTCACGCAGTCAGGGCTGCTTATGTTCCCGGTCTCTGAAGATAGATCCTATGTCAGAGAAACCTGCAACTTAGGGAGTTTGCTAGCGACTACCTTCAAGGGCAGTGGATGGGAAGGGAAGACAGGGATTGGAGGATCTCACAGAATGTTTGGAGCTGGTATTCACTTAACCCATTAGCTCACTGTGCAGACTTGGACTTGGCTAAGTTCAAACCCACGGCAGCCCTCAATAAAGACTTTTATTGAGCAAACCTCTGAGAGAAAGACTGTTGTGAAACTGGAAAATATCAAGCAGAAGCAATATATGTGTGTGTGTGTGTGTGTGTGTTTGGGTTTATGTAAGAATAGGAATTACCAAAACTGATTGCAAGTCATAAAAGATAAAATGGCAAAGACAGGAAAGCTGGCAAAACCAGCATCTTTGAGAACTGATAGTATTTTAAATATACACATCTGTTGGGAAATAGGGAAACAAAATGATACACAGGGAGACGGGACCATGTGTACTAGTTTTCTGGAGCTCGTGAAACAAAAATCCCACAGACTGGGTGGTTTAAAAAAATGGAAATTTATTACCTGCAGCTCTGGAGGTGGGAAGTCTAAGATCAAAGAACTGGCAGGCTTGGTTTCCTCCCTCCTTGGCTCACAGGTGGGCACCCTCTCGCTGCCTCTTCCCATCGTTATCCACCTGTGTACTACCACCTCTGGTCTATGTCTTTCCCTGTAAGGGCACTGGCATGTCAGATTAGAACCCTCTCTAATCTCCTCATTCTAACTAAATGCCTCTTTAAAGAACTTACCATGACATTCAGAGATACTGGGGGTTGGGACTTCCATGCATGAATTTTAGGGTGGCATAGTTCATCCCCCAACATCATGAATGTCTATGATAGAGAAACTGTACTGATTACTGTAGATAATGCTAGTTATTATAACAGATAAGTCCTGACATTTCAGGGCTTAACACAATAAATTCTTTTCATTCAAGTCCAAGTTTGTTTCAGTTAGAAGCTGTGGGGCAGCTGGACAAAGGGTATAGTCATTTAGGGATCTAGTAACCATCTTCAACACATGCAAAGGACACTTTGGACAAAGAAGTTAGAAGGAAAGTGTGGTGAGACCATACAGCTCTACTGGTCTTAACCCAGGAGTGACACATCGTTTACACTTATAGTCCATCAGCCAGAGCTAGTCTCACAGCCCTGCCTGGATGCAAGGGCCTTGGAAATGCAGTTTGTGTATAAACCCAGGAGAGAAGCGGGTTGGGTGACCATCCAGTCGGTCTCTGCCACGGGAATGAAGCAAGTGAGTCTCAAGTCTAAAGATGGGCCAGTTGTTCTGGGGACTGGCAACCAGGTACTGGAGAGAGAGTCTAGCACACAGAACTGAGGTAGTGAGGGATGCTTGGAGATTCCAAAAGCCAAGCTGAATCTTAGTCTTCAGAGGTGCTTCCCAACCTATTCACGTCCCAGTACATGTGGAAAATGATCATTTGTGTTCTATGTGTGAGATATGAATGAGGCTATTCAAGGCCAGGGGTGAGAGTTCCAGGGCTCTAACCTCTCCAGGGGGCCATGTGACCACTGTGAAGGCTGAGTCAGTCAGTCAGTCCATTCAGTCATTCACTTGTGTCCAACTCTCTGCGACTCCATGAATCGCAGCACGCCAGGCCTCCCTGTCCATCACTAACTCTCGGAGTTCACTCAAACTCACGTCCATTAAGTCGGTGATGCCATCCAGCCATCTCACCCTCTGTCGTCCCCTTCTCCTCCTGCCCCCCAGTCCCTCCCAGCATCAGAGTCTTTTCTAACGAGTCAACTCTTCACATGAGGTGGCCAAAGTACTAAGGAGGAGCATATATTGATGACCTGTTTGGAACATAGTTGTGAGCTGCCACTCAGGGGGCAAAGTGTGGTCCAGAGAACAAAGCAGGTGATATACAGCAGGAGTGTATTCTGTGATGATCAAAACCTACTGTTGCCATCATGGGCTAAAACCCACAAGAGGGGAACCAGGGACTATAAAAACCTGGGGAAGCAGAATTGTGAAGGCTCTGAGGATGATCAGGTGCTGGGATCACAGACTTTGTCCTCATCTGGAAACCACATTCAGAATGGGAAAGTCCCTCCCGGTGAGCAGGACTAGCAAGTTGAACTATCAATTATGTTATATTTGTAGCCAAAATATGAAAAGAACTCAAAAGACCCAGTAGCATGAGAACAATCCAACTTAAAGGTGGTCAGAGGAATTGAATAGACACTTTTCTAAAGAAGACAAACGGCTAATGAGTACACGAAATGAGGCTCAACATCACTAATCAGGGAAATGCAAGTCAAACCCACAACAAGTTATCTCCTCGCAACTGTTAGACTGGCTGTCACCAAATAGACAAGAGATAGTAGTGTTGGCGAGGCTGTGGAGAAAAGGGAACCCTTGTGCAGTGTTAGTAAGAATGTAAAATGGTTCAGTCACTGCAGAAAGCAATTGGGAGTTTCCTCAGAAAAATTAAAAATATAATTACCATATGATTCCATAATTCCAACTGTGAGTATATATTTAAAGGGGATGAAAACAGGGTATCAAATGAGATAACTACAGCCCCATGTTCATAGCAGCACTATATACAATAGCCAAGAAATGGAAGCAACCTAAATGTCCAGACAGATGAATGGATAGAGATGTAAAATATTATCCAGCTCTCAGAAAGAAAGAAATCATGCCATTTATGAATGGATCTTGAGGGTATTATGCTAAGTGAAATAAGCCAGACAGAGAAAGACAAATACTCCAAAGTATCACTTATACCTGGAATCTTAAAAACAAACACAAAAAGACTAACTCCTAGACACAGAGAGTAAAACAGTGGTTGCCAGAGGCTGAGGGGTTGGGGAATAGGGAAATGATGATGAAAAGGGTTCACAGTTTCAGGTGTGAGATGAACAAGGTCTGAGGATCTAACTTAAAACATGGTGACTATAGTTGACAACACTCTATCGTATAACTGAATTTTGCTGAGCGTAGTACTTAAATGTTCTCTTTTAAAAAAAAAAAAGATAAATATGTGAGGTGATGGACGTGTTAATTAACTAGATGGGGAGAATTCTCTCATAACATGTATCAAATCATCACATGTACCCTTAAATACCTTAAATAACATATTTTATTTGTCAATTATACCTTAATAAAGCTGAAATGTGTTTACAAAAACAAGAAAAGCACAAAGAAGAAGAAAATAGAACAAAGGTCCCAACATAGGTTCAATGTTAAAAAAAAAAAGTATACATGCTATCTTTGGTTTGGTTTAAATCACCTCCACTTTCAGTTAACAAATATTAGCTTCAACTATTAAAAAACCTCAGCTGATGCTTACAAATTATGGAAAAATGCAGGTAGATCACATGGCATAGAGGTTGGAGGCCAGTTAAAAAGTTCATATGCTTTTAATGGACTCTCCACT